>NC_138576.1:69806591-70255678 GCF_964289735.1 Phaethon aethereus | reverse complement strand
CATCTGTGTGTCAAATATCGTCCGTAGCTTGTCTTTTGTGCCTGGCAATGACACCGAAATGTCCAAACATCCAGGCTTGGTGCTGATCCTGGGAAAGTTGATCCTTCTTCACCATGAGCATCCAGAAAGAAAGCGAGCACCGCAGACTTATGAGAAGGAGGAAGAGGAGGACAAAGGGGTGGCCTGCAGCAAGGATGAGTGGTGGTGGGACTGCCTCGAGGTCTTGAGGGATAATACATTGGTCACATTAGCCAACATTTCTGGGCAGCTAGACTTGTCTGCTTACACAGAAAGCATCTGTTTGCCAATTTTGGATGGCTTGCTGCACTGGATGGTGTGTCCATCTGCGGAGGCACAGGATCCTTTTCCAACTGTGGGGCCCAACTCAGTTCTTTCGCCTCAGAGACTTGTGCTGGAGACCCTGTGTAAGCTCAGTATCCAGGACAATAATGTGGACCTTATCTTGGCCACCCCCCCATTCAGTCGTCAGGAGAAACTCTACGCTACTTTAGTTAGGTACGTTGGGGACCGCAAAAACCCGGTCTGCCGAGAAATGTCCATGGCGCTCTTATCGAACCTTGCCCAGGGGGACACATTAGCAGCAAGGGCAATAGCTGTGCAGAAGGGAAGCATTGGAAACTTGATAAGCTTCCTGGAGGATGGGGTCACTATGGCCCAGTACCAGCAGAGCCAGCATAACCTCATGCACATGCAGCCTCCACCTCTGGAGCCACCTAGCGTAGACATGATGTGCAGGGCAGCCAAGGCCTTGCTGGCCATGGCTAGAGTGGACGAGAACCGCTCAGAGTTCCTTTTGCACGAGGGTCGTTTGCTGGATATCTCAATATCTGCTGTCCTGAACTCTCTGGTTGCATCTGTCATCTGTGATGTACTTTTTCAGATTGGGCAGTTATGACATAAGTGAGAAGCCAAGCATGTGTGAGTGGAGATTAGAGGGTCACATATAACTGGCTGTTTTCTGTTCTTGTTTATCCAACGTAGGAAGAAGGAAAAAAAAAAAAAGAATCTTTGCTCCTCTGCCCCATTCACTATTTACCAATTGGGAATTAAAGAAATTATTAATTTGAACAGTTATGAAATTAATATTTGCTGTCTATGTGTATAAGTACATCTTTTTATTTTATTTTTTTTAACCAAAGTTGCTGTCTAGTACATTCAAAGGTCACACTTTTTTTTTCCATAGATTATCCTTTTCAATGTTCTTTTCCATGTTTGTATTGCATATTTTTTGGGAAGCGAACTAGTGACTTTTTAAAAAAATGTTACAGCAAACCATTGTATGATGGAAAAAAAATCTCACCACTTTGAAACAAAAAGGTGAAAAATAACCAACATACCAAGTTCCTGTGTGTTTTATTTTTTCAAATAAGGAAAAAATAAAAAAAAACTTGTATACCATCACCCAAAGCTCTGTGCAATAGAAGATTCTAGTGATGTAGGTGTAGGGGATCAAGGAGGGTGTCAGTCAGTAGTCAAAGTACAAAACAATACTGGTTTCTCCTCAGGAGAAATGGTTACATTAGGCTAGGAGCAAAACAAAACAAAGTCAAGTTAAAAGATTTTTAAACAAAACCTGATGATAAACATCAATTGCTTCCTCACCAGAACTGTCTTGTCTACATCTGGGTTTTTTTTTTTTTGACCTTCCACAATGACAGTTCTTCACGATTCCTTTAATCATTTTTTAAAATATTTTTTTATTGCCTAAGGGCCGTGATGTATATAGAAGTTGTACATTAAACATACCCTCATTTTTTTTTTTTTTAGTACAAAGTTTTTAGTTTCTTTTTCATGATGTGGTATCTACAAAGTGATAGTAGAATTATTTTTTCTTTCATTTGGGCCATATCTCCAAAAAATAATAAAAAAAAAAAAGAAAAAAGAGAAAACCCAACACAGAAAACCAACAACTGAGGGTAATGTACAAGTTTCTGTATGTATAAAGTCATGCTCTATTTCGGGAGAGCAGCCGATCACAATTTGCTTTATAAATCAAGGTGTGGAAATGGTTACGTATGGATTGATTTAAGAAAATGGTTACCAGTCTACAGACAAAAAAATATATACAGGAAAAAAAAAGGAAGAAACACAATTTCAAAGATTTTTCAGTGACAAGAATCTGCATTTGTATTTCAAGATAATGTAGTTAAAAAAGAAAAAAACTTGATGTAAATTCCTCCTTTTCCTCTGGCTTAATGAATTTCATTTATTCAGTATAAAATCTTTATATGTTCCACATGTTAAGAATAAATGTACATTAAATCTTGTTAAGCACTGTGATGGGTGTTCTTGAATAATGTTCTAGTTACAGTGTGGGATAGCGGAAAGCAAACTAATTACAAGAAAGAGCAATAACGATTATTCTCTTTCCCCTACTTTATTATTATGACCTTCAAAAATACTACACTATTGTATTGCAGCAACTTGCTCTCCTTTAAGAAGAGCCTTCTTGCATCACAGAGAAGTGTTTTTAATTAATTATCATTTATAAAACCATGGAGCCTCAAAGGGGAAGACATGGCTGGCAAATGATAGTTCTGACTATGCAGGTATCCAGTCTCCATGCTGTGTTTGGGGGACTGAAGATGGATGTTAGAAAAAGTGACAAAAGATTTTGTTAAAGCAATAGCCAACTTGAAGAAATTGATCTGTATTCACTACCTGTACTTCTCTCTGTGGTTAAAGGTGCAAATACCCCAGTGATGTGGGTATTTAGAATAAACACCCACCCACTTCTCGATACTGTATGTGTCATTGCATACTTAAATGGCCGCTTATCCTGGGAGTCCCCCATTAAAGTGGATCAGGCTTTAATAGAGCACATCCATCGTTACAACTGGTGGGAGATGGCCATTTCAGTTTCAGGAATTACCTGGTTTCGGATACATCCACTCTCACCTGGTGATATCTTGTTGCTGAATATTGTTCAAGCACTAATTTTTGCTATTTCATCTTGGATCATTGACTTCGTTAGTGTGATCATAAAAAGCTAATAATAATCAATTTCCCTGGAATTGCCACATAATTACACTGTTAGTGGATATCCTCCTCCCCTCTCCAATAACAATACAGAGGTACTTGAAAATTACAACCCCCTTTGGCATACTGCCCATCTTGTTCCTATAGATTGCTATAACGTTAATACATGCAAGGGAAGAGAATTTCAGAGACAAGTAAAGTATATGCAATTACAAGCCAAGTTTGAAACGTGACTCCCTAGTGTCATGAAAAGTAATTTCTCCCAGCTTTTCTTATTCAGTAATCTCTCCGCTCCTGTATCACCTGCTGCAGTGGTCTGTCTGTCTCTTGCGTATCACTACGTTCAGAAATACATGGTGAATTATAACCCACCTGTAACTCTTCATCACAGGAGGAGACATATTTCAGGGATGATTTTTACAGCTTAATACTGGGCAGCGTGGAAGTAGTATCCCCTGCTAAACTTACTTCTTACTAACATTTTACTGCTTGATGTTACCCTATGGATACAAGCAAGCTGTTAAATAAAGCCTCTGCTGGGCAATACTCACTTCTTTCTTGTCAAGGACAAGAAAGGACGTCTATTCTCTTTTCTGTTCAGCATTCAGACCCCGAGTCCTCTGGGGGAAACTACACCTGTGGCAGAACACTGAGAGCTGTCAGAGGCAGCACTTAAATGTTATTCAGGACTGCATTGAGCCTGATTAAACAACATGGTGGGGGGAAAAAAAAAAACTCACCCAGCTAGCAAGCCAGCCACATAATGTCCATACGTATGTAAGACTGCCGCCACTTTTCCAGTTGGGCCAAGAGCTAGCTGGGGAGAACTGGAAGAGTGGAAGGGAAAGGTTAATAATACAGATTCTGCCTGAACATAATTTTATGCTGTTACAGTAGGAGTAAATGATCTAAATCAGTGGTTAGTATTACAGCTTATCAGAAGAAAGGTTAAGTATAAGAACTCCAATTCCCTCTGTCATCTACGTATGATTTTACCTCTCCCACAATGTTCTCTTAAGCCTTTGGAGAAGACTTGCTCATGGGACTTGCGAATTTAGCATGTTCTGACTGAATCCTTAACAAGTTTGAGCTGCTGTTGGTATTGTTCCTACAAGAGGTATTCCAGTTTTCATTTTTTTAAAAAAATTCTACGTTTTTGTGCTGATGTAATCACAGATGCTCTGTAGTGAAGCTCAGACTAGTACCAACAAGAAGGTGCAATATTTGAAATTCTAAAACTGCAAGGAGTTATTTAGGGGAAAGCAGTCAGTATTATAGGCAATAACCAAACACAAATATTTGACTTTTATATATATATGTCTCTCTCTCTCTCTCTGCCTATATATATCTCAATAAGCTACCTGTTTCCTTGGCAGGCCCAAGCAACTACTTACTTATAGATTGAAAGAGCAACAATGAGACACATGGAGTCCCTGGATCTTACTGGCCTTTAGAATCACTTCAGGAATTAAAAGGTGTCTCTCCTCTTTAGCAGGAAAAAGTGGTTTTGTTTCTTGTTAACATAATTTCCTACACTATCCTTTCAAAAAACAAAAAAACCACCACATGAAAACATCCTGCTCAGAAACGCCACTACCCAACAGGAAGGATGCAGAAGAAAAATTCATCCACATGCTTAATACCCTCTGCACTTTTTTTTCCATCTTATTCTGCTGTTTTACACCACAATCAGTGAATGCTGTGCCATATGTCACTACTGTGAGACCATTATCTTTTTGGCCTGGATACATCCAGAAGCAAGATTTACTTAATCACTTGGAGAAATATTGTAGGAAAAGCATATGCTTGTCTTCCACATTAATGATTCCTATGCAACACTTTTACAGTGCAATGCAGCGTACCCCTCTTACTTTACAAGCCATATGAAAACACCTCTTAGTAATAAAGAATCAAGTGTAGCTGTCATTTGTGACAAAAACTGCCACACAAAAAAAGATCCAGCCATTGCAGGGGGTAGGT
This sequence comes from Phaethon aethereus, assembly GCF_964289735.1. Lineage (NCBI taxonomy): Eukaryota > Metazoa > Chordata > Aves > Phaethontiformes > Phaethontidae > Phaethon > Phaethon aethereus. The sequence goes on along the minus strand of NC_138576.1, from coordinate 70,250,698 downwards.
TCATTTCAACCAGTGTTTTAACCCATGTCATCATGCTTCACTCTCATTCTGAAGCTGCTGTTCAATGTTAATTTAGTAGCAAAGAAAAAATACTCCTCTTCCCCCCTGTACAAGAGGAAGAGTTGTAAGCATCCACAGTGCAGGTGCCCAATCTAACTTGAAACTGAACTGGAATGTGGGAACTGAACCGAGGTGGCACACAGCTAGGTCACGCTTCCAAGAAGCTGTGTGTGAGTTCCTTACTCTGCAAGTAGTTCTACCAGTGTACCTAAGAAATAATACACACCTACTGCCCAAACACTACCACTATCACAGAAATCAGCTTTTTCTGTGTTTTAAATAGGAGCAGAGTCTCAAATTTTGAGACCGGTAAAGTTCTCCAGAGTGGGATGATTACTTCTATTTTTATCCCCATCGACCTGGTAATATCAAATATGTGGAAAGTACACTCACACACAAAACCACAAAGCTGTCCCTCCTGCAAAAAGCTTATTTTCCAAGTCGTGAACAAGTAACTGCAGGTGGAGACAGAGGAGAAAATGGAAGCAAAAGCAACACTAAACTGAAAAGGCAGGTACCACTCTTGTAGCACATTGGAATTACGAAGATCTAGAATATGGCCCCATACCACTTGCAAATTTAATTTTTCTCAGGATAATTTGTGAAATTTCTGGGGGGGTCCTCCCTTCTGTTTTCTCATTACGAAATCTTACACTTCCCATGCCCAATTCCTTTCCCTCCAACCCTCACAAAGATCTTTTTAAGGATAACTGAGTCTGAAGAAAGGAGAAAAGTACCGAGGGAGGAAAGGGAGAAAAGACACGGCCATTTGGAGAAAGGGAGGCAGAACACAAAAACAGAGCTGAAAGAAACGGATCCTATGTCCCTGCTGCCTAGCTCTATTTTTACATTTGGGTCATTCCAAACAAATGAATAATTCAATCAAGCTAGAGGAATCTGGCATTTCATTGGTGACTGGTATAAAGAAAAAGGAAGTAAAAAGATTTTAAGAAGTAGGGAGAGCAAGGGAAGGGAAGGCAAAGGAAAAGATGAGCCTCCACATGGCAGACTGGTAGATTCCGTTTTTACTTAATTACATTTACCGTTCAAATCCCCAAGACAGCAAGAATGGCGAAGGATTAATACTGTCTTCATTGTTAAATTCAACTCCAGTTGTTTATTTGTGCAGAAAAGGGTTTTCAAAGTCTGGCCTTTCTTTCTGTGATTGTCAGTAGCTGTGGGTACAGGAGACAGCTGTTCCGGACTGCATACTAAATCCAGCTATTCGCATGCCTAAATTACTTGATCTGTATTTCCTCCTTCTTATTCTAACAGAAGTGTTAAATGTATTTAATTTCAATGCTGCTGTACAGTGTAAAAAATGTCAGGTTTATACTTCACATTGTTTTTAACTGGACTAAACTAATGAGATGAAGGAACAAGATCCTCGTCCAATGCCTTCAACAGAGCTACAACATCTTACCCTGCATTTGTTAATTTACTTGGCCTGTCATTATTTAGTATATATTGCATTTCCATTAATTAAGGATAGTTATTTACACTGGAAGGGTGATGGGGTGGAATTGCCTAGCTAGCAGAGCAAATCCCTAATGACTCAGGCACCGCTGCAATGTTTATCCAGGTCTGCAAAAAGACTCCTGAAGGACAAACATTCTGACTTTTGCTCCACTATGGAGTATTTTAAAAGGCAAGTTTATATAATATCATGCCAGGACAAATATGTATGATTATCTAACGTGAAAAACTGTTAGACACATGCTAGAAAAAGCTTACAGTTCTCCATGGTGCAATTCTACTTTACATGTAGCAATTTGCTTATCAGTTCTACGTATATGTATACTGCAACTGAGAAGAACAAAGAAAAATAACTAAATCTACTACATTTTACTGTCACATTTGAACACAAAACTGCAGAGTCAACTATTAAATCTCTTTTTCTCTCCAAGAATTTGAAAAGAAACAGCATTTCACTGGTTGTATCACCACCACTAAAGCTTACAATGAACTTATAGAAGATTTTTTTTTTAACATGAAAGATGAAGTTCTGTACAGAATGAAGCACAATGACTGAGAAATATTGAGATTTAAGAACAAGGCTTCAGCAGCAGAACTAGCACTATCCATTTTATGTGCAGTTAGGGAAAACAGACTTGTAACAACAACTTACTTGTTATCAATATCCTGTACCCACCTAAAAAGTGTATTTCCCTGTATTTCCATCCATTTTATATACTCATGCATGTTTCACTAGCATATCTCATAACAGTGTAGTACAGGAATTGTTCTTCTGTTCTCTTTTTTTTCTTTCCTAATATTTATTCCCTAAGCCTCTCATATTGCTTCCTTTCTTTCCCCTATATATTAGTACCAAATACAGAGTCATGATTTTTTTAATAACTGAATAGCATGGGTTTTGTCTATTATTGATACCTTTCAGTATACAGAGGGACTTCTTCATTGTGCTGGATTGTTTCACAAATTATTGAGACAGCAGCATCTCCTGAAGGTTCTTATTCTGCAGGGAAAAGTGACTACAATGGGCTCCCAGCCTTACCAGTATGGAGGTGGTTGAGAGCTGTCAAGGAGAGGTAGAGAAGAGAAAAAGGCTTCAAGTTATACATTTGACATTTCTACACTGCTCCAAAAGATGGGCATGTTACTTATGGTAAGCATAAATAACCAACTTTTCCAGTCAGCAACTATAACTTCCTCAGCTTTTCTATTATATAGGACCTTTTGAGTAAGAGCATTTTCTTTAAATATCAATAAAACTGCCCATTTAAAAGCATTTAGATGTATGACGAGTGTATCCTGTGAAAATAACATTATGGCCTCCATAACGTCAGCTCAGCCACAGCTCATTCTGTATGCAGCTCATGCATATTTATCAGCCTAGCATATGCCAACCTCCCATAACATTTGTCTAGGAAAGGCAACTCACAGAACCAAAACATTGACTAGTAGGCCATCAGCTGAGGTGTATTTTGTTCCTTATGTATGGCATAAGGAAGAAAATATACCAATATGTAATGTGTACATACAGCTCATACCCATTGAACACTTTCTTTTAAACAGGAGACTTTTCAGCTGTTTTCATTAGCTTATTTTGTCTTCAGCTGCAGCTAGGTACATTCTTCTGGCTGTGGCCTTACCTGAGGAGGTTGCCATTCCTGGCCTGTGCCTCCTAGAAGTTATTACCTCCCTGCAAACACGGCAGCTCTACTGCTAACAATACCATTTCTAACCGAGTCCAGGCAAAGCAGGTTAAGCACTTAATGTATTCAGGTGTTTGGTTTGCTTGGTTTTCCACACAGAACATTTTGACAGCTGCTCTGACCGTACACTCACAGAGTTATTCACCCATTACACTATGAACAATGATTTGTTGCTGGCTGCAAACTCTCCAGAAGCCGGTTGATTTACCTCCCAGAGCATCCCAAAACCTGGTGTAAGAGCAAGCTGACATGCACTGGACCTTCAGCCTGACCGCACGAAGTGCAGCACAGCTTCTTGCCCCAGATACAGGCAGAGGATGTGGTGCTAGAGTGATAAACTTATGCTGAAAGGGTGCTACAAAATATACTAATAAATCATTATCTAAGGAGATTCCGCAACTCCTATTAAATCCCTCTAATAGGCAGTTTAATCGGCACTCTTTTTTAATGTCTGGACCTGCTATTTGTGAAAACTATGCATTCTACTACAAGAACAGAAGCAACGCTTCTAATTTCCCTTCTGCCTTGGGGAGGAAGGCAGCCAGCAAGTAATCAATCCATCACAAAGGTGCTGCAGCACCCAAAGGCCACACACATAGTTTTGGGCAGCAACGCCATCACCGAGCAGGCACGGTGGGAAAACGGTTGTTCCCAGCTTTCAATTTTTAATCTTTAGTAGTCAGTGAGGTGGGAGATGGCAAGCATACCTGGAGATAAACACTCATAGCGCCTCCCGGTCCGACGGGCAGGGCCCCAGGCTCTACAGGACTGCCCCAAGAGCTCCTTTCGGCCCCGCTCTCCAGCCCTCCTCCTGCACCGTGCCTGCCTCTTCGTTACCCGCGAGTTTCCTCCATCCACAACCCACGCAACCCGCCCCGCGGCGAGGGCGACAAGCCCCGGCGCTCTGACTGACCAGCCCCTCCCCGCGGCTGCCGGGGTCGCCCTGGTGCCGCCCCGCCGCGCGCCGCGGCCGTTGGAGCCCGCCTTCGAGAACCTTCTCGTCCTCTCAGCAGCGGCCTCGGCGGGTTCCTGGCGGGGGGGGCAGGGGCGCGGGGAAACCTGGGGTAGCCGAGCCGACACCCCCCCCACAGGCAGGACAGCTTTTTACTTGAAGGACGGTTTTTAGGGAGGCTCTTTTTCCCGCAGCACAGGATGCGTTTCCCCACCCTACCCCAGCCTGCCCTTTCAGCTGCGCTCAGACACATAATTCAATGATCGTAAGCCTAAATACATTGTTTAAAATAGTACTTGGGTTTAATGTTTTTTCGATACTGCTTTTGTCATTTGAAATCAATTCATAAACTTCTTTACACGTACTATTTAAATGAACTTTTAATTCGAAGCCCTGGCAGAATCAATATTTAGCACGTTTCTGCCACCTGCCTGAGTCTTCCTCAGGCCAAGGCAGCGCCGCAGGCGAGGCAGCAGCGGCCGCCCTGAGCTGCGGGGCTCCTCCCGCTTCCCTACCCCCCGCGGACCACGCAGCCCGTTCTCCAGCTTTTTAACCGAACGTCACCCGTGGAATAACCATTTTCGGTGATTTCCCGAAAAGTCAATCTGACTTTATTCCCCTCCCCCGCCCCGAGAACAGAATCAAGGTAATTTTTGTTTGGTGCACTCAAAATGGGGAGGCGGGTGTAAAAGCCTATGTATATATTGGAGTTTCCCATCGCCCCCCCCACCTTCACTAGGATGTGTTATATGAAAGCTCTGTTTACGGCCAAAGCTTTTGTCATCAGTCTTCGGTAACCCAGCAATTAACATACTATATCAAACTTAAGCACATACAAGATCAGCTTGTCCTAATTAAAAAAAAAAAAAATCTTAGCTCATATCAAAAGAAATATGAGTAGTAGTCGTTCACTGAAAGAACCACTTTATCATCCTTAAACTATTAAAAATTGCAATCCTTATCTCGTGTTTATAAGTCTCTGGTAATATGTAATATTTTAAGACCCTTTCAGTGGCATGGTGATTTATTATAGACACACCCCTTCATTTTCATGGAATCAAAAGTTGAAAAAAAAACACCCTCTGTTCCAAAATTCTTTGGCTGATAAAGAAAAAATATCTGATAACATCTATTATGCAACACTCAAGACCAAACAATGATTTTGCTATTGTGCATTATGAAGAATGCAAGCAGAACAATCATCTAAGCATAAATTTTCATTTTTTAGTTAGTTTGTAGGCAGTGGTGTTTACTAGCAATAGTATTAAGATTATCAGCCGTAGGTAAATCAAAGTTAAAAATGCATTTTATTACTTTACTATTACTATTATTACTTTTATAAACTTACTAAATAGTTTTATTACTTTATCTTCACATTTTTTGAAGAATCTTTTTGCAATTTCAGTGCTGTTTTGAAAACAATCAAATAGTGACCCATTCCCTCTTTAACTGTATTGCAACAAAGTGTTGCAGCATTTTGATATTTCTATGGTTCAAGGCATCTGGTGGCCACAGACTAAGATATCAAACACATTTTGATTTTTTTTTTTTTTAAGGAAAAAACCAACATAGTAGCAGCAACATACAACAGATAAAGTGATAGAAAATTTCTAAGTAAAAAGATAAAAATTTGACAAAATAACAAAGGTCTCTGTAAGACTCTTAGATCTAAGACTAGATGAAAAAGCAGACTGACTGCTTATTTCCCCTATTCCAGAGAGCATTTTCAAATTTTAAAGAAAGCCCTATATAAAGGTAGGAAGTGGTTTTGTTAAGATGCAGGTTGCAAGGTGATTTGTAATTTTGAAACACTTGATAAGTAAAAGTACGTTGCTTCAGTGATGAATAGTAGTAGCTAACTTGACCATAACAATACTAACTGGTATGTAATAGAATACAAAAAGATGGGAAATTAATCAAAATTGTAACCTATGTCATTTTATCAAAACTAAAGATTTCAAAGGTATTAAGCACGATCGAAACAAAACAGTAAATTCAACTGGTTTGTTCTGAAATTTTCCCCTAATAAAAATATATTTGAAAGCAGTAACTTTTTGCAAAAGCTTCTCAATTGCAGTGAAAGTTCAGTGCCCGATTGAGAAAACGCAAACTTTCATCCAGGAAAAAAAGTGTGTCGACAAGCTCTCAGCAGGGACAGGAATAACAGAAGGAGCTAATGGGCAGCATGCTGGAGAAGCTTACTAAAACCCCTGCCATTGGTACCCCCTAAGCACTGATAAATGCTACTTCAGGCAAAGAAAAGGCAAATGAACACTACGATACTCTCAATAGATTTAAGCGTGCCATCGCCAAGGCATCTCCATTTTCCCAGGGGTTTTTCGTCAGCTGTATGAATTGTACAAGCCGTGTTAGCATAGCAGTAGGTAACCAGCCATACCTTTGCTTCACCTAGTTACAGCCTTAGGGAATTCGGAGCTTTACAGTTCCCTACTGGCAAAGGCTCTTTGTCTTATTGGCACATTAACTCAGGTCTGGCCTGCCGTATATTTTTAGTCTAGCTGACAACGTTCCTATAGCCATAAAATCAGTCAATAGCCTCTGATTCTACTGAAGTTACACTAAAATATGCAATATGCCATTACAAAACTTCTGATTTGCCACTGCCTTTTAGGTAGACTGTAGGAACTCACCTTCACAGCCAAAGCTTGCATAGAAACCTCCGTACACCCATCTCCCATGCTGGCCTGGAAGCTGCCGGAAGGCGGCTGCCCACCAGGGCACTGGCCGGCTGCGCTGAGGCTGTAACGCGGGGCAGGTGGCTGGCTGCTCCCCATGGCCGGGGCACCTGCAGCAGGTGCAGCACATTGGGGCAAACCGGGACGGTCCCTCGGTGGAAGAGGATCAGCTGGGGGTAATGCTCTCTTGGCCAGCAGGGAAGGCGGGTGCAGCCAGGCACCCATTAACAGAAAAAAATGCTGCCAGAGGACCTGGCGGCATTGGGAAGAACCTCTGGCTGCATGGGAGGGCATGGAAAACTGGTGGACTGAGAGCCAAGGTGTACGTGCTTTTCCTGCGCTGCTCCTCTCCTAAAAGGACCTGCTCCACAAAGGCCCAGGGGATGCAGGAGAGGTGCTAACACTTTTTATTAAATCTGTCTCACCTGGCAGATCGCTTTTCTTGAGAGGTCAGCCTGTGTCATTTGAATGAAACTTCTCCCATTGTAAATCTATGTTTTCAAAGAAACAGAAATGTTTTGGAGGTACAGAATGGGACCTGGAAATGATGAAGGTCAAAAAAAGTAACACTGTGATAGGTTTTGCAGACTGAAGAGCCAGCTGAGGGACAGTGTCAAGCACATACTGAAGTCATGAAACTGTAAGCAGAATTTAAGCATATTTTAAAAGTTCACCAAATGCTTAAAGGACTTCCTGAATTTTTATATCACACAGAAACGTCACGAAAAAAAATTTTCCTAGCATTTTTGTGCCATTCCTCTGCCCACAAGTAACAGCCATGGCCACTGAACACCTTTAGATGACCTGGCTTTAGAAAGTATCTTCCTATTTTCTGAAGCTAGTTTTAAATGATGTGACATAATGAAACAGCAAAGTTATGGCAAGATGGGATTTTTACAGTTTTTCAATTGCTGTTTCTGTTCTTTTTTCAGACTTTTTAGAGTAGCTATATCAAAAGTGTAGGAAGTAGCACTCTCGGTGTGAATTTCTTGCTTCTGGCTTCTTACTTCTATCTTATTTTTCACTGAAGTCCAAACAAACACAGCTTTCATTTGATGAGATACTTACCATACAAAATAATACTAAAATGAAGGGAGGAAAAATCCTTTGAACCTCAACAGAGAGGTGAGAACTTGACATTATTTTTGTGTTTGATTTGGAAAAAATCTCTTTAAAAGAGAAACGAACGTCGAAGGAAACTTCAGTCCAATAAGCTTTATTTTTTTACAGCATAAAAATTAAGTTTTCTAACTCTTTTTGTTCTCATCTGACTAATACATTACATTTGTTTATATAACTATATGTATATAAATAATAAACATTTCGTAAACCTTCTTCTGAAACAGTGATACTGAAGGAAACTCTTTGAAGTGTGGATAGTTCCCCCTCATGGCCTCCTCCTCCTCCATCTTCTTCAGATCTCACAGAACGCTTTGCTGATTCCCCAGAGGCACTTTTGGTCCATTGAAGATTGTAGTTAAAGATGTTTAAATGTTTTGGCTGAGTTTTTGGGGTAGCACTAAATTAAAACTGTACATCTTTCAGTTTCCCAGACTTTCACTGCTCTGTTATTTCACTGCTTCAAAGTTTAATTCACTGACGAGCTATTCATAATTTATAGCTTGACTGAGGATCTCTTTCCCTTATTTAGGTTTCAGTTCTCAGGCAAGTGGAAGAGACAGAGAGTATGTGTGTGTATTTATTGTTTGTGAAAAACACCCTGGCTTTATGAAAATCTTGCCTTCCTGGGGATCTGGTCCCAGCATTTATCCACACAACAGCGTCTCATCATAAATGCTTCTGTGTTTACCAATAAGCATACTTCACTCACAGAGGTGAAGAGTCACTCTATGGGTTAAAAGTGAATTCTTGCATCTTTATTTTTCCTGAATTTCCTGAAACTGTTGGCAGTGTGACAACATGGGAACGGGGCATGGAGGAGGAAGGAGGTTATGAGATGCGAACTCCTGTTGTTCAGGAACTAGGTTCCAATCATAAAGTTCTCTATTCTTGTGAGCAGGGCAGATGCCTGCGTAAAGCCGCATTTAAGTTAATGGGATTCTGTATCGGTCGATGAACCTGCATTTGTACATCAATATCATAGGATCAGAGTCTGACATTTCTCCAGGAGAAAAGGAGCCGAGTCGCTCTGTAATGCTAATGCTTTCTAGTCACTGCTATCTAAGTCTAATTTGATCAAACTAGTGGAAAAAGATACTCTGGGCTATTTATTAAACCTTCTCGGCTACCCAGGCCCAATGACCTGTGCTTTCTTGCAAATATCAGAAAGCTGAGCTTTATTATTTATTGGATTAGAAATAATTAGAAAGAGCAAGAATATTATTTTTATTTTAAAGTGTCAATTTAGGAAGACTTTTAAAAATAGTGTTTATAGGAAAGAGCGAATGCATAGCATGTTAGCATTACTGATTAGTTTAAAATATTGAGTACAACAATCCATTATTTTAATTAGTTTTCCAAATTGCTGGCAAAAATAACAGAGAGATGCTGTCTGTGGAGAGGTAAATGCTTCCTTGTAATTGTTTTGGATTTTGCTCTAACCTTTAATGAATTTATTCTTGTAATGACAAGAACATTATTTTTATTCCTGCACTTATGTTAGGGAAGTTCACATAAAAGAACGAGGCATCTGGGAACTCAGCAGAGTTTTGCTTTGACAAATGACCTCATTGACCACATTGACAAACACCGACTGTACTGACAAATGGCCAAACCACAGATGTTCGTGTTGCGTACAGCTCTGATTTAAGCCATCGCTACCTACCCATCGCCTGTAGCTGCCCCTTTCCTGCCGCCCTGCCGGGGAGCCGTTTGTGTGAGCTCTGCCTCAGCTGCTTCAAATAAAATGAGCCAGGAAAAGTCACGCTGCCTGTTTCAGCGGGTTATACCGCGTTGGCTGGCTTTGCCTGAGTTGGATGACCCAAGCTCTCGTACGAACTGCCGCAGCAGCAGCAGAATGGCAGTGATCCTTCCAGATTAGACAGTTGACATACACCACCAGCCTTGGTGACCGTGGTGTGTTAGAGAGAGAAATTCACTCCCACGGGCTTGTTCTAGTGACCTTCCCCTCCCTTCCCGGGTAACGTTTCAGTACCGTTCACACTGCTTGCTTCCCCGAGGCAGAAGTTCTCAAAACTGGAGGCCATGCACTGCTTTAGCAAAGCGGTAGTGACTTGCTCGCTTTATTTCCAGTGAATGCATTCAATGGGAAGGCAACACTGTGTTAAACACCCTCCTAACGATTCCTTTAAGCATTTGCTAGTGATTGCCACAGGGCTAGAGACCCGCCAAAGTTATACCTACTGAGAGTGCAGTGTGACGGTAGGTTACCTCATGCCTTCCCACAGAAGGGATTTTTGCAGCTGTATTTCATCAGGAGGGCGGGCAGGATTTTTCTGAAGGGGACACAGGAGTCCAGGTAACACAGAGAGGGAGGAGGCCTGGGCGAGAGAAGTTTCTGCACCACCTGTGGAAGGAGAAAGATGAATCATGAAAGGGGCACTGGGTCAGCTGAGGTGGGAAGTGGCAGCAGCAGTGAGTGTGCACCAGTATTTGATCTGAGAAGAGAGGACGTTCAAATTCCTAAAACTCACATCTTCCACCATATATCACCGCATCACATGCATTTATGGAGCACTCGTGCTTCCTCTGAATATCGGTCCTTTGATCCACCAAGCAGACTTACCCAACACGTGGGGTAACAGGAGAGGAGAAAGGTTGAGGTGGTGTGCAAGCTCTCCAGCAGCAGTACACCACTTTCTTTCCTGTTCTGTGACTGGAGGCACCAGATGCATCACCCTTACAAGCCACAGTGCCTTCACACGTGTCTTGAAAGACGTGAGAAAGGAGGCAAAGTATGTGAAAGTGAATGATAGAGGGAGGTCAATCCCTGAGACTCCCTTTTTGTAAAAGTATGGGCTTTGTTTTGAAAGTGTCCATGAGCAAGGAGTACTTTGCTCTGAAAATAAACACATTCTGAAATTGCCTTGCGCAATGCAAAATGATAGTGTAACTGACATTGGTCTTAATGCAAATTCAATGAAATCCTTGCTAAGTTTCCCAATGGCTGCTTTGCGATAAAGCAAACAGTACAGGGAAAATTCTTTTGATATTCATTTGTGCATTCTCATAAGCACCAAATGAAAGCCAGCTTTTCCATGGATTTTCTCAGTTTAAATATAGTGTTGTAATTTTAGGGTTTGGATTTATGTATTTTTTAATGTCTTCTCAAAAATTATGGATTTTCATTGGTAAGTAGTTCTCTCATATTAAAGAAAATGTTGGTTTGGATATAAATGTTACCCTGCAGGTTTCTGAGAGGCCTCTGAGTTTCAAGGGGAGGTTGGGGAAGAGAGAGAGAGAACTGCTGTCTGGGGGAGGGGGAGAGTAGACTTAGGATACTGGAGAAGGGACAGAGCTAATAAGGCTAGGGAGAAAGGGATAGGAAAATCCTATCCTAAATGTGTGCGTGAGAGAGAAACCTGTTTAATGTTGGTCCTGTTGTTTTTGCCCCGTGTTAAATCTCTGGAGCACTGGCTTTCTCCTGTGCTGTTTAGTGCAAGGTCAGTGATTACTAAAGCAGTGTTTCTATGATTTTCCTGCTAAGTCCCCTGTTCTCACCTCAGTTGCTGCTCCCTGACCTGTGTTCTACTCCTGCTTACCCTGTTTATCCAGCTCATGTTTTAATGCCTGTAGGTGATTCCTGCCCTTCACAGATGGCATGGGGACAGTAAAATTTTACTTTCCCATTCTTGCTTATTCATGACTTTGCTCAGGCCTTCTGACAATGCTTCAGAATGAACAGTAATAGTACAGATCATTACAAGTCTTGAAAACAAAGCATGTCAGAAATTAAATCAATGCAAATAGTCTTTCTGTGGGAATAAGTCTCCTCACCTCAAAGCAATTTTCAGCCTTTCTTTGTATTTATTGATTTTTTTCTTTCCACCGTTACTTTGCCCTGTCATAATGTCCTGTTATTCTTGTACTGTGTTTTGACCTAATTTAGAGTAATATTCTGAGTCTGAATACAGATATTCAGGTGTGGTACTATCAGAGAGTAGAGCTTATTCCTGAGACTACTTATTGCAATGTGTTATAGAGTGCACAGCATGAAAATAAATCTTGCTTTGCGTCTTACAAACTGTGTCAGTATTAGGGGGTTGCAGTATTGCAATTACTTCAGTGCAGCATGAATTTCTCTCATATTCCAGGTCCTACAGGATCAAGGGGCAAGGATCCATGTCTTGTTACGGGATAGTAAAATACCATGCGCATATTGGTATAAATAACAGATGACAACTCTTCCATGACTTTTTCCCACACTAACTAGGACTGGTCTGTATCTATAGTCATGTGTGTCTTCTTTGGTCTCCTTATGGTGACAGAACTACTCATCTTTTTGGTTCACTAACCTTAATAATATGCAAGGAGACATTTGGAAACATAAGTGCATTTCTAAGCGTACGTAACATACCATTACTCTGAAACTGATTTCACAGAGCATCCATAATGTGTGGTATCCCAAATGCTCCGCTGAGACAGGCTGTTAGAAGAGAAAGGTTTTGTGTTGACATTAATTTGAGGAGAAATGGGAGTCACAGGAATGGAAGAGTAATAAGAAAACAAGAGGATGAGCTTGGAGACTGCAAATAGATAAGCCTTGTGAAAGGCTGGAGGGAGAATACAGTCCTTCTTTCTCATGTGAAGGAATAATCTGAAAACAGCCTTTAGACTTTTAGCCATCATCAAATGCACAGACAGTAGTCAATAGCAGACTGGAATGTGATGGTTAGTATTACACAGATTTGCTACTTTTCATTTGAAGAAGCTCCAGAAAAGCTCTGATGGTCTGTCCTAAGGCATTTAGCCAGGGAGGGACATGTCACTTCCAAATAGTTCTTGATTCAGTACCCCCTGAGCATGAAGAAACGAAATACTGTCTGTAAGACTGTGTGGCTCCTGTTGCTTCATTTGCACGCTGCTCAGGTCTCAAATCTATTAACACAGCTCCAGGAAATCTTGAATTTCAAATGTCTGACTGCATTGAGCTTTGCACTTGATTAATCAAGTAAAACATTGTCTGCTAATCAGATTTACAGGTGTGAACCTGTCAGCATGTGGGGATAGGCCACATAAACATGCAAAGAGATTCAGGTAGCTGCCCAACAGTATCTGAAATTACAACCTGACCAAGAGAGCTGAGTATTGGATTCCTAGGCTTCAAGCGCACAGATACAGGGATTGACTGAATTGTCCATATTTTCTTCCACATACTGCGCTTCTGATAAGTGGTACTTTAAAAATTCTGTTCCTTGAAAAAAATAATCTTCAAGTAGTCCTTATTCTTGGATAATCTGTACTTCCAAGTAATATGCCCAAAATCAGAGGCAAAAGCAAAGATTATTGCCAAAAGAGGAAGAGGTTATGGGGCATCAAAAATGGAGACAGTATTAAAGAACAGGCACTTTGGGATAAACTTCCCCTTGTACTCTTTACACACCGACATATTACCTACACAGACACTGACTAAGGTTCAGGGATTTTACAGATAACTTGGGAGTTATATGTGTGACAGTATGATAACTAATTTCCATCTAGATATTTCCATGCTTTTTCTTGCTATAGCTTCTCTTTCTAGCTGCATCTCATAAAAACAAGAGTTTTCTGCAAATAGAACTCATTTTGGTTATGCACTTTGGACACTTGATCAGCGTTTGGCCTAACCATGATGCAATCATACCAAAAATGTTACTGTAAAACTTTTTGAACGCAAATCAAGGCATATTTACCTTAAAAATCTTACAGAGGCATCCATAAATAGTGTATAGCATAGTACCCCAATTCAGACTCCATGTATAGTTGCCTTTGATCATACTGTATGATGAAATATATATGTTTTAATAACTACGCATTATTAAATATTGCATACGTAGTCTGGGGGACAATGTTGCCTTCCTGCTCCACATGTCACAAGTTAATGCTTTAGGATGCTGATCTAAGAGGAATAACAGAAATGTAATTTAATCTGTAAGGCATTGAAAAATGTCCCCATCTATGAGCAAAACGATTAGATATGTTCTCGGTAAAATACATTTCTAGAAAATGTTCCTGAGGGTAGCTGTGATTCTGCTATATGGACAAATCTTACAGGTGAGATACAGTAACACATCTCCTCTGTTTTTATCAGGGGTGCAAAGGGTTTAACTATTCTATGCCTACATAGACTAGCATGGCCCAAAGTCCACCGTGTTTTACTTTATTCTTTCATTCACTATGAAGTTGCTTTTCCTGCAGTAAAAAGGAGTTCTAACTCTTAGAACTAATGGCAATATTTAAATAGCAAGTTCTTTCAATACAGGCTATCAGCAGCCCAGGAAGCTAGCTAGATGTAGAGGCAAGTGCCTGCCAGCATGGAGATCAAGAGATAAAGATGGTACCGGGTCAAAATACATTCCCTTTGCACTCCCTCTTCAAGTCTAGTTTACCACTGGCAGAGGCTGCAGCAGAACAGGGCCACCCTTTGCACATCATCTACAGGAAGGTTATTTTACTGCAAGCTGCAAAATCTGAACGTTATTATTTTCAAGAACAGTTTAAACAGAGCCCATGCTTTGCTCTGTGACAACCTTTTATGGAGCTTTTTTACACACAGAATTTAGTCTGCTGAGATCTGAGACATTCCATTATCTCCTCCAGAAACATTATAGATTGCAGGTTTGACTGAGAAAGACTGGCTATAAACTGATCCCAAGAATGATTATGACTAATTACACTTCTCCTTTTGTAATTAAAAAACTCTGAAATATTTTCTATATTAGGTGTTTGCCCTCAGTTCCAATGAAAAAAACCCAACATATGTTTTCTGAGGACAAGAATAAAAATTATATTTAAAGGCACTAATACAGTCTGATACCATGGTTAATATTTTTTATTGTATAATTATTGGATAGACATTTGCAAATACAATTTTCTTATGTCTGGGGAAGTTTGTAGAAAACTGGGTGTTGATACTGCCTACTTCGTATTTCTCCATAGCATTGGGTCAGGGCAAGGGGAGTGGGGGGATTAAGTAAACCTTATTTCTTTTTTTCCATATATAAATCACACAGAATGCAGTGTCACTGCTTTTTCCAGTTTCTGACACAATGGGGAAGAGGCCTATATAAATTCGTGAGTAATGATGAGTTCTTATTTTAAAGCAAATATACTCTAATACAGAAAAATTGTGACTCATTTTGAATATTCATAGCCAGTCATATCCTGCCTTCTAGATTATGCATCTTTATTAATTTGGTAATGTTACAAAAGTGGTAAGTGATGGATTGATTTGACCTGAGATGGCCAAGCAATTCCCACTAAAATAGCTTAGTAATAAGACATGGCTAATTTATGATCAAGAATTACTACGGACACTGTTAAAATAATGCTATGTTAGAAGTGTTTAGCTTGACTGTGATAATTGTATAGTGTGGCTGGCTAAAATTCTTTGAGGGCTAAAGTTTCTTTACAGTGTCTTTCCTTTGTGGTTTGCTTCCCACCCCCCCCACCCCCCCCCGTCCCCCCGCTCAGTAATGGGATTGGTTGATTTTTGTATTTTCTTCCAGCAATCCATTCACATTTGCACATTCTGATGTGCAAATTCATTCAGATTCCCATTTCTTCTTCTGTAAAGAGAATTCATTACACACAAATTCCCCACAGCTACAATTTTCTTCTTGAGGCTGTAAACACTAAGGCACAGTCATTCCCAGAATATGTGTTGCCAGTCTCAAAAAGTCTTTTCTCCTTATTTGGAAAGGGAGATAGAAAAGAAGAAACATGAAATACACTGAAGGTGAATAAAAAATCCAGAGTACCTGTTGCCTAAAGTAATATATGACACTGCACAACCATCCTTGCTTCACTAGTTTACTGTAAACTTGCAGTTTAAAAATTACTGTAAAATCTTACAGTTTCAACTGCACAAACTGAAAATGCTAAGCCAAGTGAAATCCCATGTAGCTTGGACTTTGGCTGGTATCATGGTGTCATCACCTAGAGGTCCTTCACTGGTTTTACAGTAACTTTTTTTTTTTTCCCAGGCTGTAGCTTCTGGTATCAGATAGCTTTCTTTTTAAACGTCAATGTTTTCATCTTCCAATTGTTGAAAGATGATGAAAACAGAATCCCTATTTTACTAAAAGACTTATCCCAAATTATTACTTTTTTTAACCTAATAATATGTAAAGCAGCCTCATAGTTTCTTGGAACCCGACTGAATGCTTCTGGATATTTTTTCTTTGTTATTATGCTTTGCCTTTTTTTGTTTGCGGTTTGATAGTTCAGTCAGGTGTAAATAATCACATTAATTTAGTGAATTTAACCAAATGGCCAAGCAGCTGGAGAAAAAAACGGGTACTTGTAGCTGTATCTTAGAATTTTTCTGACTATTAATAAATCTGATATCAGCTCAAACTTACAATTTAACTCAGTGTATTTACTGAGAGCCTCCATCTCTGCACGCAGCCTTCACCCATTTACAAAAGGTAAGAAAGAGGTGGAGAGGCCTGAGAGGAGCAGAAAACCATTCATGAGCCCATAGTCTAGGGTATATGAAGGTGAGTGAGTGGAGAGCATGGAGGAGGACGTCACGGATGGATGTGCACATTGTCCTGTGGGGCTGCTAGGCTGGTGGCTATCCCCAGTGCTGGGCGGCTAACCGTGGCTTAGGCTGTTCCTCACCTCTGTGTGCCAACATCATGGGCCACTCTGACTCCCGTGGTACAAAGGTGACAGTGCGCAGAGTAGGAAAGATGGAGAAGAGCGACAAGGGTGAGCAAAGGTGGGGAATGACTTCCAAATGAGAAATAACTAGACTGAGATGGTTCTGCCTGGGGAAGCAATGACTGAAGATGGTGACAATCCAGATCTGTGACCCTGTGAGAGACACAGGGAAGTGGACAGCCGCTTTTTCCAGTGCAAGAAATCCAGTGCTGCAACCAGATCAAATGGCTGGTTGGAAGCAACAAGAAGAGATACTTTTAAATAAAATGCCATAATTTGGAGCTCCTCCTCATGTAGAAGTCATCAGTTGATACAGAGTTCCAAAAGCAATTAGCCAGATTCCTACAAGAGGAGTTTGTGATGCTGCCTCTGGTTTTAAAAGTACCCGTGTTCCCACATTGTGCTCTAGGCACCTGCTGTTAAGAGGCAGCATCGTACGCTAGGCAGATTTCTGTTACGTTCTCTCAGCGCTGCTCCTCTGCAGGTGCGATTGTAGCCTGCCGTGCTTGCAGCGCGATGGTAACTACAACCTCACAGGGTCTGACGTCGGCTGCCGAGCCCACCGGCGTTCCTGCATAACGTTTGGCTGCTGAAAGCTCTTATCCGCCCGGGCCGCAGTTAAGCCTCTGAATCGCAGCGCGCCCCGGTGAATTCGACGGGCGAGCTGAGGCAGATCTCGCCGAGGAGAGCGTGGCCGGCCTACACCTCCGCCAGCGGCTGCAGCCACGGCGGCAGGGCCGGCAGAAGGGCGCCCGCGCCTCCGCCCGCTGAGTTCGCCGGGGTAACGCCGCCGTGGTGGGCTGAAGCGTGAGCGTGCATTGCGCTCCCCGGTAGTCCCTGGCAGAGAGGTGAATCCAGGCAACGACCGGGATTAACATCCTCGATTGCTGCAGCTAGATCTATCAGGCTTCACCTGTCAGCTCCCTTAAATGCACGAGCTTGGAAGAGCGCTTCTTACGGGAACAGAACGGATGCGGGTCTTCAGTGTTGCTTCTTCTGTGGCTTTTATCAAGTTTGGATTGCTCCAGGAAAAGGGCTGAGTCTTCACATCATGCAGATGTTTTTCATAGGCTGCTGGCTTACCTTTAGGTAACACACTGCTTTTCTTCGTACATTCCTATCCTCCATAGGGAAGAATGTGGAATGGCTTTTTCCGAAAACGAGGTGTATTTAAACTACCCACTGACCCTCCTGTGCCTACAGATCAGCCATGGTTTTCTTTACCACACGGTAGCTGGGAGCAGGCTCCTAGTGACCGTAGACTGTACTGTAAGCAGCATGCGTGCTTTCAGTTCTCTTGCACATCATCAGTTTTCATCTGATTCTTGTGAGAACCTATGATGTAAAAATTCACTTGGTTCGTTTTTAACCTCCTGAGCTGATATCTCATGTGAGAGATAAACGGTGCCAGAGCCTCACTGCAGAATCTACTGTACCTCTTTCTCTCCAGAATGGTACCAGTTTGTCGTGACACAGATTTCAGAAGAGTCTTGAAGTTAATAAACCTTTTAAATACATTTTACTAGCCATATTACACCTCTCAACCTCTGTGAGAAGACAGGTTATTAAGGGAAAGACTTACCTGGCTGAGCACCAAAACATTGTTAGACACGTACAATGCAAACAGAGACTGTTTCATGTATTTTTTCCAAGAAAGGCAGTAATTGCTCAGCTGATCATATTTGCGATTCTTAAGCTATTCTGTATAAGGGGGGAAAAAAAGGTCTGCTCGTCTCTGCACAAATATCCTCATTTTTTCCTGAATTGTCAGTCTCCCTGTTTCAGAGCCCAAGCCGTCAGTTGAGTGCATCACCTTGGGCATCTCCTTCAGTCCCATCTTCCTGTATCCCAAATGAGTAACCTACCCATAGGATACTCAGTTGATCCATACAAATGTGTTATTACCTGCTCAGTATTTATTTTGTTCTTGTAAAAGAGACGACATTAAACTTATGGTGCTTGGTGATAATTTGTGCAACTAATTAAAAACTGGGGTGGGTTGTACTGCTTTTTTAAATGCTTAATCAGTCACACAAATGCTACTTTCATTCATGAAAGCAAATGCTAAAATAAATAGCTTCTGATAATTTACGTTTTAAAATAATAAAAAGCCCAAAGAAGATAAGTGTCAACCTAATGCTAACTTCAAGTATAAAACAGTTTGCTAAAACCAGGAAGCAATTAAAACATACTGTTTTATAGAGTCCTTTATAGCAAGATAGTTTTTATAGACCTACGTCTGCTTTTTTTGGAGGGTGAGCCACAGTTCAGTTTTGCCCAGGAAATAACAAATGGTATTAAGAACACATCAAAAGTGCAGCTGTTCTCAGGAGGTAAGTGTGTGGTGGTGTTTTTTAGGGGGAAGAGGGAGTGAATAAATCCAGCGAAGCTTGCCTGTACTAATTCATTAAGGAAGGGACTGCTCTCTTTTCAGCGCCTCCAATGTACTCCAGTATATACATACTTTCCATGCATACCGGCTCATCCAAAGTGTCCTTCTCGCACAGAGGACAAGGTTTTGACGTACTGCCCTGTCTCAAAGCTAGGCTATTGCCCTTGTCACCTGGTGCTTGAGAGATGCGCTTTTCTTTACTACTAAAAAATTAAATAATTGTTGGCTGTGCTTCTCAAAAGGTACATAAGAATAATGATAAATCTGATTATACTAATAAATATGAAAATCACACATGAGCAGCAGGCCAGATATAATCCTTTTTATTTTTCCCCTTTAACACATCTCTCTTATCCATGTAGGGAGCCAGTGTTTTCTACGACTTAATACTTCTGGTGTGTGCTTCGCTTGATGGGACCCCTGCAGGAGCGAAAGGGCTTTGAAAGGAAATCATGCGTGGTATTGTAGCTGGATACAATATTGCTGCGCTGGAAAGCGCCGGTGGCTGTGAGTTGGCTGTCGAGTAAGCCTGTGATCTCTAGGGCATGGCAGCTCTAGCTGAAGGTGTGCTAAACACCCCTAATTCTGGCTGAAGGGAAGGCTTGATTAAACCCCTCTATACAAATGAGATAGCTGGAAGGAGTAGCAGTTCCCTCCGCTAGCAAAAAGCTTCATGTTCGCGCCTGATTCAAATCTAGGCGGTGTGCCATGGGGAGTTCTCCAGCTACCAGTGGAGATACGAGGTGCTGGCTCAGCCTGAGCAGGGAACAGAAGAAGGGAGAAGGCTTTCTGGGGCTCTGAACAGACTGGGAAGACAAACCTGGCGACTGTGAGTGTGCATATCACTTAGGTTTGTTCTGACTTTGGAGATACAGGGTTGCATGTCTTGTCAACAACTCGGTAAAACTGCGTCAAAGAGCAGACCTGATTGCATCACTCCTCTCTCCTTTTAACGAAAGTGTTTCTTGGTTTCCTTTTGCTGCCAGCACTACCATGCCCCTTGGGACAAACAGCATATGCAAATAGCAGAGCTTACTTACCTTCTTCCATTGTCTGAAAATTTATATCTGAATTATTTGTGTTAGAATTAATTAGAAATGTGTCTGCTGCTAGCAATTAGTCACTCAACATGAGATTTTTGGGGACCCCCTAATAATCTTCACACAGAGTATCACAGGCTTTCCATGCTTTCCCTGCAATTAAAGCTTACTGAGTACAGTGCATTGATCATATTTGAGACCCTTAGCAGAGAAAATATGGAAAGTATCTTATTTGTTGGTATACACTTCTGAAGTTTCCTTCTGCAGAAGCTGGCACATCACATCCATACATCGCTCTCTCAAAATCATTGCCATCTCCTAGTTTTTTCACTGGGACAGAGACACTTGCCCACACAATCAGAATGACTTTTCCAAAATTATTGTCATCACCCACTTTCCTCCATGCGACATGGATGACAGTCCTTCCTAATGAAGACTAGTCACTGTCCCTATTTGCTTCTTCCTGACGTTCCTCTCCAGCACATGATGTCAAAAACCACTGTTATCCGACTGGAGGCAGCTTTACTTTGCTCTCATTGCTTTGAGGGGAAAAAAAAAGATCAAATAGACTGACCAGAAAGAAAAATAGGAGGCAGTAGTCATTTTGAAAACACCTTTTGGAAAGAAAGCAATTCTTCTTGAGCTTTCCTGTATAGAAAAAATTATGGAGATGAAAACTGGGTCACCAAAATTATACTCAATTTTCTTCTACAATGTCAACCTCAATGAGGAATAAAAGAAACAACTCTCTAAAAAACTTTCTTTAAAAAATCACATACTCTGATTTAATCCTATGTCTTTGGTATATTTATCCTTTATCACTAGTGTGTACTGTCAGGCTTGATTCTTTCTTACTACGTTGATTGGCAATTATTTTCTATTTTAAGTTTAAAAGTTCTTTATTAGACAATGTAGCCCTATGCTATTAGATGTTGCCATTTACTTTTGTTTCCTAGGTACATTAAGTCACAGAGATGCCTCATTTTCATCTATGCCACCATTCCTTCCTACCACTTTAGCAGATTGTTGTCATACCCAGACCTGCAAAGACTGAGGTCATGCGTGGACCTTAGTCAAGGCTACTATGAACTTCTGTAGAGGCATTCAGATAAAATTAATAATGCTAGAGCAAATTATATAGTAAATTTTACTGAGCAACTGAACCTTCTTCCTATATCAGTTCTCAGAAGTAGCCCAACTGTTATAGAAAAGGATACATAAAAAAATCTGTGTAGCAAATATTATTTTTCATTAATTTGTTTCACACTTGAGGTAACCAGATCTAACTTAAACCCTTGTATGATGACACTCATTTTCACTTCAGCTCCCAGGCTGAAGTACAGGCTCCATCCATCGATTATCACCATGACATATTTTTCGTAATTCCAATTTCAGAACTCCACACATCCATTGTTTAAAATTATAAAAAGGAAAAACATTAATTTCAGTTTCTTGACTTTCTGGAATACACTTTTTCCAGCCAGCTCAGGTATGTTAAAGCAGAATCTAAATACGTGACTTTAACCGGGCACCTGTATCCTGTCCCAATAAAGTCCCCAAAGAGCAGTCAGTGAGGTTGTCAAAACCTGTTAGAAGACTTGTTACTTCTAATTTCCAGAATTCATAACCTATGATAACCTAACATTACCAAGCTAATGATGTAAACTGCATCTTGCCAACTGACTTGTAAATTAAACAGACGCTACTATTCTCCATCTCACTTACAGGGTAGCCCCTTTAACCCACAGCAATAGGAAAGGGGAGGGCTGTAAGAGCAGGTTCTGGCTGTTCGCAATGAGTCAGCCCCAGCGCAGGCCACAGAGACTGAACAAGTGTCAACATAACCTGTTATCCCCATAAGCTCCCTTCACTTCTCCTTAACAAGCTCACTCTGTCAAATGCGAACGAAGGACAGAAATCAAGGCAAAATGAAAAATCAGGACAACTGGACGGAGGAGGAAGAGTATTAGAGAGAAAAGGAAAATAATGGAAAAGACCAAGAATATGGATTAAAGCAGGTGTGGTAGATATTTTTTTCTAAAAAATTGTAAAGTAATAAGAGCTAGTTAAATAGGACCCATGAAAATTTTTCTGCTTTTAAATAGAAGTATTAGTTCTTAATGTTAAAATTTTTACACGTCCAAATGGATTGAAGGCATTTTTCAAACATGACGGAAAAGAATGACCTTTTACAGCCTACTGGCATAACATCACTAACAGCTGTCTTGTCCTAAGAATGTGTCCCGTTGATTTTAATGGCACCACTCGGATGAAAAGGTTTATACAAATGAATGAAGGTTTGCATATCTGAATCTTAAATTAGAAAAGAAAAGAAAGAGACAAACGATGAAGCAAGTTAATGAGCATTACACAGTATTTTAAGTTAATGTTTTTCCCCTAATCTCAGATTGTAAGTGTAAGAAAGGGATTATCTGCTCTGCTAGAAATTTCAAACATCCTTTTCTTAAAACAACAGATATACCGCTATTTAGATTAAAGATTTTTCATACAAGCCAGAAGAGTCAATGATCCATTCATCTCAAGGATTTGGGAAAACACTTATTTGCTTCTTAGATTCTGTATTCCAATTTTTCATTCAATTGTCTTTCTGTTTTAATTCCCAACCTAGTTAAATGAAATAATTTAGAAATGTTTGTATATGTTTTAATAACAGCTAGAAACATACTTTTTTCCTTGTAAGAAAATATTGTCCCTATCATCCTTCTTATGGGAACAAAGAGGAAAGGAGAAATTATAGTAGCTATAAATCAGTTTTGTGTTTTTGATAATTTAATAAATTTTTCACGGGTTGCTCTCTCTGTTTGGCATCCTCATAACAACTCAGTCGGCATGCAGCTTTGCAATCAATCTCATCTCTTTCATCCACCCTCTCTTCCTTTCCAGTGTCATATACTTAAAAGGAGTTTAGGTTTGCCAAGTGTACAACCCCAAGACTCATCTTTTAATCCCTGACATTTGCATGATCCCAATTCTGCAGATTAAAAATTATTTCATTCTTTTATTGTATGGACAGAGCAATGAATATTGTTGTAGGGTTAGTAACTCTAAGTGGCTATGCTGATGAGTTAACTCAATTCCTTGGAAGGGGATAATAGGGTAATAAAGCACGAAGGAATAATCTTAGTCATGTGTCTCTGGTATTCTGACAATTGCACCCTGTTCTTAAGCAGTTTCATGCAAAGCCACCAAAGAAAAAATGACTGTAGTCATCAACTGCACAGATGAGGGAGGCGTCCATGGCTGTGTCAGTCATTTTAATGAGTCACAGGAGGAGAGAAAGTGGAGGAACAAATTAAAAACAACAGTATTTTTCTCCCTTCCCCCCAACAGAAGAAAGTGAGAATAGTTGCAATTTCATTTGCTTTTAAAGCACAGCACTTGGGTAATAAACGTCCCCTGCAAATGTGCTGAGCAAACACCTCTGCATTCATCAATATGCGGGAGCTGTTTATTGCCTCATAAACTTGGAAGCAAGTGATATTGTCTCTTAAATCAATGGCTGCGTGGACATCCTAGGCACTGTAGGAGAACAGTACATCCAGACAATGCTGATACTTAAATTAATGGTTGTAGTAATGACTGAAAGGTGCTTTGTCACTACTAAAAAAGTTAGACGTAAATTAAATGTATGCCTAGGACACAATGTATATATGTTGTGATACTGATGTGTGTATGTGTGTGTCTCATTATAGTTTTTATTACCTTGGCATAAAAACTTACTACTCCATGCGGTTTTGATTTAAATGTGGGTTGGGCTGCCAGTACTAATAGGGTCAAACTTGGTTTAAGCCTGGTTTATGCACAAACCCAGTTTCTAAACCTATGGGGAAGGTGGTTTGGCTTGTGAAACTGTGTTAGCTTTATCAACTTTAAACCATATTAAAGAGCCAATAATAATCTGAATTCCATAGCATCCATTATCTGAAAATGATTTATAAACACTACTGACGTTGCACTGCAAGTTTCTCATCTGCAGTGTTTCAGGTTGATCCTATCTTCTTTATCTGAAAGGAAGAGAATGCACAGCTGGAAAGCATTGCTCCTGGTCTGCAACCATTCGTGCTCAGGGTGGGAAGTCAGTGCAGGAGCCGTGGCAAGGACCAAGGAAGGGCTGACTGATCGAGGACGGTGTTTTGCTTTCTGCATACTTGCAGTGTCTATATTGCAACAAGAAGGGCTAACTGCTTCCTGAGCAACCGTAACTTTAGTAACAGCAGTGAAATGCAGTGGGATGTGAATTAGACTTCCATGTAAACTAGCCATCTGGCTATATAGCGGGTCCCAGGCAAACGTGAGTAGTTTATGTTGTTGTCCATGCTGTTGAGGGAAACTAATTTAGCAGTAGTGTAGGTACATTCACGCTTGTTGCTGTCATATCTTCTCAGGGCAATCACCAGTGCTGCTAGAGCATCCCATCTTTTCCAGAGGAACAGCACAAAGTTAGTGAAGGAAAAAGTATTCCTTCTCGGCTCCTTCTCATCTTTTACCCCAGCATGATTTACAAATACTAAGGAGGTACTAATACTACACTACAGTGGATGTTTCCCATCTGCAAATTGTTCCAGGCAGGTCCTACCTTGTGTATCTAAAGGGAGAACAGTACTTGATTTGAAATAATTTATACATATCTATTTCTGGAGTATTTCCTTCTGATAAGTTGCATTTCTGAAGATCCTATGTACGTATTTAGTGCCAGAACTTTCACTTCTACAAGCACCAATGTACTGCTGCTGATGTCCCAGGAGAACGCTGTATAAACTCTTTACCAAGCCTATGTACAATTCTGATTTTAATCTTTAACTTCAAGCCCTCTTTGAATTATCCATGTCCATTGGAGCATTAGAATTGTTTTCTAATTAGCAAAACCGTTGCTTTTGTTCGGGTAGCTTAAGAGCTGAGTGGGCTTTCTTCAAACTATGCAAAGCAAAAAACCCGTTTTCTTTAAGTGAAACCATTAGCTGCAAAAGGTAAATATTTTACCAAACTTCAGCCCTCTCATAATATAACAGATTAAAAATAAAACAAAATTGTAATTTCTGGGTAAAGTCCACAGTAGCCCAATTCAGATTTCAGATTTTTTTTTAATGACATCATTACTAGCATTCAAGCAGCACTCAGAAAGAGTGTAAACCAGCTGAATAGCCTTATACCACCATCTTCCATATTGTTAAGAGGTAATAGTGAACAGAAAATTAAGCGTGCATATGTAACATAACACAGTCGCAATGAAGTGTAGCGTAATTTCAGGCTGCATGTGCAAAAGCTGTGCATCACTGAGCCCTGTCCTAACAGCCCTCTTGTGTAGTTCTGTTGTAGTCTGGCTAGAATACCAGGTATGTGTTTGATTTAGCGTGTTGTCAGAGTGCAGCTGATAAACCAAAGCAAATCCAGGGAAGGAGAACAGGAAGATGGAATAGCACGGAAAAAATAACACAGTCAAGTATAGGCAGCTTAGTAAAAGAGTAACTGAGATGAAATGCAACAAGTTGTAAATGTTTATAGGATGTAAATGCTAAGGAGAAAGAAAAATTACCTTGTAAAGCAAAGAAAAAAACAAGAAAAAGACACTAGGAATGATGGAGTACACTCCCAGAAGGAGTAGCAGAACACCTAACCATTGGCAATTTAAACTAGTTTTGACAAGACGATAGAAAATTAATATCAAGTACTGTTCTCTGTTACCAGGATTTGGTTTTGGTGATGTAACAGCTTCTTCCCCTTGCTGCCTCTCAGGGAATGAAATTAGTGGTTTGTTAGTGCTTTCTCAATACAGAGAAGAAAATAATAAATTTCTATTGCTTAATGAAGCAGCAGTCTAATATTTGTATTTCTGCTTGGAGAAGCATTGCAAAATTTTTAACAGGTGAAATACAGCTTTTCACATGAGCAGAGCTGCCCCTGGTGCCCGCTCCTCGTCCTGCAGAAGGCAGTCTCCACGCAGACTTCAGGTGTGGCACCCTTGAAATACGGAAGATGCGTGCTGTAAATGCTGAATATTTAAGAAGTACCTATGTTGCATACTTTTTGAAAACAAAATATGTTTTATAGCTACAAAGTGAACAGATGCAAAGCTATGACTCTTGTGCCAGGTTCCCAAGCACAAACACGGAATACCTCTCTCCTTCCAAAGACATCCTAAACCTCACTCTTTCCTGCCGCGACCCTCACTTCAGCCCACTTGGTAGCAGTAACCTCTGCTTTGCTTACCATGGCTCTGAGTTCTCATTGCCTGTATACTCCCTTTCACCTCATCTGCAGTCCCTGACAATTTTGACCCTCATCTGTTCCTTTTACAGTCCTATCTGGATACGCTTTCTCCTTCACTCTTTCAGTCCTTTCATGATCTTGCTCTACCTGTAGTTTCTCTATCACTCCTGCCCTAACAGTTACCAGCTTTCTGCATTTTCTCCTCTGGTGCTTTTTTAAACCACCTAAATTAGATACATTCACACAGACAGCGTTCAGTCAGCTCCCTTTTAATTGGAAACTAGCTGCACTTAGCCCCACAGAAGTTAAGTAAGTGGATATAATTGCCTTTGGCTTCAGTGGGGCCAGGATTTCAATCTTAAACTTCTCACATTTCTTGACTGCCTCAAAAGCAGGAAACTATGAAGTCCCTAGGCAGTACAAATACAGCTATTTGTGCCATGCAAAATGTTGCCTGGTTATAAGACTGTTACTTGCTTGGCTTTTCAGTACTACCAGAATACTTTGGCAGGCTTTCTGCTAAGGTTAACAAAAGTTAGATAAATAAGGGCTTGGTGCACTTAGATACTTTATCATTCCGTAATGTGTCTCGCTATATCAGTGTATTCAGCCAGAAGAATGTTGGCCATGTTCCTGTCTCATTTCTAAATGCTGGTAAGCTAACTGTAATCAAGGTATTCCTTTTAACAGGATTGATTTAAGGCTAAATGGAGCGCTGTACTCCTTCCAGCTTCCGGTCCTTCAAAAATGAGGGAACATTGAACTTGAGAATAAAAGTAGCAGCACTGTCATTTTTCCCCACTACACTTATTTTCCATCCTTCTTTCATGTTCTTTATGGAAATCTTCCCTTCCCTCCGCTTCTTTTCATAATTGTTGCTCTACCTTGTTCTTCCTCATGCTTGAAGGCTCTGTGACATTCAGCCCTTTTCTCTTCATTCTCCATGCCTGATTTCTCCTTTCTTTGGCCATAGCTACCATCATCTTATCTCTTTCTCTAACCTTGAAGGACAGAATAAGGGGGAAGAATAGAGTCAACAGACGCTCAGTATAAAAATTGAAGAAGAGTGGTTGTAACTTAATCAGAGAAAGAGGAGAACAACAGAGCATAAAACAAAAGTGGTTGAGAACACCCAAAGAAAGAGGAATAAAAATAACTCCTAAAGGAAGACAACAAAGAGGAAAAGAAACAAAAAAAAAAAGAAAAGGAGAAATGATAGAAATGGGGACTGTGATCAAAATTTATATAGAAGAAGTGGTCAAACTTCATGCAGAAGGAAAACAAACCCCAGAAAATAGGAAAATCATGGAGCCCCCTAACTGGGCAAAAGAAATGGGTCAGGAGGAAAGAAAGAAAGAGGTAAGGAAATCAAAGTTCAAAGTTGTTTCATTGCATTGTTTTTCAGAATTTGATGGAAAAGTCACATACACAAGATCCATAGAAGATCATATGCATGTATAAAGTCAAAAAAGATTTAATTACTATTTATGCAAACCACACATATAGTTTTGTCCCTGATTCAACACAGCACTGAAGCACTGGCTTAATTCCCATGAAGTCAAGCAAAACTAAGTATTTTACTCAAAATGAGCCTAAGCTCTCCCCAGCTTATTTAAGATGTGTTGGTTGAATACCCTGCACTGAGGGTTCAGGATTTGCCTTGTTCAAACACAAGAGCCATCTCAATGCTTCTCAGTGATTTTAGCAAAATAAATAAATAGGAAAGGGCTTGAAGGAAAAGGTGGAGCGGGGCTGGATAGTCAAGGGTACAACTTGCTGCTTACGTAGCCGCAGGGGCGCAAAGTTACTCTTTCCTTCTTCTTCCCAGCAGCACCTTTTACTCCAGTGTCTCCTTGGAGGCCAATCTTGCTTTCCAAGACATTGCTGACATTGTTAAAGTAGATGGCCATTTTACTGCTATACGGTGTCCTCAGCCATCTGCTGCTATAGGCCAGCCCTATGCAGCGCTACTGCCCTGGTTTCCCGTGTGCCCTCATCCAGCTTTCGTTCCATGAGCTGTGCACAGGTCCGACGGTCCCAGGGAGCGCTTACTTCACTAGCACAGAATTTAAGTTCACTGGATCCTTATCCAGCTGAGCACTAACACAGCACTGAGTTCCATTTTCATCCTTATAGCAGTTCTAGTCCCTTCTTTTACCCAACAACCTACTGGGGGTGTCATTGACCAATACTCCATCTCTGCATGTGCTCTGGATCTATCATACAGACACCAACCAATGTTATTCTGCACATGAAGTCATATTCAGCATTTCAGGAGTTAGTCTGGTACCTGGTTTACTCAGGTATGATTTGGTTGTTCAGGCTGGGTAGAGCGGAGCTGGGAACTGTTTTTGGCAGAGATGAAGTCACAATCACAATAAAAGTGAATAAATTAAAGTCCATCTATTTATAGCCAAAAAAAGACATAAAATAAGGGATTCCACAGAACAGTTCACACACTAAAACTCACATACACCTCAGCAAAAGCATTGCTGAGAAATTCGTAAATAAATCACTTTATAGTAAGTCCTGGTTTCCACCTGGTCATCCAGTGTTCACATCAACATCCATAGGAGTTCAGGGTCACTCAGTCCCCCTACTCCCAAGTGAAATGGGGGTGTCAATTTTACTCACTGGTCATTAGTTGACTGCCTGGAAAAACTGTAGCTGTCTTGGGCATCTACAGGGCAGGAGCTTCCACTTTCAGCTGAGCAGAAAGGAAGTTTTTCAATGGGCAGCAAGAGAGATAAGAAATCTTCTAATGAAGATTTCACTCCTCAACGAAATAGGCATCGAGGCAGGCAGGAAGCGGGTTGAAGGCACACAGGCAGCAGATAAAGCCTCCAGCTCCACTTTCCTTATCCCAGCTCTGCAGCACAATGCATTGGATTGTCATCTGCCCTTCGTGTGTTCCTTCTGATTCTTCCTGCCTCGTTATTCTGTCAGTTTCTCCAGCTCTTTACACCGACTGTATCTGCAGCGTGTCTGCTGCGGCAGCAAATCCTAGAATCGCCTTGGGTGTTGTCTGAAAATGGCCATTATCAAATCGTAATGCCTACCCAGACGAGGAACTGGAAAGGCCCTGGGCATCAGCAGGAGTCCTTAACAGCTGCCTGCAGTTTAGGCCTGCATATCAATTTCCACCTTGGAGGAGCTGCTCCAGTATTATAAGGTGAATAGGCACTGTGCGTATTAAAATTTGGATTAGTGGCTCAACCAAAACGTTGACTTTCCCTCCTCTCTTCCTCTCTCTCTCTCTCTTTTTTCACATTAATAAACTTGCTATCTCCATCTTTTGTTGGTAAACTATATAAAAATGCAAATGATCCAGAATCCAATTAATTTCTGGAAGGTTGCAGCTGTTTTGGGCCCTATTCACAAAGACATGTGGTGTGCGTGCGTGCGTGTGTCTGTGTATGCATGTGTATGCATCTGATTGCTAAGAAAATCAGGCCTTATTATTGAAGCCTTGACTCTCAAAATTTGAGCTATTGTTCATCGCCAATGCTGATGCAAACAGATAATTTCCAAATTGTATTCCACGTTTATTAAAGTGGTAGAAAATGTGGCTAATTTCAGACAAAGCTGAGAAAAGGTGGAGCTTGAGAGCTGAAATAGGAGATCTGGGAAATCTGTTTCTATTACAACAAAGAAAAGTTTATCTAATATCTCAAAAAGCATTAATTACTGTGAGGCACAGGCAAACACATTGTGGAGAAATCTTCATCGGTTTTGTCGTTCTTCATTGCTTTATTCTACTACTGTGAGTTATTTGGCTTCAGTTCGTGTTTCGGTTTTTTTGCTCATATCTAATGTGTAGTTATGAAATTGAGACCGTCCTGGGAATATTTTTCATTACCCCGGCACAGGCTTCAAACAGAAATTTATCTAGACCAGACAGTTTGAAGCAATGTATGTAATTGTTCCTGTCATTGGTTGAACTCGGGCAAGACACTCAGGACTGATTCTTTAATTTGTATTTTTATATTAAGGACCTCCATTTATGGCTGACCACTTTGCACCTGCACCTGGAACCACAAACATCAAAGCACACAAAACTAACAATATTGTGAGCATATAGGTCCTTGTGTGTCTGTTCCCCCACGTTAACATGTTAACCATGAGCAACAAAATCAACAGTGTCTCATTTTCTATGATATTTATGTCTTCCTATGCTCCTTTTTGCCTTTTCTACTGTCTAATACAGGTTAAGCATATTTCTGTCAGTGGGATATTAGTAAACTCTTGCCCCTACCTAATGAACCTCAAAGGAGCTTAATATCCATAAGACCTCTTCCCCTGTGCCCTTCTATCTAACTTGTTTAAGTTGGCCAACAGTTCAAAATATATGCAAGTGAAGGGAACCAGGGCTGACGACAGCATGATGATACACCAGGCTGAAAAGAGGACATTTTTCTTAGCTGTAAATAACCTGGGAATCTTATTGCATTTATTCTTAAAATAAAGTTTTGGTATTTTTCTACAGCAGTCACTAAAGAAGCACAGATACAGCTGACAACAAG
Organism: Phaethon aethereus; assembly: GCF_964289735.1. Taxonomy (NCBI): domain Eukaryota; kingdom Metazoa; phylum Chordata; class Aves; order Phaethontiformes; family Phaethontidae; genus Phaethon; species Phaethon aethereus. The sequence continues at coordinate 70,219,845 of NC_138576.1, read as the reverse complement.
AGGTGAATGTACAAACATGATTTGCCATTTTTATTTGTGCTACAGGCATTTGGTGAAATTTTAGCTGTCATGGAAATCCTACATTTAAGGTATATAGTAGCCTATTAGACATACGTAGAACAAACCCTCCTCAACTTTTTACAGTCAGCAGTTTCAGCAGTGAGTGCATACAAGGCTAAATTCAGCCTTGTGAGAGAGAGCTGGTGTCAGGTCGGAGCACCATATAAATCCCACTTGAGCTCTAAAAATAGAATTCCAAAGTGGAATTTAAAGGCCTGTGATAGTGTCTGGCACAGATGAGAATTTAAAAAAGAGGAGGCAATTTTTGCCAAGGTTGTGATACCTTCTCTAAATAGTCTTGCAAGCGTCAATCCACAGGGGCAGCAACCAGGCCAGTGTCACCGAGCATGGCTATTCATTGAATAATGCGCCGAGGTGCCTTGATTAATAAGAATAGGCTCCTCTATGGGCAATAAGCTGCAGGCTGCTCTCTTCCCTGGGAAAGAGCCAAAGCTTTTGATCAGATAACTGGGGTTTTAGGTTTAATATTTTACAGTGAGAGATTTTCTTATTTTGGCTTTGTTGTAACTGATAATGCACAGAGATAATGCATATTGGGAGCACTGATAACAGAAAGAATAAGCAGATCTATAGCAAGAAAAATGGGAGAGTAGGTCCCATCTCAAGCACTGTTCTGGAAAGACTGGGACGAGAGATGGAATCGATAAGGTTATGTGCAGATCGGCTGTAACTGTTTGTCCTGCTGCCAAAGCAACATTGGATATTAAAGTCTTGCAGGTGAGCTTGCCATTACAGGGCAAAATCACTGTGGCAGACACTGGGTGTAGTCCTTGTAGAGGAAATTTTACTGCCACAATACATGTAGTAGTCTCTTTGAATGAAGACTAGTAAGGGTTAGGGCAATATCTTCATTCAGAAGCCCCAAGAAAGCACCAAAGAATTCCCAGGACAACAGCTTTGGTAGAGACACTAGGACAGAGAGCAGAGTCCCCTGCTCTTGCCATGGTCCGGAGCACAGAAATTCTTTCACAAAATTATGCAGTATGTGAGGTCTTAAAACTGAGAGGGTCCTTCCACACAAAGAAGGAGAATTTAGAGGAGTGTAAGTAACAGCTCCATCTGGTGATGCCATCTTTACAGCAATGTATTTAAGTCTCTTTTATATAGCTCCCCCCCAGTCTTCTTTCAAATTTAGATCCTTTTCTTCTTTCCCAGTTGGCTTCATTGTCTGAAATCATTCAGATTTCATTATAGTGAACAAAGTATCAATATTTCTTTAAGGTAGCGACTACACTGGAAGAATATGGGAGAGCCTGGCAAATTGTCCCAGGTCACTAGATAAGGTGATCTCTGTCATAATTCATTAGAGAGTAGAAGGAGGGAAAGTGTCTCTCTCTGGTATAGGAAATACCCTGTTTAAGTAGTCAAAGAAAATAAAGAGATTGATTCATGTGAGTTAAGATAAATATGTGAAGCTATATAATTTTCAGGGTCTACTTCTGCAAAGTGTGCATTGCCTTCTGCCAGCTACTAGTTATCCTTAAACTGTACTGACGTAAAGTTCGAGATACCTACCATTTGTCTGAATTGTGTAACGCGTGTGTTATTCATTCCCTCATCTTTCCTCCCTCATCTTAGTCAGTCAACCACATTTTGAATACCCCAGATGCAGCAATGTGTTAGAAGAATGTAAGATCATATTAAGAGCCATTACTAGTAAGAACAAAGGCCCATATAGCCCAACATCTGTCTCTGCATCCTACTTGCTCTTGCTGCTCTCCCAGACTCCAGCTATGTTCATAGTGAATAGATGTAGTCTCTGTATTCTTGGCGACTCTCAATAAATGATTGATCTGCTTGTCTAGTTTCCCCTTTTAGTCCATGCATCCACAGAATCATCAGGCAATGATTTTCACAGGTCCACCATTTATAGTACAAAGAAGCACTTGTGCTTGTTTTGAATGTGGTTCTTGTTATCTTCATTTGATGTTCCCTAGTTCTCACATGGGAAGGGTCAAAATCCATCCTCTCTGTTGTGTTTGTGATTGCTCAGACTTCTGTCGTATTCTTACAGGTCATACATTTTCCAGGACAAAGCATGCTAGCATCTCCTGTTGTAGTTGCTGAGTAGCTTTTCTTAACAAGAAGGCTGCTCTGCAGCTTTGATCATCTTTGTTGCTTTCCTTTGAAACTTTCTCTTTTACCTGTATCCTTTTTGAAAGAAAGGGACCAGATGGTGTTCAGCACACAATATTCTATGTGGAGTTGAGTGATGGTTTTCTGTAGCAGCACAGTGATGTTGTCTGTTTTGTTCTCCATTTATTTCCTAACATTTTCTAACATTTGACTTCTCTTCTTGACTGCTATTAAGCATCAGGTTGACATTTTCATAGGACTATCTATCATAACCCCAGATCTATCTCCTAAGTAGTAATGATCAACTCCATCATATTAATACGTGGAGTTAGAATTGTTTTTCCCATGTGCATTGCTTTCCATTTATTACAGTGAATTACAGTTGTCATTTAATTACCCAGGCACTCAGCCTTATAAGGTTCCTCTATAAGTTTTTTTGGCCACTGCTTGTCCTTGCTATCTTGAATAACTTACCCGCATTCCCAAATAATTTATGAATACATTGACTACCCCAGGTGCCAGCTCAGATCCCACTGGAACTCCAAGGGTGGAAAACGCTCTGTTGCAAAAACTATCCATTCACTTTTCCCCTCTGTGTCCTATCCTTTAACAAGTGACTTATCCATGCAGGGACCTTTCCCTTTATTCCACCACCACTCAACTTTCTTAAAACCTTTTGTGAAGGGTTTTTTAGAAGGCCTTTGGAAATCCAAGTAGGTTATGTCAACTGAATTAACACCATCCACATACATGTTGATCTTTTTAGAGAACTCTAGTAAATTTGGAAGACAAAATTCTCTATTATAAAAGCCATGTTGACTTTCCCAAGAAGATTAAAATTATTGCCTGCTTTTTCTTAGGTTATTACTAATTTTCTCAGTAGTCAAATACGGTGTATTCAGAGTTATCCCAACAAATATTTCTTTAAACTTTATCTGAGAGGTGTTTAGGGGGGCTAGGAATACATTACCTGGTATATATGGTTTTTCCATGTTGAACCCAGTACTCTACTATGTTACGGACACCACAAACATGGATATTTTAGACAGAGTGAAGGAACTACAGGTATCTACTATAGCACTCACTGCTTGGAGGCATGTACATTGGTGATTCCATGTCAGAGTTGCATGCATCCCTACACACCAAGAAGATTAAGTCATCTCAAATGACTTAGTGACTACTGTTACCACTCAGTTTAGCAATAGGACAGTGGTGCAAAAGGTGATGTAAAAAACTACCTAAAAAGGTCATTTGTAACCCATGCACCCCAAGTGTTATGCTAAATATACCTGAGTATTAAGCACTGTCACTTTATCTATTTACTTTTTCCATTTTGCATAATGCAGCAATAACCTACTGATTTGTCATAATATAAGTTTAGCATTAAGATTAAGTCCTCTCTGTCAAACCTGCCATAGAGAAAAGACATAGCAACAGTGATGAAAAATTCCAAGGAAAAAAATACAGTTTGGAGGGTTAGTTCTTTCCGTGTGTCTGCATCCTATTAATGTGCCATCTGCTGCTAGGACATAGATTCCTTTACCATTACCTTTTTTTCCCCTCAAAAGCCACAACAGGGCTAAACATAGATGTACTTAAAATTCAAGGGAAAGAGGCAGTCCTTGCCCTAGACACAATTGTTCTCTTGATTTTGAAAACATTTCCACCAGCATTAAATGCAATTTACCTTATCTGATGACAGTTTGCTGAACAAGATCTTAAGTTTTAATAGGATCAGGACATAGATGGTAAGTGGAGAGAAAAGCATAGTGGGTGGAATTCATCCCACCCCATTACCCTTTCCTTAACTAAGAACAAATTGAGCACAAAGAAGAGATTACGGCGTCTCCAGGAGGTGGGACAAGTTAGAGGGCATCAGCACATCCAGTCTCCAGGCTGGAACAAGAGTCCGACACCCTGCTGCCTTTCCCCTGGTGGGTTGTTGCTCTGCTGTAGTACAGTTGTGAACTCATTACTCAGATATATGCTTCTCTCCTCTCTATTCACCACTGCACTCCTAATTACCCTCTAGTTTATGATAGCGTGTACAGACTCGTGCAGTTGCTCAGGGTACCTATTCTGTAAGCCATCCACCCTTTACACAGCAGACCCTTTTTTTTAATGTCTCATACTATCACGGGCAAATTTCATAGTATGATAAAGCCCTTCACCAATCAAAGCATCTAGTGTTAGAGGAGAAATTGGTTTCTCATTCAGAGTTATGGGACTATTATGACCTCCCACATTACTGCTGGTTCATTTGCAATCAGCGTTTTCATTATCTTTCAGCTACACCGGACCAGAATTATGTTAATTGCCCATTAACTACAGTTGGGTGATTCATTTATTCTTTTAATTTAGAGTATCGAAAATGGATCTAACCTCTATTTTGCTTTTAAAACTTTCTGATACAATCTCTGCCATTACTGAGGTGAAAGGAAAAACAAGATATCAATAAAGCCATGTCCTTCACTGGGTATGGAGCCTCCGTAGGCAGCACAAGACCCTGTATTTCTTGCAAGGTATTCTGCAAAGAGTGATAAATGAGTTTATCAATCAAAAGAGTTCATTTCTTTTTCTCTCCTTTTATGCTGGAGTAGATTTTCCTTCATATACACTGGAGTTTCTTAATTTTGTTTTTCACTTTGTTATTTCTGCCTCTTAAAGGGGTTTGTGCTTCAACGTTTAAATCATCCTCTACCTAGCAAAAATTTGGATAAGGCTTCTACATGGCAAGCTTATCAAACATCTGTGGAGTTTTCTGCAGTTGGGATGTGTGGCCAGTCTCATACAGAATACCAATTCCAACATTGTTTTTTCCTTTGAATTGTTGGGATTCTTGAGCTTTGTATTCCTTTATGGGGGGGGGCGGGAACTGAATATTTTTCTTTCAGATGTTTTTTCCTTGGTTGCCTCAGAATTGTGGACTGGGAGCATTCTCATCTCCAAATGAGAATATATGCATATATATATTTTGTATATTATATATACAGAATAACATACAGATTGTATATTAACTTAAGTTTTCCTCTGTAGCAACATGTAGGTGTTTCTGATAATTGTTGAAGGTAGAGTTCTCAGTGGAAGTGTAGCTGCAGTCCTACAAATACTTAAGTATAGCTTTACTCAAGTGAATTAGCCTGATTTATATGACTACAGGACTTATATGAATGAATGTATCATTTATAAGGATGAACGTATTAATTCTTAACTAATTGTAGACTGTGGAAGAAGAACTTTCTACATTTTCCCAATTTGTACTATCATAATAATATCTAGGAACCTTAACCAAGGATCCAGGTATCACTTCACTCAATGCCGTACAGATTAGTAAGAAAGAACACAGGCAAAGCCTCTGAGAGCTTATACCCCAAGTGTGGTAAGACAGAGGAGGTGACAGAATAGGTGAAGTGGTTTGGGAACAGAAGCACAAGGCAAGAGAGGGTGTTTGTACCCTGTGCGCTGGAATGTAGTTGAGAGACCTCTGGGGTGGGGAGCCCCAGAGTGCCTAAAAAGAAAGATGAAGAACAGGCTGAAAGCAGGTTTGAGGTCAGTGTGGGATGGAGTCTTCAGGGCAGCTGGATGGCCTAGGGAAAGTGTAAGAAACTTTGAATTGCAGCAGGAGGAAAAAGGAAGGTCACATTGGATCACGCAGGTATTTTGGTGAAGGCAGGGCAAGATTTCAGTTATTCTTTTTATTCGACCAAATCAGATGAGCGTTTTGGGGCGCAGGTGCACCTGCAGGTTTGAAAAAGCTGACATTTGAGCATGTCAAGTTTTCTGGTTTTTTAACTGGAGTTCTTGTGCAAGAACAAGTAGGAAGCAATGGAGTATGAAAGAAGCAAATAAGCAGTGTTTCACTTTATCATTCTTGGGGGATTTAAAATTACTTAGATTATGAGCTTACAAATGTTATACACTTAGAACATAATCATTTTCAACAGAAAAATGCAGTGAAATGGATGCAGGTTTTTGAGTTACATAGATAGCTATATGTATTTATGAAGAAGGTCTAAATTTCACAATATATAAAGTAAAACTTTGTCTTCTTTTTTTCATGCCATCCTTTTTTCCCTTTCCCTTTTTAGTTCTTCACTTTATTATCTTTTTTTTTTCTTTCTGCATGTTTTTGTTGCCCATCTTTCTTTAACACCTCTTTTCTTTTCAATTAACTTCTAATTTCCTCAGTCACTGGCTTTGCCAACCCTTGTACAAGACTGTTCGCATTGAAATCAACAGTATTTTTATCACATGAATACTGTTAGTGTTGCAGGATTAGGAACAAAATATCACTGACTCGCTATTAAACCCTAGTTTTTCAACAGAATTAACAGGTATTTTTTTCTCAGAGAAAGATTTGCAAATAAACTAGAAGTGTGTAGACCTTTATTTTTCTGAACACTAAAGGGTTGCCTACACAGGCAATTGATTTTTTGAGGTTTTTCATGTCAGTATCTTCTTTATCAAAAAGACACAGAGCAGAAATGTATTTGATGCTATAGTCTCATTTCCACAGGTTGCATGTTTTATCATCATTTTGCAGTATGGCATAAACCACAAGATCAGTAAATCTGATGTCAGTGTCACAAAACCATACCTAAAATTCACAAGTTTGTTCTCTGCTCAGTCAGCTTCTACCCATTACCAGGAATTACATCTACGAAAAGCAGGTGTGTCTCACAGAGACATGGGTGCACTCTAGAAGTCCAGAGGTTAATTCAGCATCTTAATACATGGCTGTTGCTTCCAGCGGTCCCTTTAACTTCTGTTTATATAGCATCCCTTCCCAAATTCGTTTTTGATCTCCTAATCACAGTTGTCATCTTGGAGAGGGTAGCAGCCTTGTAAATCAATCATCTCTCTCTAGTGACTGGAACATCCAAGCCACTTCCCTGCCTCCCAGCATCTTTATAGGGAATGGCACCGCCCTCTTCGTAAAGTTGAAGCAGTATCATGTTGTAAAGACACAAATTCAGACAAAGGGACAGCTAGAACCTAGAAGGCAGGAATAATACAGATAGACAGAGTAGCTCCGGTGTGGCTCAGCCTTTCAACATGGGCAAATTGCAGGTACCCTATACTAATGCAACTAGATTATATTACTGAAAGATAAAAAATGGAAAAAATTAGGCTCCAAGAGTCATACTAATTTAGCTGCTTTTGCATGGATAGATTGTTTCCTCACTCCACTTTTTAAAAGCCAAGGGCTTAGAAGTACTTAATAAAGCTGCTCAGGTGTGTGTCTGCTAAAACACTCATTGTCTCATTGATTTTATATACACACAGATACACACAGACGTGCGTTCAACACCTTCTGAATTGAGGTCCCACTCCCTGATTGGGATTGATTGATTTAGCCATTCCTAAACTGCCTATATTTAATCATCACAGTAATCAATGTGATAATACTGTCTGTGTTGTAAAATATGCAGAATGCAAGATATGGGGAGGTTCAAGTCAACTTTGCTCCTGGAATCTCAATTATTTCATCGGTGATAATTTCCCTTTAAATACCTAATCTTAAATCTTGACTTAACACTTTTAATATAAACCTTTTCCATATTTTATTCAGTGTTCAGGATCGGATGATTAGTTCGTTTACCTATGAACTAATGGTAAGGGAAAAGGCTGAGATTCCCAGGTTGTGTGAAAGATGCAGCAGAAAGTACCAGTGAGTGGAGCAAATCATCCTTCCACATGCGGATGCTACACTCTGCTGGACAACCGGTACGTTACAGCCTCCTTATCTTCAGCATTACTCCTCTGGGTAACTTTTCCCAGGCTGACGGGAGGTGGCAATGGTATGGATTTATTGTTCTGGTTGGCAGTTTTTCTTGCTCTGAATACCAGCTACAGTCTTTCCCTGGCTGCCCTCCCCCCGGCAGGTAGGACAAGTGAGAGGTATCTCTGATTTCTTTGCAAGGCTCTAAGACAAAGCAAGACGCGGTTACCTCTCACGCAGGTTTCTGCAGTTCTGCATTTTTCTTTTCCCCTGCTGCCGTAGGGCTTTGTAATGGGAAGTTCAGTTACCTGCCTGCGAACAGAGAAGGCTACTGGCACATAGCCGTTGGATGAATAAAGCGTACCCGACCGTTGTCAAAACCTCAGCCTAAATTTGATCCTGTGGCTGGCTAACATGGCTGCTTGAGTTTTGTCCTGATGAGGAAGGCTACCCTGTGCCTGCCAGAAGAACCGCTACATGGCGGTGGCACTGCATGTAGCCCTTCTAACCTTCACCTCAGCCCTGCACCCTCAGAAGCAGCTGATCCAAATGTTGACTTTCCTACATCTTTCTTCACTTGCATGGAAAGGATCTGCTTGCACCCAATTCCACTTCTAGTTTTCATTCTTTCCCTTCAGTCTATCCCGTCTGTCCTCTTGGCAACCTACCCTTTTCAGGGTGACTATCTAGTTCAGGAGGAAAATGAGCTGAGTGGACTTGTGTGTAAGATTAGTACCAGCCATTGGGATTTCCAGCTCTGACATTCAAAGATTTCATTGTCCCTGAATTACATTTAAGCAAGATGACTTTTTAGTCGTAGTTTAGAGGGTAAGAATAGGGTAGAGCCCTGAGAGAATGTAACGCAATGCAATCAACATGCCAAAGAGCCAAAAGTAAGTGTAATTTATGCCAATTTGCACTACCTTGAAGGATAAGCCCAGCAGAATATATTAACAAATGATACTTCTACAGGTTTCTGGTGCCATCTGCTATAATTTAATGTATAATTATGCCTTTAGTACAGAACACTAAAGGATGGTTTAAAAACCTATAGAACATATCTCAGAAATTACAGTAATTTCTATTGATCCTCATTATGTCTCATAAAGCTCTGTTGATTTTTTTTTTCCTTTAAAGTGTAGACCGTTTCCATAAAGGAGCATTTGATTCTGTTTTGCAACCTTCATAAGCAGAAGGGCTCATATCACAATCAGCCATATCTATCCCACTGCTGCAATATGTGTCCCTCATACTGGGCAGAAATAAAGCAGGATATTTACTGTATGAAGACTCATTACAGGCAAAGGTACAAAATTCAGTTTCATGTTTTCTGATAAGCACAGAGCAGCCAGCTTTCTTGCAGGACTCAGATCTGGTTTTGAATCACCCTGTGCTATTTTAGAGTTTGCCTCAGAGCCTATGTGAAGTCTGTCATTTTAAAATGGCATAAAACATGGAGGATCTTTATTTTTTGAAATTTTAAATAAAACTTGATGTGGATTAAACCACAGGAAAAATGTGCTCTATCATCATTAGAAATGCAATTATTTCTACTTCCCCTTACAGCTTCATGTTTTTGGTTTTAAATGTTCTTGCTGTTATCTTTGTCAAAGTCTTTGTTTTCCTTGTATTTATCAAAGTATTGGAAAATAAGCACTTGAGCCTTTCCAAAATGACTAGCACATGGAAAGAATCAGCAGATTCAAAAATTTTGAGTGATAAATTCTAAGATATAAAAGAAGATTCTTAGGTCTTCTAGCTGTAACTTGAACAAATTATTGTGAACATTTTATAGTATTTGGAGCTGTATTGTTTATCCCCAAAGAAAGAAAATAAAAGACTGCCTTATAATGCTTTGTTGCCAAATTCATAAAGGTATTCTGGAACCTCAAGTGTGCATTGGGTAAACAACTATATTCCACAATACCTTCAAAATTTAGAAACATGTAGTTGATTGATGCAAAAATAAACAGTAACAAATATGCAACATTAAGATACAGGGATATAATGTGATCAAAAGTGAAAAAGTGATTTTAACAAAATATTAGAGGAAACCAGAATAGGAAAACTTTTTTTGGGGGGGGGGGGTGTCATTTTTTCCTTTTAATGTATTCTGAGAAAAAATGGCAGAAATGTTATCTGAAAGTGTAGTTCCATGTGTGCTTGCTATGGATATGTTCATAGCCTTTTAGCAAAGACATTTGTTTTCATGTATAACCTGAAAACAAGCACATAAAAACTTTCTTTTAAATTCTTAGGCAATACACATTAGCATTAAAGTCAGACCAGTTTATACCAGTAGAGGATCTCATCTGGTTGATAGTATCCTCTTGTTTCATTATTTTTCATTGCTAAAATGTCTTTTCAAGCAGTATTTTTAGTGAAAGAAAATAAATACATTGATACAGAACAGGCCTTAGGAAGTAATTAGATGAAGTCCAGTTTCAGAACAAATGAGTGAAAGGTAACTATGATCACATTTAGCTTGGAAGTTAGAAGACAGTTCCCAGTTGTAAGGGAAGCCCATTCTGGAACAGTCTTTCAGAGGGAGAGGGTATGCTGAGAACAGGAGCAACCAATCCCTGATTTATGAAGTGGAGAATACAGTATGGTCCTTGAAGTCAGAGTCTTGAGAATCTGGGAGGTGTCTTCCACTGCTGTGTTCCTAGAAATAAGGTGTGTATTTGTAGTGAGAGCAGTTGACTGTAAATGACCATGAAAACTTGCTGAGAGAAAGATGGTTCTAACATTTAATCCTGGCACAGTACTTCTTAACCTCTCCCTTCCTGTGGTTTTCCATACCAACCCCTTCCTCTTAGTAGGACAAGATTAGAACAACCTTCAGGCATCCATGTGTATTAACATGTATAAACACCACAGATCAGGCCATTGGATTGTGTTATATACACCATAGCAATGGAGTATCTCCTCACTACCAAAGTTTTCTCTAATTAAGAGGAACTGTAGATTTTGCTCCTAACAATCACTTTCTGAACACCAACTGGTAGAAAGAGCAGATTCCTAAGAGCTGCCAAGAATGGTCCTCCTGTGACGCTGAGATGCGTCTGCTACTTCCCCTGGTTTTCTTGATCCCCCCTGAGTCTTGGTAACATCATTGGGACCCAGATTTAGATTCTTATCTACCAGCTTTCATCTTTCATCTTTCGAAGTACAAAATTGGCAGGATTAGGATCAAACCAACTGTTGAGCTAACTTTTTGGTTTTGGAAGGTACTAGAAGAGACATCCCCAGGCATGAAGCAGAAAATTCTCTTTCCCCATAACCAGATCAGCTGTGAAACCTTAATCTGGATATTCATTTCCTCCTGTGGCCCATAAAATGGGCAAAATATAAAGAAGATGGAGTCTGTCTTTATAGTGTCTTTCTTTTTCCGTCTGCATTCTAGCAGATTTGAGCAGGCCTAAAGGTCACTCTGCATGTAGCCACAGTAGATTTTTAAAAATCTTTGAATGCTAATTCAGCTCTGAACTGCTTTACATTTGCATATTTGCTTAATCAGAAGCATGTAAGGTCAGCACAGGAGCTTCATTAGGATATTCATGGCTAAAATTGCTCACCTCATCACTTCTGTTACAGCGTGCAGCCAAGCTCTGCACAGGTTGCAGACCTGCCAGTACTGGGTCTGGCTGAGACGGAGTTAATTTTCCCTACAGCAGCCCTCATGGTGCTGCGCTGCGCGACGGTAGCTGGAAGGTGCTGCTGACGCACCAGCGTTACTGCGGGGCAGCGCTCCCGCGGCATCGAGGCCGTCTCTCCAACATTTGCCCCCTCACCAGTAGGCTGGGCGTGGGCAAGATCTTGGGAGGGGGCACAGCCAGGACGGCTGACCCGAACTGACCAAAGGGGTGTTCCATACCATATGACACCTGCTCAGCAATAACAGCGAAGAGAAAGTAGAGGGGCTGAGGGCATTTGTTATTACAACGTTTGTCTTCTGGAGCAACCGCTATGCATACCGAAGCCCTGCTTCCTGGGAAGTGGCTGGACATCACCTCCTGATGGGAAATAGAAAATAAATCTTTTGTTTTGCCTTGCTTCTGTGCACAACCTTTGCCTTTGCCTTATTAAGTTGCCTTTATCTTGACCCACCAGTTTTTTTCCATCTTATTTTCTTTCCCCCTCTGTCCTGCTGAGAAGGGGAGTGATAGAGCGGCTTGGTGGGCACCTGGCGTCCAGCCAGGGTCAACCCACCACACTCCCTCATGCCCCTGCTGGGAGTGGCAGCGGGGATAAAAACAGATTCAGAAATAAGTGGGGAGGCTGGAACCCTCCAGCAAGTAGGGGGGGCAGAAGGAACTTGTATGATGCCAACCATGTTTTAGGCTGTGCTATTTTAGCTATTGAGAAAATCAAAACAAAGTCCATTTGAGAAAGCAGAAGGACAAAGCTGCAAAGATAAGGAAGCCAAGATAGGCAGATGGCTGGGAGCAAGCTGTTTTGAAGAAACCTTAACTGTTAGACAGCAACGATGGAAGAATGAAATGCCTCGGGCTGGGTTCAAATTTATCCCCTGCAATATTCCTTCCAAGGAGGTAGTATTCTTCAGAAATCTGCAGTGCTACCTAATAACTGACTTGTGTAGCTGTGCTATCGAACATACCAATGTCTCTGACCAGGCAGCGTTGCATGAAACAGGAGCTTCTGCACATCTTTCCTTTCAGTACGTCAGTGAGTGTTCAGGAAGAGATGGTGTCCTTAGTCTAATCATCTTTCACATTTACCCGCTGCCTTTCTAAAGATTTTCGTCTTACTGGAGTCATCATTTAATCCATGTTCTTTGCCCATTGCAAACATCGATTTCTTCTTTCCTCTGCTGTTTCTACCCCTATTTCTTCTACCAGCCACGGGTAAAAAGCCTAAGTGTATAATTATTTTATAAAATAGGTGAGAATTTAGAGGAGGGGAAGAGAAAATGCTCTATAAAACAGATATATTAAAGGAAACAGGTACATCCCTATTTCAGAAGACTTAAGACTTATGAATGGCAGGAAGCAGTTGTGCTGCAATATATGCCATGCAAATGTTTGACCTTTCATAGCTCTAGCTACCACATGGGAGGCACGTGTCCTTTTATGTTCATTTGGTTGGCAGGACGCAAAATGGCGTTGTGTGATACGTCCCTTACTTGTTTTACTATTAATCACACACATTGACTTCTATCATGTGATGCACAATAGTGTAGTGCAAGTAGTATCAGATATATATCCCACACTCAAATTTCTCCTTACCACGTGAACAGACAACCCATTTCTTTTGTGACAACTTGGAGTTATAGTATAGATAGTTAAGGCTTTCAACTTCATATTTCAAAATTAATAGGGACTCCAGGAATTACAGTCACTGCCCATTAAAGATAACTGCAAAGGCTATTTTGTGAGAATGTTTGAATACTGTTTCCTCAAAGCAGGGAGCTGTCAATAGAAGCTTTCTATTCAAATTTTAAGAGGATGTTACAGAAACTGTGGAGGCAATCTGAGAGTATAAAGCCCATTAGTAGAGTTGAGAGGAATTACAAAACATACATATAGAAAAAGTGAACATCTGCTAAGGATGAGAAGGCTTTTTAAATGGAAAGTGGAATAATGCTAACAGATGGCCAGCACGACTATTAAAAAAAAATACAAGTTAATTCCAAACATTGTCTTACAAGATGAGATTCTGGTGTTCATTACATAATATTTTAGTCAGGTTTATTTTTCAAGATTTTCTAAAAATTAATTATTGTACCTCTGCCACTGTCATGTCTTTCACCCTTCCTTGCCGTTCACCCTTCTTCTAAAGCTTTATGTTACACTGGATCAAGCTTTGCCTATCTTTCGATGGGATTTCATTGACCGCGGAAGTTTTGGAAAAATGTGATTAAAGCCTGCAGAATTTGTCTTGACGTGAAAGTAACCATGCAGGACTGTAATGGATTTTCCTGTTCATTAAGGTCATGATTTTTACAATCAAAGGCTCCAGATCTATCTTCACCAAGATCATGGTTTGCTTGCCCAAAAATAATCCCCATCCCTTCCCTGCCTTGTGCACTGCGCAAGCACAAGCTGAGGAGCTGTGATGCACTAGGTCAGGGAACCAGAGCAGCTGGGAAATCATCCTTTTGGGACAAATTGCCTTTCAACTTGAATCTGCTCCTGATTTGCACTGCCACTCGGCTGCACAACTGACGCTGCTAGCTCAGCTGGGGGGTGGCAAAGGATGTGGCTGCGGGAAGAGGCGGCTTACGGGCTACTTTTTCCTGCAGCAGCATCCCCTTAAACTAATGCCCCATTAAAGCCTCAAGTGAAGCTAGCAGGAGTTTTAATAGGAATAAGCAAATGGTTTAAGGTTGGCACATCACTAGAGACAGGTCATAAGTAGAACTAATACATCTCCACTCTAACCCAAACCGTGTCTTTCGTCAGAGCCTAAACTTGGAAGCAATCTGTTTTCTTAACAACATTTGAAGTGACACATAATGGGAAAAAAAATCATCACTCTTGAAAGATTTTTGGCCTTAAAAATTTTTGGGCTGAAGCTTTTGCAGTTTGTGTTATTTTTGCCATTGTACTCAGCCTGTTTTTGTCATTTGGCTTTGAACTTGAATAACCAAATACTAACTGTGAATACTACCTCCTCCTGAGCAATGCCTCCCCAACCTGTGAGTAGGGGCAAGTTCTCCACATCTGACCCATGAGGCAGACTGGGTGAGTTGTTTTTCATACACCAGGGTCTAAATTTCTCAAACCTTTAGGTTTTGATAGAATTGTTACTTCATCATGATGAATTAACAAAGAAAAACTTTAGAAAATCTGAAGCATGTATTTTATCCTTTAGTTTCTTTGACTGTAAAGACATATTCTTGCCATGTTATTCAGGGATCTCCGTTGATCAACGAGACATGATGAAACATTGCAAAAAACTACATACATCCATGATTAAGTAAGCAAATAGATAAAAACTGAACTTCTACTGTTAGCTCAAATTTTTTGATAGTTGGTTTTAGATGAAAAACACTCCGGTTTCACTCACAAAAGATGGTCCCTAGATTTTTTCAGAGGCAATATGGGCTTCTCTATTAAAAAAGTGTGGGCAATACTGCAATAAGCTGCTTGTTTAATGAAGGATTTTTCAGGAACATGTCTTTAGTCTAATGGTAATAGAGCTTACAACAGCTAAGGATCTGGCAACTCACGAAGTATTCTGTCTGTCTAGAGCTCAGCAAGGAAGGCAGTTCTGAAATAGAAATCTTTTGATCTTAAAATGACAAGATCTGAATAGTAAAACCCCCTCTCATAAGAAACACAGGCTGTAATTATGGCACATCTATTATTTAAAATGTTCTTAAAAATTCACATAAAAGCTGTTCAAAACAAAGTAAAGCATTAGGTCATGAAGTGGTCTGTAATACTAGGAATATTTTTAAAAATAAATTTCTGATTTCTTTACTCAAGCAAGTGTTTGCCTGCAGTAATTGCCATGCAATATATAAAATGTTTTGTCCAAACGGGTTGATTCTTTCCCTGTAAAAATAGATTGTAATTTATTCAATTTTGTTTTAAAGAAGACCCTCTTCATGCATGTGCAAAGTGTCTGACGGGACTCAGGTCTTCCCCTTCCTACACAGTCTGCTCCCTGGACAGTTGAGCTGTATTTGTGCCTGATTGATAGCTAGCAAATCTGGCAGAGTCACCGTTAACATGTTAGCCACAGCTATTATAAACAAAATTCTGCAATGTAACCGTCTCACAGCAGACATCAAATAACCTAGGAAAACAAGTGAGCTGGAGTTAGTCATATTTGATAATTAATGTGTGATGGTTTCCAACCAAAATTAATTTAGTGATGGAGTGAAACATATGGAATAATGCTTAAGCTTACATCAAAGGCAAATATTGAATACATTAGGATACATTATCTCTAGTCTTTCTGGAGTACGTTATGTTCTATTAAGATGTGATGTTCTGAATTTCTGCCTGGGCTTCTCTGAGAATTTGTGTGATGGCTCACAAATGTGTTCCCCAGTGCCCTCCTCTCTAGCACTCCTCCAATTCAGCTATCATTTTTTGTTTCAGATGAAGCTTTAACACTCATTATCTGTCACTGAAATAAAAAAAGAAAACAAAACAAAACCAAAAAGACCCAACAACAGTTTTTTTTTAGATGAAACATCTTTTTTGGATGACACTTCTGATGCTATCAGTAGGAAAAGCCTTCAAAGAAAATGGGTATCAAGCCTGAAACATTACATAATGCTGAGTTGAAAGACTAAGTGTTTTCTGGAATTTTAATTTTTTTTTAAGCAGCTGCCTTTAAGTGAACACAGCCATCACTGTTATAAAATATTCAAAGCCTCATACATATCAAACAGAAACACAGTTACTAGGGCAAACAGTCTCACATATCTGTTAAACAAACACTTGGAACTCTTCCCGAGCCCTCTCTAGGTCCTTACAGTGCCTCTAATTTTAATTGATTTTTATCCGGTATCCATTTGTTCTCTTTTTTATGGTAATTTTCCACTTTCCAGGACCCTGCTAGCTTTGTGGGAGAGCAGGTTGGCGTGCAGTCATGGGAGCCAGAGATTAAAAGACTTCTCCATGTTAGGTCATTAGCCGTGCCACTTGCTGTACCGTAGCTCATTTTCCCATTCCTAATTGATCACTTCATTGATCAGACATTATGGAGATGGCTTAGTAACCTAAGCCTTCGCTTTGAAACGCAGTAGAGACTGCAATTACCTGGAAGTCTTCAAGGGTGCCTGCAATTTTCAGGCAGTCGGAGGCTGCGTTAATCAAAGGTTCTGGCTAATGGAAAGGAGGGAGAAAAGCCATTTCAGCTGGGTTCCCTGCGGCCAGGATTTTCACGAGAGACCCAGAGAACAGAAATGTCTTCTGTGCAGAAGTCTTGGGGGGTGCCAGTGCACGTTTAGAGGAGATAGAGAAGCCCCCGTCCTGCAGACGGGTCGGTGTAACAGGGAGCACAAAGCACCTGCCCAGCCACCCCCTGCAGTAGGGGTTGCTGCACCCCGGAGTTTGAAACGGCTCACCCAGGGCCGTCCTGGCCCCTGTGATCGGAGCCTCCCCTCTGCTCGCCACCCTGTCTGCCTTTAACGTGCACTCTCTGCCTCGCAGGGCCTCGAAGGGTGGAGGGGCCTTGGGGCGCCTGCGGCATGGAGAGCTGAGGAGACCCGAGGTCTGAGATGGCCGCAGGGCTGGAGCGGCCGGCCCAGTCCGCCCTCCCCCACGTACGTCCGCGTGGGCTCGGGATTCCCTCGTCACGCCACGCGTGCCTGCGCGCGTGCTCATGCAAGCAGCCTCCGCCGCGGTCCTCCGTGCCTTCCTGTTGGAATCCTTCCCAGGGCAGCACCTTCCAGGGGCGCAGAGAGCCTAACGCTGGTCCCACGCAGCGCCTGACTGGGACTGAGGTTGCGGCCAGGATGGGGGCAACGTGCTGACAGGCTGCCCTGCTGGTTCCGTGAGTCCCTTAAAGTCACCTCTCTTTCCGTTTTAGGTAAACATGCCATCAGAAACTGAGGGCTTTACTATTTCCTCTGGTGTTACAGATCCTGCCAAATAACGTGTTCTTCTGTATTTGCTGATTATTGCCCTACTGCCTATACTGATGTAAATTAATTGCCCGTTAATATACATCACGCTATGGGTCATCATGTACGCTCGAGACTGGTTTTCAGTGGTGTGCACGCTGTGGTATAGAGGATAAGATGTTTCCCTTTGAAGGCAGTTTACAAATCTTATTGGGCTTCTGCATGATGAAAGGCACTATAGATATATAAGAGATCAAAGCTGTGTAAAGATCAGTGGTATTTGTTTTCATGAGGTTTCTCTTTCTGTTCCTTCTAAGGATTTTGAACTTCCAAGTTTCTGCTTTAAAGAGACTCAAAAACCAAAAGAAAAGCCTAGCAAACCCCACCATGTTACAGCTGGTTTGAGGTCAGGCCAGCCAAGGGCCACAGGATTCTGACGTGGACTCAGAAACTCTTCTCCACATTCTTCTATCTGCCAGCAAAAGCTGGTGCAGAGAAAATTTTTGGTCCTTCTTAATGACAGGGAGGGCCCAGAGCAGTAAGTTTTGGAGACGAAGAATGCTGCTTAATAACAAAGAGGGAAAACCAGCTTAACTCAAAACATAAGTGTTTCTGTTGTGACTTGCCAGTCTGCTAGCAAAATTATTATAATTTCTGAGTAAACAGTAACAATTGGCCTAAAAGTCAGATTAATTTATTATACAGTTTGTAGTCTATTTTTTAAGGTGCACTTTATTTCTCACATAAATGTTTAAATATTAAGAATTTCAATGTGTGCTTCTGCAGATGTCTATAGGAATCGGGAACAGAAATCCAGTACATTCATTGAAAAACATTGACTGCAGACAATACTGATTTTGACTGCACTGTACTTTAATATCTGATTAGTTTTTAGCATTGTGTAAGTCATCCCTGATATGTGAGCTTTTATTTTTCAACAGGATCACTGCAGCAAATTTCTTTTACTTCATAGCGTGTTCTCATAAATGGCGTCAAAATAAACCTGTGACCCATAAAAATAGCTTTCTATATTAGAGACACACTGTGGTCACACAGAACATACAGATGCATTACATAATGTGGTAAGCCAAAATTAAAAAAAAAAAAAAGGCAGGTGACCTTGTGTGCCCAATCTGAAAATCCATCTCCTTTAAAGGGCTGCAAAAAATTGTTGGTCAGTATTGGCTGTTTATCCATCATCAGTAAAGCTCTCGCCATGAGCATCCAAAATCCACACATCTAAACCCACTAGTCTTTCTTTTTTCATTCTTTCTAAAGCAAAAAAGGGGTCTAAATGAAAGGGGAAGGAGAAATAATAAAGAACTGGTACGGGTATATGTGTGTCTTTCTAGAACAATGGAGTCTGAAAGCAATGAGCGAGACCCAGATATATGAGTGCATCCCAGACTTTCTGCATATCATCTACACACTACTCTTGAGATAAGTAGTACCAAATAGTAAATAAGCTGTGTAGCCAAGCAGAGTAGAGAACAATAACCTGTCCAGCACATTTTATCAATATAAAGTCATACTCCAACAGACAATGGGAAGAATAGGAATCAGGATTTGAGTTTAATCAGTTGCTATTGCTTGCAAGAACTCCAGAAGCCTTACAGAAGAGAAGAATGCAAATTAAGACCAATGGTGCAGAATAAAAATAAGTTCAGTCTTGAGGTGAAAATGTTTCTTTTTTGCGAGAATACAAGAAATGTTTCTGTACTGGAAGAATCCAACCAACCATGAAAGTAAATGTTCCCATTCTGAGTTATTTACTCTATTTTTTGTAAGGAAAAAATATTCACGAAGAGCAAAGCAGAAAGCATAAAATTTGAAATAAGTCTTCGTGTCCCAGGCAGGTGTCCTACGACATATCCCATGCAGGAGGCATCCCTCTACACTGTCAAAGCTGTCCCCCTTTATGTTAATTATTCTTGAAATTTACCCCTTCCTATCCCAAGTGAATAGCTTGATCACAAAATTGTTATATCAGCTTCTCAGTTCTTTTTCTCTTTCTCTCTGATGTAATAACTGCTGTATTACTTGCATGAAATGAAACAGCTTCAGCAGGAGCTACTGAGGCAGATGGTGCTCCTGCATGTTCCTCAACCCTACATATGTAATAGAGTTTTGGTTTGGGGAACTTCTCTGTGACTGAGAAGACTGGGTTTCAAACTCCTACTGCCTGTCAGGTTGCATGGCTTTTAAAACTGTCATCTCAGTTTAGTATCTTAGCCATTGGTAATTAAGTTAAACAGAAGAAAACATATTTATCTGTTACATTTTGTCTAATGGCTGTACAAACCTGTCTCGCTCGCTCTGTGTATATATGCAACTACAGGCATGTGCATGCACGCACGCAGACACGCACACATGCAGATCACAGAATCACACAGAATCATGGAGTTTGGAAAAGACCTTAAAGATCATCAAGTCCAACCATCAACCCAACACCACCATGCCCACTAAACCATGTCCTGAAGTGCCAAATCCACACGTTTTTTGAACACTTCCAGAGATGGCAACTCCACCACTTCCCTGGGCAGCCTGTTCCAGTGTTTGATCACCCTCTCAGTAAAGACATTTTTCCTAATATCCAATCTAAACCTCCCCTGGCACAACTTGAGGTCATTTCCTCTTGTCCTATCACTAGTTACTTGGGAGAAGAGACCAACACCCTCGTCGCCACAACCCCCTTTCAGGTAGTTGTAGAGAGCGATGAGGTCTCCCCTCAGCCTCCTCTTCTCCAGACTAAACAACCCCAGTTCCCTCAGCCGCTCCTCATAAGACTTGTGCTCCAGACCCCTCACCAGCTTCGTTGCCCTTCTCTGGACACGCTCCAGCACCTCAGCGTCCTTCTTGTAGCGAGGGGCCCAAAACTGAACACAGGATTCAAGGTGCGGCCTCACCAGTGCCGAGTACAGGGGCACCATCACTTCCCTGCTCCTGCTGGCCACACTAGTTCTGATACAGGCCAGGACGCTGTTGGTCTTCTTGGCCACCCGGGCACACTGCTGGCTCATGTTCAGACACAGATATTCAGGTACTGGCTCTGCTTTCAACAAACAACTCGTTCGGCTTCACGAAGGGGATCCCGCCAGCTTCGGGTTGTGCAGCAGAGCCGACGGCACCGGCTGCTTAAACTCTCTGGAGTGACAGCGGCTGCTGCACCTCCTCCCCTGGGAGGAGAACACCTTGTGCCGGCAGGTGAGTGCCGGCTAGCTGGAGTGAGGGCTAGTGGTCATAGGGGAAGAGTTGTGTCCATACCCCAAGTGTTAATTGTTAACTATCTCCTCCCTGCTCTGCCGATGATGAGAACAACACATCGAACTGGAAGGAGAGCAGGATCCCCAGCTGTCAGGCTGATGAATAACGGAACTGGTTCTCTTGAAGCTCCAATTAACAGCAAAACCACTTTCATAGAAACAAGTGTTCAACCAAATAAAACTGATGATTTTTGGACATGGAGGATTAAAAATTTCTCTTACACTTTCTGCATCACAGTCTACAAAAGCTGATTTGTCTATTTCCTTCCAGGATTTCAGGATTAGTCTCCAATTATGCTTGACTAAAGTCTGCAAATAGCTTTACTTAGATGTCAAAGGAAAAAATAACTTGTCTTTTTCACTCCATTCTAAGTTTCTAGTGCTCAGCGCCCATGAAATGGATTGCTCATGGGGAGATAGTGTCTTTTTTGTGCCTTCCAAAGTCTGCGAAAAATGTCTTCCAGGTTAATAGGTTGATTAAAACTGTATATGCTCCAGAAGATAAATATGATTGTTTATTGTATTTGCCCAAGATAATGACAGTAAAGAAGGCAAGGTTGAAAGTCTGTATGATTTCCTCTCTTCCACATCCAGGGACATTCAGCACACAGTACGCAGATGGCACGCCACATAAAGGATCGCATTAATGGTTAAACACTTTTTCTTCTCATTAGCTGATTTAACAATATGTTCCTGCTATTAAAGAAACAGACAAATGGCAGACAACTTCTGTCAGCTCAATCCCGATTGCTTAAATAGGCCATTTGCCCCAATGGGATTGTTTTCTGGCCTATCAGGTTCGAAATGTCTGAAAATTCGGCAACCACTAGCGCAGACTCTCGCAGTGTTGATTCAGCTCTTCATCCTTAATTGAGTTTCAGGCATGTTAACTCTCTGGAGATTTTTGAATGACAGCCTAAATATCAAAGGCTACTCTGCTCTGCGTCTATGTTAGGTGACCTGAATTTTCTAAAACAACGGGCTCTTAGGAGCCTGGTTTAAGCCAGCAGATGCTGTAGGTGACAAAAATCACAGCAAAAGCCCCTGAGACTTTTTTGCCAGAGTGGACAGTGGACCAAATTAAACAAGCATTTCCAGTTTGTTTTCGTTTGCCACCTTTTATAGCAAAGACACCGTTACTGACCTTGGGGCTGGTGGTACTACGCAGGCTCCCTCGGCAAGCACGAGTAGCCTGCTTGTAGCCTGCCCATCACTGTTTCTCGCACAGCCATTTGCCATGCTGATCTCTTTCCATCACCGTTTTCCTATTTCTCTTTTTCCATCCAAGCAACATACGATTGTGGAGGGAGCTCGTGTATTGTAAGTATTAGCCTACAGGTTAATTTTAGGAACATGCTGTGGAGTGATCACTGAGGGGCAATTTGGAAATGTACCCTCTAAGAACAGCATTGAAACAGGGTGGAACGTAGCACTAGTGTACAATGAGGCTGTACCATGGCAATTCCCTAGGCAACCCTAGATGTTGGCAACATCAGGGGAACTTGGTGACTCTGGGAGAAATTGCATGGAGGGTGGGGTGGAGTGGAGTGGAGACGTCGCAGCCACGCTCTGTGAACAGGGGAATTTGAAGGTACACAGTGTGTACATTAATAAGCTGCACGTGCGATGCCCTGGGTCAGTGACCTGTCAACTTTGATGAAATGCTGTACTTGGAATATAATATCATTATAATATTAAAACGCACACCCCTCGCAAAAGTTACCCACCTCCCAAGGTGCGGCCACCCCTCAATGAGCATGCGCACTGAATTTTTCCTAGTCTGTACCTTTAAACGCGAAGCGAGACAATTTTGAACCAATCCTGATAAAGGTATGTGTGACTAGAGTCACTCAAGCTCCACCTGCAAAGTAAAACACTATAAAATAGTGTGAAAAGAGCTGGATGTCAGGGAAGACACCATCATTCCTGACTTTTAGGATCCGCCGACAGGCTGACCCTCTCTTCCCCCCCATTGGGACGCCTTTGGGTAAGATTCGAACACTCGGCTATCCCGAGTGGATCTGCGGGAATTTTAGGAATCTCTAGAGTTTTTTCATCACCCCACGCGTGTGTATCCCGACCATAATCAATTTAGTGTACTTGCTTGCAGACAGTGAATTTATCACCGGCAATCCAAAGAACTTGTGCATCTGTTGCTTCAATAAATCGCACTATTGATTGACTCAGCCGCGTGTGTTGTCTCTGAACGCGACCGTACCTCTGAGTGCGGCCGTGTGAGTTCAGAAGGTGTCTGGCTGAGCAGGTAGTGTGATGTTAGTAGTGCATCCGGAACCGTGATAGTCCAACGAAAGGGGCTGGGCGCGACCGGACTACTAATGCTGATTTTGGGCATCTGCCTCTTAACGCAACACACACATGGCCTCCATTATTCCTATAACTAAATGTGACCAGAAAGTTGGTGAAAAATCAGTGTAAATGAAACACAGGGGTCAGCTGAAAAGCGACTTGAAACAACTTTAAACTCACTGCGGCTATGCTACATTACCCACTTTGAATAGCAGTGTTGCAAACATCCCCTTCTTTTAGTGTAACTTTTTGCACAGAAAAAGTTGATAATGAAAATAAACTTCCATGTTTCATTCTTACACTCCCTTGATGCAGAAAGAGAGTAAGCAATTTTTTAAATAAAAGTGAAAGTAATTAGGGAGCCACTGGACCCACCAACTTTTCTTGTGTCGATGTCTATTTCTAGTATTTGGGTCTTGAAACCTGATTTTTTTTTTAATGCATATTGTCTGTTGGTTTTTGCCTAATTTTATTTGCTCAGTTTCAATAACTACATACACTATGGTATATAGCTGCTACTGATGTACTAGGTACTTTTCCCCTCTATTTGTTCAGGGTTTTGTTGTGGTTTCCTGTAAATCTTTGCCAAATATTTTCATAAAGAGTAAAAAATGAACCATCACAAAACCAGCAGAATGTTCACCAAGTGAAAAGAGCTGCACAGTGCAATAAAGAAATTCTAAGATCTCCCACGTTTTTCATGTGGATTGAGACTTGACTTACTTTTACATTATGCTTGCAGTCTTCTATACAAACTTTTATGTAGAGAAAGCCCATTTCCAGAATAAAGCTTGGAATAAGATGATCTACGAATTCCTCTCTCTTTGGAAGGTGTTTTATGTTCAGCCTTTACCTCAACATGGATTTACTTGATCACTCTGTACTTGCCCTGTAAGTGTGATTCCACTTTAAAGATTTCTGTGTGTATATTTCACTATGTTAGGATTTTTTGAAGAGCATGATCTTCTATGTCCATATAATAACAGGGCACCTCCAGATTTAATTCATCCTATCTGTCATAAGGATTTTTTTTTTTAATAATAGCTACACTGATCCAATGGCTAACCATTCCCAGAAGGGACAGGTCTCTTGTGCCAGGACTAGCACTTGTCTAACCCTCAAGATCTCTAAAGCTCCCAAAACCCACTCATTTTTCTTCTGAGTTTCTTCTGAACAGTGTTCTCATGCAGTCACCGTGCTGATGGGAGGTAAGCAAGGGCAGAGGGGCTTTTTTGAGAGGCAGCCAGCAGGTAGGTCGGGTCAGATGCTTTGTACAATTCCAGGAGCAGCCATTCATTTTAGCACAATGCAAGTCACCTTCTGACCAGTCCTGGCTTTCTCCACTGACTGTGCAGGGAACTTTGGATGACCAGTTTAGGTGAGTTGTTTAATCCAGATAAAGACAGGTGACCCGAATCCCACTTTAGAAATTAAAGGTACGCAACCTCAAGGACATCATGCCATTTGCATTTTAGTTTAGTTCTTGATCAGTTTTAATGACATGGCTTCTTGTTAAACTTGGTAACTCAGCACTAATATGCATAAGCACAGGCAATACAGGTATCGTCATGCACACGAACTAACGGAAATATGAAAATAGTACCATTTTTCATATGCGTACGATGGCAGTATTCACCAAAATTTATTTAATATTGGATTACAAGCATCAAGCTGTGGAAAAGATGTCAACTATTACACCTCAATTGCTTTAAAGATATTATTTTAGTGTCATGTTTCATAGGAAAACCATACTTCTCTATTATTCATCTGACATTTAAAGCTTCTTTTAATGTTCTTTCCTAGGAATATAAAGACTTAATCACAAAAGACAGGTTTTAAGACGACTTTATTAAATCTGACAACTGACTAATTGGACTGTGTGCAATTAATAAAAAAAACTGATAACTGAGCATTCAACAAAGGATTGTTCACTGATAGCATTTTTTTTAATTTCTGCAATTTTTACAAATCTACAGTTCTGCAAATACAATGTTTGAGTAAGACGACATTCTTCTTAGTTCATGCCCACACTTCAGTAGAAATTAAAATGTCTGGAAAATGTGTGGAAAATACCACATTGCTTCTCCTGGTAGAATATCCACAGGAACCACTGAAATACAAAAAACCTAGCCCTGCCCATACAGTTTCTTAGCTGAAAATATTTGTGTAGGACAAACTGGGCGTCTCACTATTTTACACCTCTTTCACTTACAACTTAAATTGCTACACAAATATAGTAGAAGTTTTTATGCAAACTATCAAAGTTTGTGGGATCTGATTAAAAAAGCTAATATGTAGAGATCTCTTCTGACGCTCTACAGAGGAGCTCAGCAGGTCACTACTTGCATATGAGAATTTTTAAACTTTCCTTTCAGACATACAAAAGTAGTTTGGTTCAGTTACTTTCTCTGTTGCAAATTTAAATATCTCCTTTATTTTTAGAAGAGTGCACTGTATGCTTTACCTCCAGGCTCAGCAACACAACTGTTACAACTGGCTTGATGGTTATATTCCTAATGGAACATGTAAATGTCACTGAAAGTGACATTTCCTAGAGAAATTTCCTAAAATTCCTCTTAAGACGCAGGACAGGATAAGATTTTATTGGGGCTTTGTCCTTATACTTACTACCGAAGATCGGTTTCTTCTTTAAGTCTTCAGAAGAGAGAGTCTTTTTTCAAGTTGGATTCAACTTACCTGGGAGGGTTCACTTCCTCACAAATCAACTATACCAAGCACGCTGAAAAGTACAATATAAACGGTTTTGCTTTGTTTTCATTTCAATTCCCTTGCTGCCAGATGTTAACTGGTATTCCCAGGATCAGTGAACTCAGTCAGTAACTTGCTCAGTCTGAGTTTTCGTCTCTGTTTTTCAGATGGGACACTTCTGCTCCTTCTGCTCCTGTTCTTGCTGAAAGAGACATCTCCAAATGGCTCTGAGTCTTTCACTTGGATTTAAGTAAGTCTTCCCATTCCACAGTGGACTCACTATTTTTAGGAATTGCTGGAAACATTGACTGCATTTTAGTTTGGAATTCTTTAATCTACAAAAGAGATTAAAAAAATAAAATCAATTAACAATTAAAAAGGAGTAAATAAAGTAGCACCATGAACTCCAGGCTTACTCCACAAAATAAACTGTGTGAGATAAAGAAGAGGTAAAAAGACTTTAAAAATAACAGAAAATTAAGACTTTCCCTCTGATTATGTTGGTTCAATTAAGAAAGTGAAAAAAAGTATGAAGGGACCCACAACAATCCCCCCTTCTAAAGCATGACACTAGGGTGCCTATACCCCAGTGAATGATTCACTACTGTTACATGAACTACTATACACACACACACATTTAAAATGTTTTTGTTTGGAGGAAAAGTACCTCCATAGAATGTGCCCATATTTTGACTGCAGTGCCTTTTTCTACACTTGCAATGGATTAAAGGCCCAATAGGTCTGTTCAAGGATTTTACAACAAAGATTAAAGAAATAATACTGGTCAGCCCTGATAGTTCAGGTTTATCCCACCATATAATGTACAGATGACAAAAAAAAAGTGTCATTCAAATTTATGCATTAGTAGGAAGGAAAACAAGATTCATAATGACATATAGGACCAACTTTTCTTTCACTGTTGTTAAATTAAAATGCTGTGAAGTCTGCTAGTTTTATATTCTGTATATCAATACATTAATACCAATTGCCAAATCTGTATTTATGATAACCATTTTATCACCAATGGCTGATCCAATAGTCCTGGAAAGCCAGAACTGACATTTAATTTCTTTAAAAATCACTTCTGTTTGAAGATAACATTTAGATTTAGCGGGTTTGTTTCTTCCAAGATTTTAACATATATATTTACATATATTTTTAAAGGATAGGCATGGAAAAATCAAATCAGTGAAAATCCTGTTACACACACAGCAGGATGTACAGGGGAAGTTTTGGACTGCTATTTTTAGGAAGCTCTACAGAATCCATGACATTCATGCAGAGAAGACAGGATGTGGTATTCAAACACTGGATGCAATGACCTCTTGAAGACCAAATGCTGTCTCAGGAAGTGTGTCCCACAGAGAGGTTCCAGGAAATCTAAATATTCTAAACAGCCACACAGGCATCTTCTCTAACATGCCTATATTTTGTGTGTTATGGGTCATCAGTTTTTTACAAATAGCTTAGGGGCATTTTCTGTTCAAGTCCTTCTGCATATGAATAATTCTGACAAAGAACTGGTACTTCTTTAGAGAAATGCTGCTGGAATGCAATTATTCAAGTTACAGCTGATACAAAGAATGAGAAACAATTTACAAAGAAATTGCCAATCCTTTACTAAGACAATAACTAACTATGACGGATGAAAGCATTTTAGAACTCAGGTTTTTGTGTAAAAATGCCAGGGTACTGCTAATCAAATAAAAATACATTATATAAAGTAGGAGGAAAATCAGAGCCAAATTACCCTTTTTGTTTCATCCTGATTGTGTTCTTACGTAAAAACTAATTCACTGTCTGCCTTATATTATATTCCGATCAGATAGCTGTTTTGATTAATTATTCGTTCTTGGTTTTTAAAAATCTTGGCAATCACCCACAATTGTTCCTAAACTAATATTTTTGCTTCTTTTTTAAAACTGAAAAGCTCTTACAGACAGCTAATATTTCCAAGAATACTAAACACCAGTATCAGAGCTGACGTAGGGGAACAGCCCAAATTACATTAAACAATTGCTGACAATTAAATACAAGCATTTACAGTAGGAAATGCTTTAGGAGCTTTGGCTTAGCTGCTTTTTCCAGTCCTCTGTAATTAAGTTACCCCATTCTCTTGATGTGCAGAAAGTATTCAATTTAATTAACATTTTTTACTTCCTAAAGAGCGAACTAACTCTTCTACTCTTTCATCTCACTCTAAGTATTATCTGGGTGTTTGGTAACGCAGGAATGGTCAGTGAATTGCTGTAGCTCAGTTGGTATAATTGGAAATAAAACATTTTATACCAGCTAGTGATCTGGTGCAAGGTGGATTTTTTGGCTATTTCTAAACTCAGACTACTTTTAGTGTCAAATTTAAATGACGCACTCCTAAGTCCTACAGGACACCTCTGTTACTTCACTGAAGACACACAAAACCAAAGGAAAACTAAACACAGTTATATAAAGCCTCCAAAAAGAGGACGATGGGTGAGGCAGCCACTCAGAAAATGACAGTGCTTCCTCACTCTAACAGCTACCTTATAATTACTAACATGCCAAACCCTAACCCTCGAATGCAAAAAGCAATCTTGTCTGGGAAATAAACACTACAGCTCTATTCTGAAAGAAAAAAGGGGTTTATTTAGAAATATTTTATTTAGCTGCTACTACTAGCAGCTGCAGATTTGAGAATATTCAGATTTTTCCTCCCCTCAGAATGCTACTTTATGTTCTGCAGGTAAAAGCAACTAATTTCCTGGAAAAGCAATTTTTCCTTAACATGTGGACCAAATCTGAAATATTCAACATCTTTCTTCTGCTTTTAAGAACCCTGAAGAAATTTTCTCAGCCTTGTCTTCTCAGATTTTGATGCTTATTTGTAAAACCACTTTGCAAGTGATGTCAGACTCAATGTCTCATTTATCACCCCCTCTCTTGCCAGAGTCTGTGCCCTTTTCCACAAGCCCTCTCTGCCCAGTTTTTCATTGCAATTCACAACTTTGACCATGTTTTACATTTTTCCACAAACTTTCCACCATTGCATTTCCTGGACAGTGAGCTGTTTTAATAAATCATAATGCCAAGGTGATCACCACCGTGCATTGCCTTCTCAACGTTATGCTTTAGGTCATCAGGCACTGAAGAAGGACGTTATCTACAGAGACCGGCACGTGTCTCACTAATACATAATGTCGTCACAGTGTGTCCAAACGGGGCCAATTTCTTCATGATACAAATGTCACGGCTACTAACTCTCACTAGAAGTTTTCATTTCTATACAACTTAAAGAATACCACACCCTATTACTTCTCTCCACAACAGTTTTTGAGTTAATCATACATTAAGCAACATAATTAGTCACGGGCTTCTGTTTTCCCCACCCCTCTCTCCTCCCAGTAAGAAAGTGCAGTACAGTATTTCACTAGGCCTTTGATCTGGACTTCTAAGGTATCTCCCCTTTCTCTTCTGTTCCACTAATAACACCAGCTTCGGAGTTCCTCCCTCCATTTCCACGTTTGTGCTCGTTGCTATCCTGAATGTACTTCCAAATCCTAGCCACTGTCCTCCCTGCACTCAGAGCTCCGCTAAAGCTCGCTTGCCCCACCGCCTAAAAGTGTGGAGAAGACTTCGAAAAATAACTACTCTCTGATGCAACGGAACCAGTGTGTACACCCGTAAATAACCATGGCAACCGCAGCCCACAGTCCCTATCCCTTCTCTCCCAGTGTCAATGTCTGCCTGCTTAATGAACCGTTCTAGTATCGAATTTTAGGTTTCTTTCAGTCAGAGACTACGAGCTCAGTATCTTGGGCCTTGACTGGCCAAATATTTAGGACTAAATTTGGCCTCCAAAGTAACTCACGCTGGCCTCGGGGTTGTTCTTGCTTGCATTTGGTTGACAGTATCATACCAGGCTCATGGCAGTTTCAGAGGATCCTTGTAGTGAAGGTAAAATTCGTTCACTAACCATGTAAATTAGCTATCCTTCAACGACTTGGGCTTACCAGTGTCCAGTCACCTCCTGCAGTGTGGCGAGCTTCTTGTGAAGATGATGAATCTAGCTTTATGTTCTACTAATACTGCACACTTGAGGCACAAGAATTGGGACCTTGTCTTTACCTGCTTTACCTCTCAGGGGACAAGCATATTCCTGATGAGGGAAATGCTGCAATTTAGTAGACACGCCTCTCAGGAGGTCTCTTCTCTCCTCTCCCTCCTTGGAAATCTTCTATTTCCTCCAGATTCCACAACACACATGCCAGTGGTCTCAAATCAAAAGGCATTAGTTTAATTATGAAAGCTAACGTGCTATGTACTAAGTACTGGAATGTTTTGAAATAATTCACTGAAATGGCTGCCTCTTTATTATTGCCAGCCACACTGACACCGGTGTACTCGGTTCAACTGTGATAATGTCTTCAATTAATAGTGCAGTAAACCAAGCACTAAAAGCTGAATGTATTTTACCTCTTCCCACTGCCTTCAGTCTCACAGGACACTCAGCTGCTGCTTCTGAATCTAGTGGTACATGAACGATTTGTAACACATTTCTTGATTTAACATTCCGGCATGCTCCGTTCCTGGAGGCAACTCTCTGAAGTGAATTTCACTCAAGTGAATTTCATTTTTTTTTATCACAGATATTGCAAAGCTTGACGCTGTTTTTTCCTGCCAAATAAATTACAGTAACTGTTCCACCTCTGACTGTCAGGCTTCTTTCTAAAAGGGTATCATCTACCTTACTGCACTAAATAATCTGTAATAGCTACAGATCGCTGTTATTTTCTTATCTTAACCTAATGATCCTGCCTCAGGTGGCAAAAATATGGGGACCTAAAAGCATCTTCCATTTAATAATCTCTTTTTAATGTACATCGTTGACAGAATGTCACGCAAAAATTGGGATAGCACTATTACTGAGAGCACTTACGTGGCCGTTCATATTAAAATGAGTAGAAGAGGGGCTAAAAGAGTCTATTTGAATCCTAGAATGAAAGTTTTACAAAGAAATGTTCTCTTTAATGTCTGACATTCATAATAAGCCAACCCAGATTCTAGGAATTATTAGTTTCCTATTTTAGTACTCGTACCAGTGAGAACTGCTTACACCAGCTTCCGAGTGAAATGAGGTTAGATGCCCTGAACTGGAATATCCACTGGCAGCGGAATACAGTATCTACATGCCCCGCGTTCTCCGCAGGCACCTCCCATTTCACAAGGCGTGGAGATGAGATGGGCTGCCCTGGGCTTAAGGGCATCAGAGAGGATTGTTCTGGCCACCTTTTCCCAAATTTTAAAATGACTGCTGTCGCCCTTGTTAGCACACGAGTACCGAGGTCCGCATACAGGAACAGCAAGCTACTTGTAGAAAACGGCAAGCGCTGAGCCCTTAGAGTACTGGAAGGGCAGAGCAGAGAGCCCGCTGGCTGAAGGCGATCCTCCCGCTCTCCCTGTGAAACGGGGCACTCGCTGCGGGTCACCCTGCGCCAGTTTGCACGCTGACCTCTGAAATAAGGATGGAGAATAGAGCCCTCGTTCATGTTCTTAGATCTTACACTTCATTGGCAAAGGCATTATGAATGTTCAGATTATTCGGAACCACAGGTCTATGAAAATGGCCCTCAGAGGGTCACTCCTGGCAGTATACGTCCTAATATTTAACCACCTCACACTGCACTGTCATAGCACCCTGTTCACAACCTGTTTGCTGATTCCAGTGCTTCAGGCTTGCATAAAGAAAAGCAGCAGCAGAACTTTGTTAAACCATCTAGAGAAGTCAAAAGCTCATGTTAATTCCCTACCCCATGGAGACCTGCACACACGCTTAACCTCACCCAGTGTTGAGTACTCTCTTTGAAATCAGAGGGCCATTCACAATGCCTAAAATTAAACACAGAGACGTATTTTTCCAGAAACCTATCCCTATAAATACCATGTAAAACATTGGGTAAAACATGTCCTGTGCTTTTTAAAAGAAAAATAACATGAAAACAACCTAAGTGACTTTACAGGGAGAGGGGGGGAGGATTGTCACTGTTTAGAACAAAGCTGTCACAGTTCCCAAACCATTACACATATATAGCAGCCTCCCACGGCTACTACATATTCTGTCTCAAATTACTGGTGAACTACTGAGACATGTCAAGTGACAAGGGTCAGGCTGTCTCTCTTGCAATGATTGGGTCACATGAAGGGAAAAAAATATATTAAATACTTTCCTCATGTTACTTTTCCAAGTGTGCAGCAGCCATGTTACTCATGCATAAATGAATGTGTTTCACAAATAGCTGCTCTACATCACAAACGTGTTTTACTAGCCCCACTTTGTCTGGTTTAATTTCTGTGCAAATGTCACTTAGCTCCCCAAAGCGGGATTGTTAACTGGTAGCCTGAAAGTATCTTTCTATACATCTATCATAAAAGGCAGAAGACGCCACTCCAGTAGGAAAGCCTAAAGAAAACAAAACTGTTCTGGTTTAAGGCTAGATTATTTTGAATACAAAAAAAGGAAAGGCTTAGCTCATTATGAGCAATGGGAAAGACAGCTATTAATTTACATACACCAAGACAGGAATTTTGTAAACCACACCCTGAAAAAAAAAGGAACTTGCTTAGGTGCAGAGATACAGGAGTATCCTTTAAAATTTTACACATTTCCATGTTGATCTTTCTGAAATAAAATGCCAAGGACTTAAGTTTTTGTAGTATATGATATTTCAAAGTAGATGAAGTCAGTGTCTCATTCTCAAGCCTTTTTGATTTCATTGATTTCAGTGATGCTGCATCAGACTTCAAAACAGAAATAATGGTACAAAGTTTGGATTATGCCATCCTGTTGCAAAAGGCTTTCATGCCATGCAGAAAAATGGAGTGAAATACTTTTGAAATCACTGAGGAATATGCCATTTATTTCTGCAGAATCTTACTTTCAAATCTGGGTGCCTGGAAAGGACATCCACATGATTAATCTATTATGGCGTATTAGTCATCGCTCCTTAGTCACCCTGGGCAATTTGAAAAATTAATATTAAAGTAATTTAAAATTTAAAATAGTTAAATATCTAAGTGTATAAAACAAGTTAGTTAATGGACCCAAAATCTCAGGACGAGTGTCCCAACTCCATAAGCTCTTCTGTGCTGTAATTTGGATTTCTGAATTAAAGTAAAAATATGAATTGTCTGCAAGCAGGCACTTCCTGAAGAGGGCAACCTGAGTAACTTTTCCCTATGTGCAGGAATTAATCACATGTATCATCCACGAGTGAGATTCATGGCTGGGAAAAGAGCCAGCACAAACCCAAAACTCTTCAGTGATGCGTAAGCCTCAATGCCACGACTGGGGCCAAATTCCACGCCGGAAACCTGTCAGAGCCAGTGTGATGCCCAGAGCCTGGCAGGGACGGCTGGGCACCTCCAGGCAAGCAGAGCAGCTGGGACCTTGGACCACACAATGGTAAGACAAGCATGGCCATACCGCCACGCTTAACAAAGCACAGGAAGATCCCATGGGACCAAGACCGAGTAGGACTAATTTGCACCTATCAGATAGGCTTTCATGCAGATTTTTGTTGTTCACAGTTACGTGCAGCCGAGAAGCCAATCAATCCACTCAATCCACTTACGGCAACATGGAACTGCTCCACAGAGGCAATTTCAGACCAAAGGCTGAACACTGTTCTATTCTTTCTAGCTTCTTAACAGGTTGGTGGCAGACAACAGCTACGAGTCTCTTCCAAGACACAGCAGAGTAATTCCTCAAGACAGCTACAGCTACAGTCTTCCCATATTCTTGACATGCTTACTTACAGCTGTCCCTATTCATAAAGCAGATGTAGCAGCTTTCCAGTAGGAAAATGATGATCTTATTCCTTGAATAAGCTTTCTGCCTTATCAAGTATGCAGTGAAGTTCATAAGTTACTCTCTTTTTTTTTTTTTTTTTTTACTTCCTGGATAAAATATTAGCAGTACATATGTGTGGAGGCAAGTTTCCTCCACACCAAACTAATTAGGCAATACAAGCAGTACAGAAAATGCCTGTAAAACCAGGAGGAAGTGCTAACTTGTACTAGTAGTCCACCTTCTTTTTAAGTGCTTGAATTTAAATAAATACTGAGGAAATAAAGGGACAATAAAAAAACTGAGCAGATTTGATTTGTACTGAAATGTACGATCATGAAATAGCAAGGAAAAGATATGTTTTTATTATGCAATCAATCATAAGCATGATAAGGAACAGAAACTTCATAAATAATACTTAGGTGAGGGTTAAATACAACTAAAATTAAAGCCTAGTAACAACAGAAAATCTAGGAATGACTCTAGGATGATTCTAGGAGATATACTGCTTTTATAGTAACATTAGTTCATCTACGAAATAGCATAAAAATTTCACCCACTGCAATATGCCTAGACTTGGCGGAGATCTATAGACCTTAGTACTATTTAGAGATGCCAAAACCAGACGTTTTTGAAGACTATGTCTCCATGTTCTCATTCTGTTTTTTAAATTAATTCATCCTTAAAGCCAATAGTCCTTTGTATTTATACTGTACCTATGACTATAGTCTCACAAAATTATATCAAATATCTCTCAAAATAAGCTGGGGTGGTGGTGGTGGTATTATTTTTATGCTTAAAATGATGATTTAGAGGTTAGATTTCCTCTAGAGAAAAGCAGCCTGCCTAGGAAATGTCCTTACCAACAAAACCACTGCAAGTATGTATTCTCTGTATTGCTTTTAATTGTTTTAGATGTCTCTTCGCAGCTGTGCAATTGTTTCAGACTGTTAGTATTTTAAAGGTTAAGATCAATGAAAAACAGGATATTTTATTAGGAGTCACCATAAAAATGATAAACTAATATTTTATAACTATATTAGTCACAAATTGCTAGGCAATTCTTCTATTTTCCCAGCCTTCCATGGAACAGATGTGGAAGCAACAATCAGAATCTCACAAACCTACATATGAATCATCCTGGCTCTTTTCCTATGGGAGAAAGAATGCTTTTATTTCTGAGGAAATAAAATCTAATTTATTGAGGGCATGAAGAGCAAAAGGGCTCTTAAAGCATAATTTATCTTGTTTGTTAATTGTTGCATGCTTCAGGCTACAAGGGCTGAGGGTATTGTTCTTTTAAAAGAAGGCTCATAATTGCTGATAGTTAAAAAAAAAAAACACATCAGGCATTCATAGATATGTTTTCATAACTGTCAAGTATTCTATGGATGCAAGTTTAATTAAAACAAAAACCTGCTTATTTAAACCAAAGGTTTACAATTAAACTGTAACTTGTAGAAAATTGTGAAACTAACATTTTTCCAAGCAACAAAAAGGTGTGGTGGATCATAAAACCTGTAGAATAGGTAAATAAAATAAGAAAGTTTTAATTTTTTTAAACTTTCATGAAAATACTTGTTTAGGTCAACTGTAACTACAGGGGTTTTAAGATAATCTTGAATTTTTTACTTTTAAAAAAATTGTACTGCGTAAAACACCATTTATTCTTCAATTGAAAATTTAAAACTTCATTGAGCATTTCATATGGAGAATGTTGAAATAAGATTTTCAACTACTATTCAACTTTCAAAACAATTAAATTATAAATTGGCCAAATCCATTCTTTTCTACAAAATTTATTTCAATACCTCAGTGTTTTGCATCAGAAAACAGCCAGCCCACTGCACCAGGAGTGGGCGGCTACAGGGTTCTGAGGTTGCGAGCTCAAAACCCTGGAAGATAATGCCACGGAAGATAATGCCATGATGTAGAAGTTATTAAATAGCGAATACACTTGTGAAAAAAAAGGTGTCATTTTGTTTTCAAGCCAGATGTCAACTGTTAAGCTTGTGTTTAACATTGCACACATACTTCCTCAGAGAGGAAGGCTGCCGGTGTGTCTGGGCGAGCGCTGGGGTTCAGATCAGGACTGCTCAGTCTCCCAGTTGTCCGTGCTTACTGGGCATGAGCTTGTGTACTGCTGCACAGTCTCAAAATGCACCAACGGGGTTTCTTTAGGGTGGCACAAAACTGAAGCAGCATTCTAGGAGCACACATAACACATTCCAACTGCAAACAGGCATTCAAGCCATGGGGCAAGGCCAGAGTCAGTCCAAATTTTAAAAATACCCTGGAATGTTTGTAGATGTCAGGTCCTCAGCCCCCAGTGGCTTCACTGCCCCAACGCTGCTGGTCAATGATACCTGCTAATATAGACAGAGCTTCTATGCCCAGAGATAATCAAAGGTGGACTGATTTTAAATACCTTCCTAAGAGATTGCAGGGAGCAAGTTAAAAAAGTCTGGTTATTACTGACAGCTGGTTATTTTCTGCAAGAGGTACAATATAAAACTAGATAACCACCATCTCCTAAGTTCTGAAAATGAAGATTTCTCTTTTACATTATTGAAAAATAGAACTTAAACCATTATCAAAGCAAGATCCATCACTCCTCTGTTTAGGAATAAGAGCTGACTGGAATTTAGTAGGGTTTATTACTTACCAGCCTGTCCTCAGATTACAACAGTGGTAACTGCAGTCAGGGGATATTAACAACCCAACCTGAGACAGCGTAAAATCTTTTATATCCCTTACCAAGATATAAAGATCAGTTACTTACCACCACCCCTGGGTTTTCACGCTGGCATAAAAAGCGGCAGACTGTAAAGCTACAGGGAACCACCTTTAACAACAAAGCCATTTAAGAGCTGGAAGTAGGCATTGTCACAACACTGTTTTAAGAACCAATAAACCAAAAAGATTAAATAAAAATCTAGCATCACCAAAGCTGGTGCATCACCTCAGTGTCTGGAACAGATCTTAGCAACAACTTGCTTCTATGGCAAACACAGTCCGTCTCAAAAGGTGTAAGGATGAGGCATCCTGAACTGTGGCGTCAGTTTCCTTCCATGACACAAACTGCTGAGCAATTGCAACGCTGCTTCAGAATGGTGGACATGGATTAATTACAGCAGTTGTAACTCATCAGCGAAATATCGTGCTGGTTTGCTCATCATTTCATCTCTGACTTTGTAAGCGATGACAAGATAATTTAAACAGTCACAAAGCTTAGAGTAATACATACTTTTATCAATCCCTCACTCTCCTGTCGACAATTTATGCTCACACCCCTGAACATTAAAAATCACAGCATTTTGGCAACGATACCAAGTGAAACCACTCTTCTGGGCTTTAACTAATGGCAGCACCGTTCTCCCCTACTGCAATGCTTGTTTAAAAAAAAAAAACAAAAAACAAAAACAGGTCGTTACAAGGTAATTAAAACTGCTCATTCTGTCAGCGCAAAAAAGACAACAGGCTTTTCCCCGCAGAAAAAGCATACAGTCATACCAGCTTTTCCCTGGCCCCTAACACCCCAAAACCATAGCAGCACCTTGCTGTTCTAGTTCTACCCCTTCAGGTGTGCGGGAGGCACTCACCACCTCTTCCTACGGAGGCAAGTCCCCGCACAGCAGATTTACAGCAGGTATGCTGACATAAGGACTTGGAGAATTCAGTCACACCAACTGAGCAGTCCATCGTTTCAAACCAGCACATAGCTAACATGAGCAGAGGACAAAGCACAAAGAGCACTGAGCACATCTTTCACTGCACTTCTCCAAATTCACCAACAAGCTTTGCTCTCCTTCTCCTTTAAAGCCAGCCCAAGCTCTGGTGTGTGTGAACTTCAGCCGTCTCCACGGGCTGGCCAGCTGGGAGTGGAACTGCTCAATAGCTTTCCTGGCCGAGTCAGCTATGCTGCAAGATCTCCTAGTTCTCTTACTCCTTTTGGTGCGATTCCTGCCAACCCATCAGGTCTGATTTTCCACTGTGGCTTCTTGTATTTTACTCCTGGACATGACACAAGGCATTAAACCACACTTAGCAACTCAGTTTTACTTGATTCGGAACTCCCCTCCAAACTCTGCAAGTGAAGGTCAGTCCTTTATTTGCTAAGATCCCACCACAACAGTCACAGGGACAGGGCTGGCAGTGGATTTGAGAAAACACAGGAGTTGAGTTACTCCTATGTGTGGCAGCAGCAGCTTTCTCGTTTGCCAAATGAAACATCTGCAGTGCTTACAACCAGAATTTTATTATGCTTAACAAATTAATACCGAGAGAAACAATTTAATATTGAGAGACTATATTAGCTGTCAGCAATGTTATCAATATTACCAGTAGCTCTGAAACAAATGAAGCTGCTGCCCAGCAAGGCCAGATTGCTAATTAGCAGGTCCCAAAGGCAGCTGGTTACTGTTAAAGGCAGTAGGGTGAAGAGGCTGGGCAGAACCTCTGGTTCTCTTTGTCCAGCTGCCAAAGTTTTAGTCATTAAGCGCACAGAGATTCCTGACATCAAAATGAGTCAAGTCTCCCCTCAGGTCATGTACAGCACAGCACTTTCAGAGGCTGAAGAAGTTCGTAGCTTTCAAATCTTGATACCTGATGCTAGGTTTGAAATTGTAATTTCTACAGGTATTGGGAACCTGTGTGTTCTACAGAGCAACTGAACTCACAGCACTCAGCCGCACTGAAGACATTTTCATTCTGGTAAATCTCTAAGAGCCTCTTTTTAAAGTGTTTCACTGAAATTAAAATGTTCATTTGAAAATGCTGAGCTTAGTGTAAATTCTACGGTGTCTTCCGTGGTCTGAACAGTTTACGTGGAAAGAAACTTTATTTCACTCAGTGATAACTTCAGTAAATAGTTTCCTCAAATAAAACTTATTTTTGTGGCTATCTAATAATTATTAGACACAACATATGCATCTGAGTTCTTAAAAATCAGTATTTTTAACTGACTGTTAATCTATTAGCTCTGCTTACATGATAGAAATTAAGGATTTTCAAAAGTATCACAATGTTCCCCTGGAATAGGAAAATAAACAAACAGGCCCTTCTCAAAATGAGTCTCCATTTAAGAGTCCAGAACTAATAATATACCGTCCAGTTTATAACCCTTATTTAATTTCAGCTGTTCAGGAAGATGATATTTAAGCACAAAAATACTGTCTTTCAAAAGTCAGCATTTGCTCCTGAGTGTTGCAATAAATAAATAAATAAAGCAGTATGCAAAAAGTGTCAACAACAATCAAAAATCAAAGATGACTTATTCTAGAAATATATTTTTAATGCCAATCAACTTCTTCTGTTTGGTCAGAACACTTCATTTTTAACATACTTCTGCTTTTGTACCTCCAGCAATTTTAAACATATATATACATATATGATTTTAACAGATACATAATAAAACAGCAGAAAAAATGTGACAGGAAATTTACAAATGCTAATTTTTTTATTCTGCAATAATGAGTAGCACTATTGCACGTGTTTCCTCTCTGCAGTGGGAATTTAAAAGTCTGTAGTGAATGCAATAAATATGTCAGTGGAGAGCAGAGAGCTGTTCAAAATCATGTGCAGACACAGTCTCTTGGCAAAAATCCGCTTCCTTCAGCGTCTGCAGTTCTCACTGTGCAATACGGTGAAACACAAGCATTCCACAACAGAGACCAATACCAACACGAGTTTGCAAGAGCCTCTTCAGATGGTTTCCTCCACCTCCTTTCAACACTAACACAACACAGAATAAAATAAGGTGCAGCTTTCTGACCAGGAACATTCACTGAGTCTCTAAAATGCCCCGCGGTCTGCTGTATGCTTCCGACACAAGCACCACTGCTGTCAGGCAGCCAGAAGCCCCATCAGACTGCGACATGTCCTGGGGCTTGGCCATCTCAAGCTTATGTGTTCGTTCCCTGTCAGGCAGCCTCAGGGAAAGCAGTCCCGCAGGGAAACCAGGCAGCTGTGGGTGTAGGCCAGTACTTCTCGAGGAAGTAGAAATTCAGCTTACCGAGAAACAGCTAACATAAACTGCAGATTAGGGTCAGATTTTGCTGTCCTTCAGCAGGATCAGAAGTACTCTGACGGAACGAAAATAAAAATTGGCAGCACAGTGTGAAATGAATCCTTTTGTCTGACCATGTAACTGACAGTAAGCTGAGTGGACTGTTGTAGCTCTGCATGCAGAGAGTATAAACCGGTACTCCCACCCTTCCGCCCCCTTCGCTGCCATTCCACTGCAGCCTCACAAGGAGGATTTGGGTTTAAAGAAAATGTGTTGTAGCTGCCTCCTATGTCCTGCTATGATTTCTTGGTCTTCTGCCTTCCTTTACTGGTTCCTATTGAGAGTCAACATTGGAAACTAAGGAACAAGGGACTGGATAATGCTGTATGTTGGGACCCAAATCGTGACCTACAGGATACATCAGCAGAGTAGACAAGAAGTGAGAACTTGAATAAATCCTAATGAGAACAGTACTGGGATGGAGTAGTATCTTCTTCCTTTTAGTTTTGGGAGACAGTTTGTTGAATATATCAATAATTTGCCATGGAAGGTAAAGGAAGTCTATTCGCTCCTAGTCCTAAAGAGGGTGGAGACAGTTCTGCCAAACTTATAGCTGCAGGGGACTCTGAAGTAATGGCTCATCACAAACAAAAATTCTTCCATGAACTTTAGTGTTCACGCTCAACGCTGTGAAACACTGGAACATGAGCAATTCACTAAGGAGAGCCTTGGCCTCTTGGGATATACAGATGCTTCCCAAGTTTTTTTGCCTTGATGTGGCATGTCATGGACCACCATTCTATTGCACATGAAACTCAATCTTCTGCCCCCTTGCCCTTTCCAGCAACACACTAGAAAGCAAGCACTTTTCTTCTCAGTTTTTCTTATGTCCCCCGTGTCTTGATGCAAAAAATGGAACTTGGACAAATAAACAGATTGCTCTAAAGATAGGATTCAGGGGGTAGCCTTCAATTCAATAAGGAAAGGATATAGAAAGTTTGCAACTACTATTTTAGTCTCTAAATTAGAACACTGGTCCTTTTGTGAAGAATCTGAAACATCTGTGCAAATAAACATAAGCAGGACAAAACTGTTCCTCCCCCAAAATTGTCTCCTCCCACAACATCCCGTTTTTTTCAGATGTAATAATCACCTTCCCTGTGTGCATGCACTCTGGTTAGTCACTCTGCATGTGATGGATAAAGGTGTAACTCCTAGGCTGAAGTAGTATAGAGATGCCACCCCAAGATGCATTACCCAAGGAAAAATATGGTCTTTGAGGGAGTGGTACTTGCTACTTACGCTGTGCACGCCCAGAGCCTTCCAGATGGCAAAACTTAGCAACCCAACCCCGCACCATGCGTAGAGGGAGCCCCATCCTAGGGCTCGTAAGGCCAGTGATGAACCACTCTCTGGTAATGCAGCTGTGGCAGTAATCCCCTAGAACCAAAAATAAAGTGATCAAGACAAAGTGAACAATAATTGGAAACAAATATGAACTAAAAGAAGTTAACTTGGTGATCTAGAATTTTTCCTGACTTGCCAGCTGTATTAGTGTGGCCGCAGAAACTGCTAAGGCCGCCAGCAGACCCAAAGAGCACAGGGGTGGATGAGCTGCCTTCCCACCAGCAGCAGCTTTCATGGTTGCCACTACCACCTGGGGATGATTTTTATTACCCAGAAATGCTGAAGTCAACTGTGGGCACTGGAATCCGACACTCAGTTATTCCACCAGTCAAAGTACAAAACGGAATCAAAACCAGTCACAAGCCCTTATGCCAGTGACATCAGAACATAATCACTGTACGTCACTGATTTTGGTACTTTTTCCTGGAGTGTATGGGTGGGGGGCAACTGCTGGCCTACAGGTCTTTGTCTGCCCTCCTGAAACAGCAGATTAGGAAACTGGAGGAACCTGAGCAGCTTTCAGCTTGACACAGAGAGGGTATAACAGTGACTGAGAGACTAATTTTGAGGAGCTGCAACTCTGAAGGAGCTCTGGAAACCATTTAAGAAAAATTTGTGAAGAGCAAAACACAACACCGAACCTATCCCCCTGCAGAGTTCACCAAG
Source organism: Phaethon aethereus (assembly GCF_964289735.1). Classification (NCBI taxonomy): domain Eukaryota; kingdom Metazoa; phylum Chordata; class Aves; order Phaethontiformes; family Phaethontidae; genus Phaethon; species Phaethon aethereus. The sequence goes on along the minus strand of NC_138576.1, from coordinate 70,178,238 downwards.
TGGCAACATAGAAAATGCTCTGCAGTCTCCACACTTCTCATTTTTGTCAGAAACAAGAGTAGGCAGTTTTAACCACTTGTTAAGATACTGCTGCATAAGAGTCTGCCATGAGACGTGTTCTGAAAACACAAAACACTGTCGCTTGGAAAAGCCACCTCAGGCCAAGAAGAACGGAGCCTCAGCCATGATGGGGTCTCAAGCATGACGAAACCTTCTCTGTGGCAGCACATAAATGCACATTGCAGCTACCAACGGCACAAGCTACACGTTGGCTGACACCAGTCGATTCGCACCGCACGTTCACCGTTAGCCAGCCGTTCTTATCTTGCAACGCCCACCTTACTGCACGTATTTGGCATGGGACAGCTTCAACCTGTGTGCAACAGCAGTCGGACACACATAATCCTCCTGCTCGTAGTGGTAAATGTCAGCAGGAGGGTTTGGTGTTTTTTCCCCAAAGGATTGCTGTTCAATTCTTCACATGGAAACATAGATTTCAGATGGTAAAGACTGGCATCTATGGTCCTTACACAACTGAGCAGTCCTACTTACTTACTGCGTATCTTGGGAAAACAATTATTGCTCACAGGTAAACATAAATGAGAGTGCAAGCATATAAATATATTCAATAATTAATTATTTCCTTTATAGTCTTAAATATAATAATAATATATCTCGGGGCAGTTTACATGGCACCGGGCCTCCTCGCAGCAGATGGAGTGCAACTGTCTCCAAGAGGCAAAAGGATTCTTGCTCATGAGCTGGCAGGCCTCATTGAGAGGGCTTTAAACTAGACTTGAAGGGGGAAGGGGATAAAATCAGGCTCACTAGAGATGAGCCTAGGGGTGGCGTGCCAGAGTTGAAATCAATAGCCCAGCTCAAGTGCATCTACACCAATGCACGCAGCATGGGCACCAAACAGGAGGAGCTGGAAGCCATTGTGCAGCTGGACAGCTATGATGTAGTTGCCATCACAGAAACATGGTGGGATGCTTCTCATGACTGGAGTACTGCAATGGATGGTTATAAGCTCTTCCGAAGGGATAGGCAGGGAAGGAGAGGTGGTGGGGTGGCTCTGTATGTTAGGGAGTGTTTTGATTGTATAGAAATCAATGATTGTGAAGACCAAGTAGAGTGCTTATGGGTAAGGATGAGGGGGAAGGCCAATGAGGCAGATATCTTGCTGGGAGTCTGCTACAGACCACCCAACAAGGACGAAGAGACAGATGAGACATTCTATAAGCGACTGGCAGAAGTCTCGCATTCGCTGGCCCTTGTTCTTGTGGGGTACTTCAATCTACCGGACATCTGCTGGAAGTATAACATGGCAAAGAAAAAACAATCTGGGAGGTTCCTGGAGTGTGTGGAGGAGAACTTCCTGACACAGCTGGTGAGTGAGCCCACCAGGGGAGGTGCCTTGCTGGACCTGCTGTTTACAAACAGAGAAGGACTGGTGAGAGATGTGGTGGTCGGAGGCCGTCTTGGGCTTAGCGACCACAACATGATAGAATTCTCAGTTGTGAGCGAAGTAAGGAGAGGGGTCAGCAAAACTGCTACCATGGACTTCCAGAGGGCAGACTTTGGCCTGTTCAGGTCACTGGTTGAGAGAGTCCCTTGGGAGACAGTCCTGAAGGACAAAGGGGTCCAGGAAGGCTGGACAGTCTTCAAGAAGGAAATCTTAAAGGCGCAGGAGCAGACGCTCCCATGTGCCATAAGACGAGCTGGCGGGGAAGGTGACCGGCCTGGCTGAACAGGGAGATTTTGCTGGGACTCAGGGAAAAGAGGAGAGTTTATCACCTCTGGAAGAAGGGGCAGGCAACTCACGAAGAGTACAAGGATCTCGTTAGGTCAAGCAGGGACAAAATCAGAAAAGCAAAAGCCCAGCTAGAGCTCAGTCTGGCCACAGTTGTAAAGGACAATAAAAAATGCTTCTACAAATATATTAACAACAAAAAGAGAGGCAAGGAGAATCTCCATCCCTTACTGGATATGGCGGGGAACATTGTCTCCAAGGACGAGGACAAGGCTGAGGTACTTAATGCCTTCTTTGCCTCAGTCTTTAATAGCCAGTCCAGGTATCCACAGGGTATTCAGCCCCCTGAGCTGGAAGATGGGGATGGAGAGCACAATAACCCACCCATAATCCAGGAGGAAGCAGTTAAGGACCTGTTAAGCCACCTGGACACCCACAAGTCTATGGGGCCTGATGGGATCCACCCGAGAGTACTGAGAGAGCTGGCGGAGGAGCTCCCCAAGCCACTCTCTGTTGGGATCACCCTGCATGGCTCGACCTTAAGGAGAAGGAGCTGTGGCGTTGATCTGCACGGCTCAACCTTAAGAAGAAGGAGCTGTGGCATTGAGAAGCTGGTAAACAGCTGGATATCTGCACGGCTCGGCCTTGAGGAGAAGGAGCTGTGGAAAACAACTAAGAAGCAGCAAAGGAGCGCAGGAACATCTGCAGGCAGCGAATCCTGACCGTGTGAGAGGCGCGTGGACAGCGCATGATATTTTGTATATAGCCAATTGCAATAATGTGTGTAACAAGCTGTAACCAATCATGAGTGTGTGTGCAGTGACTAAACAAAGATTATGATATATATTGGAGTCAGACAAGACAATAAACGGCTTCGGAATATAACTCTCATAGAGTTGTGAAGTCCATCCTTCTCCCACAACTGGTGACCCCGACGTGATACGATCTATGGAATCTCATCGTTGAACACCGGTCGAGCGCAGAGGACGCCACGGGAGAAGCCCGGTTGGAAGAATTGCAGTCAGCGGGACTGATGCAAGGAAAAAGAAAAAGGAACACATTGCAACGGAGAAGCACCCAGCGAGGTGAGGTGAGCAACCGGGGTGGCATGGGGCAGAACACATCGCGTGAAGAAGGGGCGATAGTCAGACTCCTGCTGCATATGCTCTCTAAGAGAGGACTGAAATATGATGAATATACACTTAAAAGGCTCCTAATTTGGTGCCGAAAGAAAGGGTACCCCCCCAATCTGTCTGTGGCGTTTAAGGCAGAGATGTGGGAGGAGATAGGAAAAATGTTATGGGAGCATATTGAGAAAACTGCCGCAGAGTTAGTGACGGCGTGGAAGTTGATATTAACCACATTAAAAGCCTTAAAGGCAGAGAGAAAAGCTGCAGCTGATATGGAGGAGGCTGTTAAACCGCCTTCAACCAATCCCTTTTTAACCAAGTCAGAGGGTCCGGGACCTTCAGTGACTCCGACTGCACCTCCTGAGGTGCCAGATGCACCGGGTGAACTGGCTGCATCAGGTAAGTCAGAGAAACAGATCTACGATGATATATGTGAGGGCAAGACAGGACAAAGTTGCCCAGAACAATGTACTCAATGTTCCCCTGTGTGCTCGTGTGAAAGATTGATGGGGCGGGCTTCACCACCCCCGAAACCACCCAGACTTAACCGATCAAAAGCCGTAGTTTTGAAGCCCTCAGCCGAGCCCCTGCCACCTTTACGGCCCCCGTTGCCTGACAGCAGCGACAAAGGAGAAGAGCCTGTTGTAGAGACTATAGGGAGGCAAGAGCCTAGAATGAAAGGCGACCCTAGAGAGCGGTGGAAAGACGTTTTTTTAGGAGCGATGAAAGACGAGGAAACAGAGTTACTGATGGCATTTCCCATTAGTGTACAGCCTCACGGGCCCAATCGCTGGGACCCATTTCACTGGGACTTGATCAAGAAAGTGCGGAAGGCAGTGCAAAATTATGGCTTGCAATCACCTTTCACGCAAGCTCTATTAGATAACATATTCACGGGAATGGTTCTTACACCATGGGATTGTCGGCAGATGATAGATATGTTGTTGACACCAACCCAAAGGTTATTGTGGGCAGACAAATGGTATAAACTCTGTATGCAAGAAGCCCTGAAAAACCTGGAGCGTCAAGATGGCGATCCGCTTCAGAACATTACTATGGAACAAATGACAGGCCAGGGACTGTTTGTGGATGTTAGATTGCAAGCTCGGCTGCCTTTAGAAGCCTTGCAATTAGTTGGGCGACTAGCATTGAATGCGTTGCGAACAGTCCCTGAGGAGGGAAAGAGGCAACCATCTTATACTCAAATTAGACAAGGGAGAGATGAACCATATATGTCTTTTGTTGATCGTCTGAGAGATGCTTTGAATAAGGTATATACCAATGAAGACGCAAAACTAGCAGTGCTGTTGAATTTAGCGGTAGAAAATGCCAATGTAGATTGTAAAAGAATTTTGTTAGCTTTGCCAAAAGAAGCAACGTTAGTACAAATGGTAGAAGCCTGCAACAGAGTAGGCTCTGCCACACATCAGGCAGAAACACTTGCAAGTGCCTCTGCAGCAGCAATTAAGCCATTTATAAATGGAAAAGGGGAGAAAAAATGTTTTAATTGTGGAAAAACAGGCCATTTTAGAGCTCAGCGCAAGGCCACAAGGAAAGGACCTAGGCAGATTGAGACAGGTCATAAATCCTTCCAACAAGGACCCTTTCAGCAAGGAATAGGCCCAGCAGGAGCACCATGTAGTCGATGTCAAAAATTTGGTCATCAAGCCTCAGAATGCTGTTCAAAGTATCATCGGGATGGTATGAAATTGGGAAACGGGCGACCGACTGCGAAGGCACCCCGCGCGATGACACAAATGGGGAAGTACCACCAGGCTGCTTGGCAAGCCTTAGCGCCCGAACCAGAGGGAGCGCTGGAGTGGACGTGGAAACAACAGTAGAAGTTACCTTATGGGACACATCAGTTTATGATGTCCCAACTAATGCAAATGGACCATCAGGATATGGATTGAGTGCTTTGTTATTAAGACGATCTTCAGCAACAAAGCAGGGACTTTTTGTTCTCCCTGGAGTCATTGACGCTGGTTATACGGGAACCATCAAAGTAATGTTGTGGACTCCATCTCCTCCTGTTGCGGTTCCTGCAGGCACACGTATTGCACAATTGGTGCCTTTTACCGCTTCTGTACCTCAGGCAGCGCAATCAGTGAGGGGGAATGGGGGGGTTGGCTCAACAGGAAGACCAGAAATCTTTCTAGCATTAGATATCAGCAGAAGAAAACCAACTTTGAAAATGAAGTTTAGGCATCCTGACCCCACCGTGCGACCACGACAATGGACCATCGATATGCTGGTGGATACAGGAGCTGATGTGACCATAATCAGTCAGCGAGAGTGGCCGCCAGGCTGGCTGGCTCAGTCTCCAGCTCACAGACTTGTAGGGGTTGGTGGGTTTTCTGCAACACAACAGAGCGTAACAACCCTAACCTGTGAAAATCCAGACGGGCTAGTGTGTTCAGTACGACCCTATGTAGCCGCATTACCATTAAGTTTGCTTGGGCAGGATGTACTGAGTCAAATGAATGTATCACTCTCTAGCAATCCGCAGGGTTTTCGGTAGTGGCCATTGAAACGCGACCTGTGCTCAAACTGGAATGGAAAACCGATGATCCAGTGTGGGTAAACCAATGGCCGCTGACCACAGAAAAGATCGCCCACCTGGAAGATTTGGTAAAAGAACAGCTAGAAAAAGGCCATATTGTGCCAACCACTAGTCCTTGGAACACACCTGTTTTTGTGATTCCAAAGAAAAGTGGAAAATGGAGATTATTGCATGACTGGCGAGAAGTCAATAAGGTTATAGTGGACATGGGAGCCTTGCAACCAGGGCTACCATCTCCCTGTATGATACCTAAGTATTGGAAGCTTTTGATTATAGATCTCAAAGATTGCTTTTTTACAATCCCTCTGCATAAAGACGATGCCAAACATTTTGCATTCTCAGTCCCAAGTACAAACAAGGCACAACCGATGCAAAGAAATCATTGGACAGTATTGCCACAAGGCATGAAAAATTCGCCCACGATGTGTCAAATTTATGTAAATTGGGCTTTACAGCCAATCAGAAAAAGGTGGCCTCAATATTTCATCTATCATTATATGGATGACATATTGATGGCTGGTGATCAATTAAATCCAGAAGAAAGGATTGGCGAGCTCGTTGAGCTTTTAAGACAAGGTGGGCTGCAAGTGGCGCCGGAAAAGATACAAACTGAAGCGCCATGGAGGTACTTGGGGTGGATGATCACTGAAACGTCGGTGATCCCCCAAAAGGTTGAATTAAGAATTCAGATTAAAACATTAAATGATGTACAAAAATTGGTAGGAGATGTTAATTGGATTCGACCTATTTGTGGGATCACAAACCAAGATATGGAGCCTTTGGTTCAGCTCTTGCGAGGGGATAGCAGGTTAAACTCTCCTCGACAATTGACCAAGGAAGCCCAGGAAGCAGTAGCAAACATTTCTGAAAAGGTAACTCAAGCATTTAGTTCTAGGATAGACTCCTCGATAGGGATCACTTTGGCAGTAATCAATCACGAGCGACATCCCTATGAGCTTATAATACAGTGGATAACAAAGCTAGAATCAAAAGCAGACCCACTGAGAATTTTAGAGTGGGTCTTTTTGCCTCAGCAGCACAGAAAAACCATCACCACGAAAGTAGAGTGTTTTGCAAATTTGATTATGAAAGGACGCAACAAAATTACTGATATATCAGCAAAGGACCTGAAAACAATTTTAATACCATTACAACAAGAATATTTGAGTTGGGCTTTGCAGCACTCTGTTCCCTTCCAAACTGCATTAGCAGGATTTGAAGGGGACATTCAGATTAATTATCCATCACACAAAATGTTTACTTTTTTTAAAAACCATGAAGTAGGAGAAAAATCAAAGTGTAGTCAATATCCAGTTCAAGGTGCTACAGTATTTATAGATGGTGGTAGGAAAACAGGCAAGGCAGCAATAGTATGGCGAGAGCACAGAGAATAGAAAGAACGGGTACTTGTCGTGCCAGGATCAGTTCAAAAGGTAGAACTACAGGCAGTAACTGAAGCCTTTAAATTATGGTCTGAAGAACCTGTGAATGTAATTACTGATTCTTTATATGGAGAAATATAGCTGGAGTACTCCAAAGATTGGAAGGTTCAATCCTCAGACAGGTACAGCAGGAACAGCTATATCAACAATTTAGAATGCTTTGGTTTTTATTGCAGAAAAGACGACATCCTTATTACGTTATGCATATACGCAGCCATACCAACCTTCCAGGGGAATTGGTGGAAGGAAATGCAAGAGCTGATCGGCTGACTGCCACAGTATGGGCTGGACCTGCCCCAGACCGTTTAGGTCAAGCACAAGCCTCTCATGCCTTTTGCCATCAATCTGCCAAAGTTTTAGCGAGACAATTTAATCTAAGTGCAGGTGACGCTAGAGCTATTATACAGACTTGTGCTGATTGTCAACAAATAGGCCCAGGAATCGCGATTACAGCAAGTCCCCGAGGATTGCATTCGCTACAACTATGGCAGATGGATGTGACACATGTCACTGACTTCAGAAGATTTAAATATGTTCATGTTTCAATTGATTGCTATTCTGCAGTAGTTTGGGCCACTGCACAAACAGGAGAAACTAGTAGGCATGTACAAAAGCATATGCGAGCTGCATTCGCAGCCCATGGTATACCCCTACAAATTAAAACCGATAATGGTCCTGGTTATGTAGCCCAGTCAACCCAACCATTTTTTGCTCATTGGGGAGTGACGCATGTTACTGGAATACCACAACCCCCAACTGGACAAGCTATTGTTGAACGAATGAATCATTCCCTGAAGTGTTTATTGCAAAAACAAAAAGGGGGAGAGGCTACCATACCACCCCAAGAACGTTTGAATAAGCCTTATATGTGTTAAATTGTTTGTGTCTAGCAGAAGGAGAAACAGTACCTCCCATAATAAAACATGTAAAAGGAATGACAGGAGGCCTATGTGAGTTAACCAAAAATGTGAAAGTAAAAGTTAAAAATTTGGAAAAGAATATGTGGGAAGGACCTTTTCAACTGCTAACCTGGGGACGAGGTTATGCTTGTGTCATTACAGATTCTGGAACTCATTGGGTACCGGCAAACTGGGTAAAACTATGGGTGAAACAGTCACCATCGTCATCGGCGGACACATCTTGACACTATCAGGTGTCATCGCAACCTGGATGCCACCTCAGCCAAAAGAAAATGTATGGGTAACATTAGCAAATCAAACAGGACAAGACACCTTCTGTCTGTCTCTTTCCTCCCCAGGCAATCCCTTTTCAATCTGTCAGAAGGGTTATGGTGGCTGTGTGGAGATCAATGGGCTGGGAAACAGCTGCCCGGGAACTGGTCAGGGGACTGTGCCATGGGTGTCCTAGTTCCTAATTTGAGAATTATCATTAGACAAACATGGAAAGCTTTTAAGGCAAAGTGCTCTATAACTACAAATCCTTTGGTAAGATATAATATTGGTTTTCATAGCTTTATAGCTTCTATTGCTAGGAGTAGTACAACTAGAATTGTTTGCCTTGTAATATTCTGCTATTAATTTAAGCATAGTTGATATGTGACTGCTGGATTATGGTAAGATGCCGTGTGAACAAAGCCTACGAACCAATAGACGGGATGGCTGTGGCACGTGCAGCACGTCTGGCCAGCGGGCACATGCGCCATAGGTTCCCTGTGTTGAAAGGTGACAACCGAGGCGTGTTCCGACACTCGTTGGCCACGTGTGTCGAAACTCGTTCCTTGGCAAATGTATAAATACCGGGATTTCCCGAAGAGCAGGGGGATCGGTGTACGGCAAGGCCACCGTTGCCTCCGTGGGGACGCCCACGTAAAGCTGGCACCTACCTACTGCTGGACTGAGTTCGCAGCACAGGACGATACAATGTACAGATGTCCATCTTCCTCACAGTCCTTAGGTTGCAAATGACACATCAGGTTTTGTTTATAGATAAACAAAAAGGGGGAGATGTTGGGATCACCCTGCATGGCTCGACCTTAAGGAGAAGGAGCTGTGGCGTTGATCTGCACGGCTCGACCTTAAGAAGAAGGAGCTGTGGCATTGAGAAGCTGGTAAACAGCTGGATATCTGCACGGCTCGGCCTTGAGGAGAAGGAGCTGTGGAAAACAACTAAGAAGCAGCAAAGGAGCGCAGGAACATCTGCAGGCAGCGAATCCTGACCGTGTGAGAGGCGCGTGGACAGCGCGTGATATTTTGTATATAGCCAATTGCAATAATGTGTGTAACAAGCTGTAACCAATCATGAGTGTGTGTGCAGTGACTAAACAAAGATTATGATATATATTGGAGTCAGACAAGACAATAAACGGCTTCGGGATATAACTCTCATAGAGTTGTGAAGTCCATCCTTCTCCCACAACTCTCCATCATTTATCAGCAGTCCTGGTTCACAGGGGAGGTCCCAGAAGACTGGAGGCTTGCCAATGTGACACCCATCTACAAGAAAGGCCGGAAGGAGGATCCTGGGAACTACAGGCCTGTCAGCCCGACCTCCATACGGGGGAAGATCATGGAGCGGTTGGTCTTGAGAGTGCTCACAGGGCATGTGCAGGACAACCAAGGGATCAGGCCCAGCCAGCATGGGTTCATGAAAGGCAGGTCCTGCTTGACCAACCTGATCTCCTTCTATGACCAGGTGACACGCCTAGTGGATGAGGGAAAGACTGTGGACATTGTCTACCTGGACTTTAGTAAAGCCTTTGACAGCGTCTCCCACAGCATTCTCCTGGAGAAACTGGCGGCTCGTGGCTTAGAATGGTTTACTCTTCGCTGGGTGAGGAATTGGCTGGATGGCCGAGCCCAGAGAGTTGTGGTGAACGGCGCTAAATCCGGCTGGTGGCCAGTCACAAGTGGTGTTCCTCAGGGCTCAGTTCTGGGGCCGGTCTTGTTCAATATCTTTATTGATGATCTGGATGAGGGAATTGAGTGCTCCCTCAGTAAGTTTGCAGATGACACCAAGTTGGGTGGGAGTGTTGATCTGCTGGAGGGTCGGAGGGCTCTGCAGAGGGATCTGGACAGGCTGGATTGATCGGCAGAGGCCAACTGTATGAGGTTTACTAAGGCCAAGTGCCGGATCCTGCACTTGGGTCACAACAACCCCATGCAACGCTACAGGCTTGGGGAGGAGTGGCTGGAGAGCAGCCCAGCGGAAAGGGACCTGGGGGTGCTGGTTGACAGCTGGCTGAACATGAGCCGGCAGTGTGCCCAGGTGGCCAAGAAGGCCAACAGCATCCTGGCCTGTATCAGGAATAGTGTGGCCAGCAGGAGTAGGGAAGTGATGGTGCCTCTGTACTCGGCACTGGTGAGGCCACACCTTGAATCCTGTGTTCAGTTTTGGGCCCCTCGCTACAAGAAGGATGCTGAGGTCCTGGAGCGTGTCCAGAGAAGGGCAACGAAGCTGGTGAGGGGTCTGGAGCACAAGTCTTATGAGGAGTGGCTGAGGGAACTGGGGTTGTTTAGTCTGGAGAAGAGGAGGCTGAGGGGAGACCTTATCGCTCTCTACAACTACCTGAAAGGGGGTTGTGGCGATGAGGGTGTTGGTCTCTTCTCCCAAGTGACCAGCGATAGGACAAGAGGAAATGGCCTCAAGTTGCGCCAGGGGAGGTTTAGATTGGATATAGGAAAAATTTCTTCACTGAGAGGGTGGTCAAGCATTGGAACAGGCTGCCCAGGGATGTGGTGGAGTCGCCATCTCTGGAGGTGTTCAAAAAACCTGTGGATGTGGCGCTTCAGGACATGGCTTAGGGAACATGGTGGCGCTGGATTAATGATTGGACTTGATGATCTTGAAGGTCCTTTCCAACTTTAGTGATTCTGTGAAATACTGAAAAGTGAAATTAACTTGCGGAAGGATCCAAGAAGTTCTCCCCAAAAGATGACAAAGGGCTGCACTTTTCTATTCATCACAAAAAGTCAGAAAAAATTATTTTGTATTCTTGCTTTAAAAAGACTTCAAATTGTTTTTTTTTTTTTTTTAAATGGTTCTCTTTCTTCTTGGATATAATTAAATATACATAGTGTCTAGCATTATGGTATTCGGTCAGTGAAATAGCACCAGTGGTTTTTTTCCTCTTGGCCTTGTATTTATTGAAACGTTAAAACGATCCTCAGACAGTCCTCAGCACAAACGCTTTTCCTTAGGATTTAGCTGTAGGCACAGTCACACAAGGACAAATACACACTTGCAAAGGGCACAAGCAAAATTTATCTTGATCCTTATTTATTCTGATTTGGACATCCTGAAGTGGAGGCTGTTAACAAAACAATGCTCTGTAAGCATGTGTGCAGACACGTACATGCACACAGACACGAAGAGCAGAGATCCCTAGTCACACTGTTATACCAGGTCCTATTCTTTCCTTACCACAACTGTCATAACTCTTTCAGTAGAGACTGCTTTGAGTACATTGAAAATGCTGATGATTATTTCTGACATTTTTCCTGCTTCCATAGTCTAACCGTATACAACAACATGCAGAAAAATGTCTCCCATTTGGAAGATGGGAAATGAATGGACAAAACTATCCTCTACACAGAATCTTTAAATCAGAGTCATTATCTGTGAAAATTGCTGGCAAAAAAACCCCCACCCAAATGCTATTTAAATGTCTGATTGCCCCAGAAAGAAGATGGCAAATGGAAACAATTGATCTGGTTTTAGTGACAGCAGTCAAAGAGCATTCAATCACAGGCGGATTCCTCGGGGTATTAAGTATACAGATAAGGATTTCCATAAACAACACAGTTTGTTATATGATTATCAGATATGCTGTTCAGAGCATCAAGAAAGTTGATGAATGAAACACAAAAAAATTTAAAAAGACAACAGTTGCATGGGAGAAAAAGATGTCCCTAACAAAAGAACATTTTTAAAAGAACTGAGTTTTACTTCCGAGCCCGCTATTCTATGCGCAGATTGTTTTCTCTTCATTATTGTTCCTATTTTTTTTCAAAAAAGCAACTATTTGATTTAAAAAATAGGCTATTAAACAATACTTGAGTCTTTCTAAAAACCAAGCCAGTAAAATATAGGGCAGAATTAGCTGATTTGGATACCAAAATACATGCTTCATATTTAATTCCTTTTTTCCTGGAGGATATAAGCAGGAAGTGGGGGAAGGAGAAATGACATATTTTTTTCAGACACAGGCCTCTATCCTGTAACTACCCCCTTGTGGATAACAGTGTGTCTGGAAGGAAGCAGTGCCTAAAATAAATGGTGTGTTCAACTGTTTTGGTTGATTGTATTCAGTGTGTTCACTGTTTTGTATGACCTAAACCATTGTAAAATTTAACACCTGGATAAATGCTGGTAAAACTGGACACTTACCACATGGAGGCTGCTGCGTCTGAGCATTTAATTTTAACACCACCCCCCCAAAAATTTCTTAACTGAGGGTCTCTGCAGCGGTTCATCACTAAACAGGATTACGTCATCTCAGTTTCAAGTCAATTTGGGCGCCAGTCCTACAAATGCTTACATTTACTTCACTTCACTACCATGGAGGAGGTACGGTAGGTGCAATTTCAGCTTTATCTCTTGCCAGTAACACTGATGCTATTCTGCAAGAGCAGGGTCTCATACTGTTGCCTCCTGGAAGTCTAAATGCAATCATGAAGCCATGATGCTGTGATGCTACAGCTTCCCCTCTAAATTGCTATTTTTTTCCTCCCTTAAAACTATTTAAATCTGTCCCAGGCTGCATTACGTTCGCTTCCTGTTTCTGCCTGACTTGCGTGCCACCATTTCACTGATGCAAAAACTGGCACAAGTCAGCAAAGATGCTGAAAGAAGAGGTCTTGCATTTCTTCCCAAGATCGAGCATCAATTCTCATTCCTTCGGACCTTCCCCCAAGCTTGTGCCAGCACAGTCACTGCAATCATGCAGTGAAGGGAATCAGACAACTGATTTGGACTAAAACAAATGCAGAAAATAAAAAACACCCACAGAATCAGCCAGTATCATCTCACCAACCCAGCAGCACAAGTGTTGGTGCCTTTACAGAGGCAGGAATGAATTGCCAGAAACTAAGGACTAGTAGGATTACTTCTTTCAACAGCACTGCTGGCTGATGTTTGCTTAAAGTACTTGTCAAACTATGGCCTCACCTTAATGTGGATAAAAATAATATTTAGGCATTGAACATCTAAGAATGCAATCATCTGTAGTTATTCATAGTTACACTTTTGTTATTATACATGAAGTGTATTTTAATAAAAACTGACTTGCAGTAAGTAACTATAAATTTAAGTAAGAAATCTACTGCAAAACTGTTCACCTTGTTTGTACCTCAGAGAGCCTCTTACAGACAGTTAAGTCATTCACAAAGTCTAGCCCTCCCTCTTGAAATTACTCACCTACAAGTACCTTGACAATAAAAGCATCTTTCTACACTGTGTAGTATTTAAGTTGAGGGGCCCAGGAACCACAGATTTTTGCTAGTAAACTGTTGCAATTCATTTGCATAGATAGTAGCAGATACAGGTTTTCAGCAAAAATTGAAATGGTATATATCATGTGGTGCCATTTCCAGCATATGTACTCTTGGATGTCAATGTAACGTCACTCTTCATAAATTTCGCACTGATAACAGGACAGCTCAGACAGCCAAGAATACACATGAGCTGGAATAAATGCAATGCTCAGGAAAAAGGAAATTTTAAAAAAACAGATGTTAAAAAAAAAAAGATAAAACTTCCTTATTGTAATATATTTCTATAGCTTGTGAAATAACTTCTTATAGAGTTTTCTATTTTGTCTATTTCAAAAAAGAAACCCACAGAATCACTAAGGTTGGAAAGGACCTTCAAGATCATCAAGTCCAACCATTAATCCAGCGCCACCATGTTCCCTAAGCCATGTCCTGAAGCGCCACATCCACAGGTTTTTTGAATACTTCCAGAGATGGCGACTCCACCACATCCCTGGGCAGCCTGTTCCAATGCTTGACCACCCTCTCGGTGAAGAAATTTTTCCTAATATCCAATCTAAACCTCCCCTGGCACAACTTGAGGCCATTTCCTCTTGTCCTATCGTTGGTCACTTGGAAGAAGAGACCAACACCCTCGTCACCACAACCCCTTTTCAGGTAGCTGTAGAGAGCGATAAGGTCTCCCCTCAGCCTCCTCTTCTCCAGACTAAACAACCCCAGTTCCCTCAGCTGCTCCTCATAAGACTTGTGCTCCAGACCCCTCACCAGCTTCGTTGCCCTTCTCTGGACACGCTCCAGGACCTCAGCATCCTTCTTGTAGCGAGGGGCCCAACACTGAACACAGGATTCAAGGTGTGGCCTCACCAGCGCCGAGTACAGGGGCACAATCACTTCCCTGCTCCTGCTGGCCACACTAGTTCTGATACAGGCCAGGATGCTGTTGGCCTTCTTGGCCACCTGGACACACTGCTGAACACATGTTCAGCCGGCTGTCAACCAGCACCCCCAGGTCTTTTTCCACCGGGCAGCTCTCCAGCTACTCCTCCCCAAGCCTGTAGCATTACATGGGGTTGTTGTGACCCAAGTGCAGGACCCTGCACTTGGCTTTATTAAACCTCATACAGTTGACCTCTGCCCATCGATCCAGCCTGTCCAGATACCTCTGCAGAGCCCTCCTACCCGCCAGCAGATCAACGCTCCCACCCAGCTTGGTGTCATCTGCAAACTTACTGAGGGAGCACTCGATCCCCTCATCCAGATCATCGATAAAGATATTAAACCAGACCGGCCCCAGAACTGAGCCCTGAGGAACACCACTTGTGACCGGCCACCAGCCGGATTTAACGCCGTTCACCACAACTCTCTGGGCTCGGCCATCCAGCCAGTTCCTCACCCAGCGAAGAGTAAACCCGTCCAAGCCATGAGCCGCCAGTTTCTCCAGGAGAATGCTGTGGGAGACGCTGTCAAAGGCTTTACTAAAGTCCAGGTAGACAACATCCACAGCCTTTTCCTCATCCACTAGGTGGGTCACCTGGTCATAGAAGGAGATCAGGTTGGTCAAGCAGGACCTGCCTTTCATAAATCCATGCTGGCTGGGGTGTTTACACGGGTAAAACCCGTGTTTACTGTTGCTAAAAAGGCAATGGATGAGTTATGCCACAGCAGCCTATGGAGGGAAACAGGATGGCAAAGGAAGGATCTCATACTCTTTGAGCACAAAAGGAGATTGTGAGCGATCAGATATGAAAGCTCTGATAAAAACTGCAACGGAAGAGTATTTTTTTTTCTCTTGATATGCATTGTTATTGAATTAACATTTCAAAAATATTCACAACTGATCAGTTCTCAGCTCCCTAAAAACATCTGTAATGTATGTTGTGTTTTGAGGGCTCGGTGGAGACAAGACTGATTAATTTTAAGGGCCTATTTTTGACATTTTCAGCAATAACAAAGCATTAGTGAGGAAAAAAGTATTCTTCAATTAAACATGCTTTTCTTAAGATTAATATATCAACATGGTATAATTGCTAACTGTGCTTTGCATTTTTTTTCTTCAGGATGCTCGGATGGCTCCCGTTAGTAATTGCACACGATCAGATCATTTCTGGCCATCAGATCTCATAGTACCACGCTACTTCACACTCATCAGTCCCCCTACACGGTGCGAAGGGAGTGGAGAGCTTAATTTTTTACTAAATGATTCCACTTACACATTCCACAGCTTGCAGGCTTTCTGCCTCTTCATTCCCATCCTCACCGCTGTTACCTCACTTCCCCATTCACTGTGGCACTGTGGGGCTGCATGGTGAACTGGGTCACTAAGGTGATGCAGGCTCATGACTGAAGCATGTTTACATCACAGAACCAAAACAGACCATCAATTACATTGCATTATATAGCAGTAGTATGGTTCCAGCAAACAGTGTAAGCTTTATGTATTTCAACTAATGTAAAGTACTAAATATTTAGCAGCACCAACTCTGAATTGATTTTTAAATTAATCCTACCTCTATTGACTTCAGTTAAGTCTAGGGCTCTTACCAGCAACTTTGTACAGCCAAACTCCCTATATATCAAAATTTCTATAAAGCGTTCGATGCATTCTTATATCCTGCATTGGAAAATAGTTCAAAAGGAACAAACCTTACTGAACCAGTCTGGGTTCTTCTTTTTTGTCATGGCAAGTGTGGTGCCAAAACCTGCTATCATTCCTGCTGTAGCAACGGTACCTAGAAAAATTCCACCTGCCAAGAAAAGTTTAAGAAATAAAAATTAAGATTTTGTTTCTTAATGAGAGAAAAAATCCCCAACCAACCAGAAAACCAAACCCATTTTGAAAATAAAACCTGAAAAATTAAGAAGTGTCAGCACATGCTGAAGGGAAAGGCACAGTTGTGTACATTATCTACATTAACTCAATACAACAAGAAAGCAAGAAAGAATACGTTGAAACACAGCATTCTGAAAATTAATGGCAAGTGTATATGTTTTAAGCCACACACAAAAATAATTCAAATCCCAGGATGCCTTTTCACAGTACTTCAAAATTTCTTTCACTCCAGAGCCAGGCTACTAAAATCGCCTTGTTCTATGGCTACGCCTCACTCTTCCCCAAAAGAAAGATGTAATTATTTTCGCTGCATCGCTTGTTACTTCAAATGGCCACCTGAAAATCCACCAGTACTCCTGAAGACCGCTCCGTTCTTCAGCTTCCTTGGCCGGCGCGGCGGGAGGAGCTGCGGCCTCCACGCCGCCAGGGGGCGCGGGGAGCCCGAGTAGCCACAGGGAGCGGCCGGAGCGCTTGGCGGTGACCGGCGGCCGCACGGCGAGCTCAGCCGGCTGGCTCCGGCAGGTGGGCGGGCCCTCGCCTCAAGCACCCCTGCCCGGGCTGGGATTCCTCCCGGGAGACCGGGTGGTTTTGCTACGTAAACTTTGCTTTCAGCAATCCGCAGCGCTATCCGTAAGCCCTACGGGCCGCCCCTCTCCCAGCGACTCCTACCCCCGCACGAGCGTCCCGGCAGCGCCGGACCCCCGCTCGCAGCCCCACAGGGCTGAGCTCCCTCAACACCCCGCCGCGGTCCTGTCCCCTCGGCCCGGGCGGTCTTCTTTGCGCCCGGCGGCTCCCCTCAGAGGCTGCTGCCCCCGTCCCGCTCAGCAGCGCCGGCGGCGGCTGGCTGAGGGGTGCCGGGCGCCGCCACCGCTGAACGGGAGGAAAGAGGCGGGCGGTGCTGTAGGGGCTTCCTAGCTGCGCCCAGAGGCCTTGGCCGAGGCGATCCGCAAACGCCTCGGCTCCTCCCGGGGAACGAGGGAGTTTGGGGCAAGACCTCGGTCTGCGGCAATACGGCACGGAGACGCTTTCCTGCCGGGCGCCGCCTCCGCCGTCCCTGCGGCGCGGCCTGCCGGGACGAGCGGCATGGTCCCGGGCGGCCACGGGGCTCCCGCACCCGCTGCTGCGGGTCCCTGAGCCGTGCGGACAGGGAAGGGCAGCGGGGCTTTCTGCACCTTTGATTAAGAAGAGCTTGTCCTGGGACGCCGCAGCGCTCCCGGCCCCCCGGGGCAGGGGCAGCCCGGACTCCAGCGGAGCCGCCGCCGTTGCACCCTCCCGGGTGTTCCCGCCAGCAGCCGCCCCCATGGCACAGGGCGCCGGAGGACGAGGCGGTAGCGGCTGCGGGCCGCAACCCGGAAGAAAACGGAGCTGGGCCGGGAGACGCAGCCGCCTTTGCTCCTCCTTCTCGTCCTGGGCCGCGCAGTCGGGCGGGAGAACCCAGCGCCCTGAGCGTCTTGGCCGGTCGCTGTCGGCCCCCTGCGAGGCCGGAGGAGGGCGGGGAGCTGGGGCACGCTGCCCCGAGGAGTGCTCTGCCGGTGGTGGGGCCGCTGCGGCTGCCGTGTGAGCCCGGGCGGTAACTTGGGACGGTCGGCGCCGGCGGCAGCCGGTACCGCGGTGGCCCGAGGACGGTCGGCGGCCGTGCCCCGGTGAAGCGCGGCCCCGAGGGCGGGAGGTGGATTTTCCGCCGCCATGTGCCGCTGCTGGCCGCCCCCTCGGTACCCGCCTGTCGCGGGAGGCGGCTTCGGCGTCCCCGGAGCCCAGACCCCGCGGAGGGGAATCTGGCAAAAGTTGTCAAAGCTTTTAAAGCAGGTCTTTCCTAGCAGGCTCATAAGGGGGTTTTTGTTTGTTTGTGTAAGACTGTGGGACAGGTGACGTCAGGGACTTTACTAAATAACACTGGGAGAAATTTCCTTCCCATTAATTTTACGAAGCCCTATCTTGACCTACAGATTTTTGTTCAAAATTCTCATTCTCCCAAGTTATGTAAATAGTTCTTCACATATATCTAAATTCTGTTTGACTGGAATCATGGAGTAACACTATAAGAACCATATGTTTCTGTTTTCTTTCATGACTGTGCCACAGTAATTCTCAGTTGCTGTTGCTGATGGATATAAATTGCTGTACAGTTATCTATCATTCTATTGAATGTGTTCCTTTATAAAACGGTATACCAACTTATCAGGATTCAGTACAGGCAGGTAAAATATGTTTTTATTTTCAAGTCAGTACTTTAACAGCAGGCAAAGAATGTAAATTAATCCAAAACAAGTGTTTCTTCCCCAGCTTTCTCCTTTGTATCTTTACAACATCATTTATAGTCTGTATCTAAGGGTCTAATTATAGGGCCTTGGGTTGCTAGGCAAAAATGCAGTATTTTGGGAAACTTCCTGTTCACAGTACTTCTGAAAACCAATCCAAAGCCGTTTCCTAATAGTCCTTGTACTGTGTTAGTTAAAATTTTACACAGTTAAGAAGCAATTATTGCAAAAGAAGTAGGTATTACCTCTGCTGACCCATCATCACTAACTCAATTTTTCAAATCTGGGTAGCACCTAAACGACTTCTAGTCTTCTTCCTTCCTTTGGAAAAAGTACCCCAAAATCCTGTGTGTGTTTTGGAATAGCATTAGACTTTGCCACAAATAATAATAAAACCTCCTGAAAAAGCTTAGAAAAGGTGGTCTTAGAAAAAAATTGCACAGTGACAAAAGACGAAATTACTTTTTATCTTCATGCTGAAGTTTATATGATTATGTAAAGTATTTAAATGTTACTTTGCTTGTAAATTGTGTCAAGATCACCATTGCATCTGCTAGAAGAATCCTTGAACTGTGAGAGATAACAACCAATTTTTTGCGTCTTTGGTTACAAAATCCTACATTTTCTTCTTGGGATAGTTTTTTGAGTTCACATCAATCAAGACACCACTTTCTTTCAAATCTTCTCCAGAACTAGGAAGAAGGAGAAAAGATAATAATGATGTTATTTAATGCTGGTTTGCATAATGCCAAGAATCTATCTTTAAGAGAGTCAGATAAGATCTGTCTCGATTAATCGTTCATGGAGACTTAAAGTAGGGCATAAAACACATGAAATCCACTCTGTCTTACTGAATAACTTAAAGTTCTTAGTGTTGTAAAATTAATTGTCCTGCTTTAAAAAAACAAAGAAGAGATGTTCAGCAGAATTATGTCCATTTAGGTTACAATATTAATCTCTTCTGTTATCTAATTGAGTATAACATAATGCTTTCTTTCCTTTTATGTATACCTCACCCAAGCCCCTTGCATTTACTGTCATTATTCCATCTCTGTCACTGTTATGATACACATGCAAGTGTATTCATCTACATATGGCTACTCTGAATTAACCAGTTATCATTTTCTAAAATTCAGTTATGTTTTTCTAAAAGTTGACAGATTTTTGTTTGAAAGACAGATTTTAATTGTTCTAGTGTTAGATATCCAAATCTTCATAAAACGAGGGCATGAAAATGTGTATGCAAATAAGTAGGTTATATAGGTGGTAGCACAGTTGGAAAATATATTACTTTTCCTCATTTAATTTGCCCACAGGTCTGAGCTCTCCTAGCTTTGAGTTTGGACAATGTAACAGTAATTGCATGACTAGGTAAAGGCACTGTGTGCACATTTACGTTCTGTCAAGGTCTGCAATAGCCAGGATGGCCTGAGTTTGAGGATGATGAGCTTCCTTCTGTGGTTGTCCTGTTTTATTACAAAAAATTTGGTGGGCTAAAAGCAGACAGTGAAAGGCAACCAAAAGTCTTCAGCTTCAAAGTATGTGTAAATTTTCACCTGTGATTCTGAAGTTATGGTTAGGATTTCTTCATCGACCCCTGGTTTTTAATGAAAAATTGCTAACATGGTTCCTCTCTCATTAAAGTTCATAAAAAATGTAGAGTACTGGTGAGGGTGAAATGTGGAAACAGAATAAGAAAGAGCACAAGGAAGAAAAGACATTTAAGAAAAACTGCAAAGGAAGCAGGTTTGCGTAAATACATTCCCTAAGAGATTTTTATAATCTTTGTGAATGCGTGGTATTTCTGCCAATAAGCAGCTCTATCAAGAAATAACAGCATGGTGTGCAAACTTTTTAACATAATGTTGCGAAATATTTCAGTCTTGGTCTGTGTTTCTCCTTCTCTCCTTCCTCTTCTGTGCAGGGCTGCACAGCGATACCTGACCATCTCCACTGAAGATGATTTTCACTTAAGGACCAAGCTTGAAATCTAGGTCTTCAGAGGAGAAAAAGCTAGTTTACAAGCTGGCTGGGACATAATCAATGCAGTAATTTGATACATTCACTAAATCATCTAACTGAATGATTTTATATACCCGAAACAGTTTTGAGTGCCACTGCAAAAAAAGTTGGCAGCTGAGGCACAGAATCCTTCCTGGAGTTTGAAAATCCAAAACATAGAGGAGGCTGATCAGAATACTGGTTAAACTGACATGTTCGGTAACAGAACTGGATTATGTAGAAGTATCTGGGAGAGCACCAAACACTGGTTTTGGAAAGAGAGAAAATGCAGCAGTTGGGCTACTCTCTGGCTCTCGGGAGAGCTGAGCTTTGCTCCCTGCCTGACTTTGCTGGGCTCATTTCCTGTATTGGTGAAAGCTTTGATATTCCTGAAACCACCGTGCAGCCTCAGTGCTGTGTATACGTGGGGGCATGGAGAAACCAGTTATGTATTTCCGAGCAATTTTCTGGTTGATTGGGCAAGCATTCTGCAGCTATGATTGGGTTTCTGCAGGAACCTCTGTTTTTACAGCATGCTGGTTAGTCTTGTGCATCTCTTAATAATCTGGTGGCTGAAATTCCCATGTTGAGAGTAAGTCCTTGGGTCTCTTGTCTCATACCACAGCAAAAATCTGGTCACTGAAATAGTGACCAAGTCAGTGCTCATTTGTCAAACGTAAGAAAAATTGTAAGAAGAGCCTTGCATTGGAGAATCAAAAGACACTTTAAAATATCAGTTGAGCTAGCTTCACATGTTTATGGGAGGGCTATTTTTCCATTTGAAGAAGATAAAGAAATGAATCAGTTTGCATGAAGTTCTGTTGTTCTCCAGCAAAGGCAGGAGCTGAGAGGCTGGATCTCCAGATTCCCGGTCACCTCTCCCAGACCCATAGCTGCCTTTTTAAGTTGCAGCTTACTTCTGCAGAAGAGGAAACACTTCTTTTTTTATTTCACTTTTACATTTGGTTATTCAGCAGGACATGTCAGGCGTAGTTTTGGACAAGACTGAGTATGCCGGCATGCTGCACTGACCCCACGGCGGCATTGTTTTTTATGGCCAGAGCCTGGCCGCTTTTCAGTAAATGGCAGAAGTCCCATTGGCAGTATGGCCAGAGTTTCAGTTATAAATCCCAAATTAGCTCTTATGGATGATGACATTATGGCTGGTCAGAGGCAGACTGCACATTTCAGAGCTGGTGATAACACATATCGAAGCTGTCATATGCCTTGGATGGCATTTACATGGCACTGGAGAGATGAGAACACTTATGGAGGGTCTTGCATATGTGTGTTTCTACTTGTTTTCTATTCTTATCCTTTACTAAATTACATGTTTTAATACCTGCTCAGTGTTTACAATATTCTCTCTTGGCAAATAAAGTATGTCCATATCTCTTTGGCTCTGCCCACATTAACTAGAGAGGGAAATCATAGATCCCTTCCCAATTCCTGTGGTATTACCACTGTCTTTAGAGACCTAGCAAATATGTTTACAAGCTCTTTTTTAATTTTACTGGATATCATATCTTTAACAGTCTCAGTATGTATTTCATTATAGAACAGTACTCTATCAACTTTTAACAGTTACTTTGCCGCACCATATTAGAAAAACCTTTAACATGGTCCAGAAAGAATGTATTTCTGACTGAATTAAGAAAAGAAACAGCAAAAATTAATTATTATTTCCACAGTGTCATTAGAGCATGACCTGGTACTTGAAGCTCAGGCACTCTGCCTGGATGCTGCAACCTAAGGTAGCAGCAGTGGTCCTGCACTGCCAGTTAGATTGACCAGCTGACCAGGTCTGCCTGGTGACAGCCTGGAAGCAGGATTTTCTGCAGAGAAAATCTGCGTCTGGACCATGTGGCCAGAATTGGAAACTTCCAAAATTATGGTTGGTGGGACAGAGGCAGCCTCTTGGTGACAGTCCAATACACGGAGTTGTCCATCCTGTGTGTTTCTTGCTGTGGGCTGCAGGAGATGACTTTGTTGGTAGCTGAAGCGAGTCCCCCTGAGGACGGTCAGGCTCAGATCAGACTGCCTGGAGAGGTTGTGCAGTTTCCTTTCAAGGAAGATTTCAAGAGGGTAAAGCCCAGAGTGAGCTGCTCTGAGCTCACAGCTGAGCCTGCTTTGGGAGGAGGTTGGACCGAGACCTGGATGTCTGGGTAGACTCCCCCACAAATTAGTTCATGGGCAAGGGTAACTTCAAGCTTGGCTCACTTGCACCTGGCTCTGATGTAACACCCCAGGCCACAGTAGCTGCGGGGCAGGAGAGACATGCTGCTGGCATGGGCCACCACTGGGCACCAGAAGTCCCTCAGATGCCGTGTTCGGAGGGCGCTGTGTTGCATGGGCCTTTGGGAGGGCTGCTACGTCCGCCCCGCGCCACTGGCCATCCTCATTTGGCCAGCGACACCAGTTCAAGGACCCTCGGTAGTGGTGCATGCTGCAGAGCACCCGGCAGAGGAAAGAAACTGGACTAGCCTTTCGTTTATTGTGGGGAGGTGGCCAGTATAAACTTGATTCATGTGTAGTGCATCACCTGCTGAGAAATCCAACTGTAAAATTAGTTGGCATGATGTATACTTCTCCTAATTGGCTTCAGTGCAATTATATCCAAAGGTCCCTTTTGTGGTCATTCACAGAGCTTAATTGCTACAGTTTAATATTACAATTAAAAAAGGCCTGGAAGGAGAGCTGAATATTAGGCTCCTGATGAATGGTAATTATGACTTTGTGTAAATGGATGGAAAACATTTCTAATTAAATTATTCTTGTAACATAAATTAATAGTGTGATCTGGATAAAGTACTTCTGATTTCACATCTAGAATATTTTGAAGAGCACTGAGTTTGTGCCAGAATTTCCGTCAGCAGGTCAAACTGTCTTTTAAAAATGCCTGACTTTTTACTCAATTTAGCAGTTATGACGGGTTTGTGCAGTGAAGATGTTTGGCATCAATAAAATGATTCAAATGTTGCATGGAGAATAAAGTAAAGTAAAAATAAAATTAAATTAACATTTAATAAAATAAAACTATGTAACAAGCATAATCTCTTAGTTCTACGAGCACAGGGGATTCACAGTGTAAATGACAGGGATTCATAGCGTAACTGTCACACATTTCCTTCCTGTATAATTTCATCTCCATCTGAGGATTTTTGCAAGACAAACCATTAAGTTAATACTTTGAAAACAGGAAAGCTCATTAGCAGCTCTAGGGAAGGGGGTGAGATGGGCAAGGAAGGTGCAGGTCATTAAGGTTTGAAAGAGAAGGAAGTGTGAAAGTTTTAAGAAGAATTACTCAACATTAAATCTATTTGTGCTCTGTGAAAATCCTATGATTTTTGTATACCTCGCATTTCTTTCTCACTAGTGAGACCTGCAATGAATAAAATAAACAGGCAAATGCAAAGGTCTCAGCTGAAGGTGACAGACTGCATTTCAAGAAGTGGATTATAGATAATCGTTCTAAGATGACCAGTAGCCTCATGACCTAATACATGCAGCTGACACATTAGGTGTTGACAGCGACCCTTTCCAACAGGCCTTATTAGACATACGTTTTAAGTTTCTAGCGCAACTGTCCATGACGCGAACAGGGTATTTTTGAAGGGCGTAAGTGGGAGATAGATGGCCGCTTTCCGTCAAATGATACTGGGAGTTTTGTGTCAAGGCCCTCTCTGTGCATATGGCAGACTGTCCCTGAGATTTTCTGCATGCATGTCCTCCTGCGTGTGCAGTGCATTAGTGCTTACTGTATATATAAAAATTTGGCACTACTGCATCTCTCTAAACATCGCACTCATCCATCTGTCTGTCACCATAGTAACAAGGCTCCCTATTGATGACTGAAGAAGAGCTGAACCATTAAAACTAAATGTACGTGGTTAAAAAAAAGTAAGTAAGCTCACTTTGTGCCGCGCTACAAAGACACAAATGGTCAAAAATGGGTTAATTAATATTTTCTATGCATTATTTTTATTAATGGTTATAGATCTGAAATAAAGCCTATTGCTAAAATGATCCTCAAATCTGATCTTTGCTTCTTCACATCTATTTATTACGTATTCTGCTGAACTCAGTATTAAAAAATGTGTATTGTTTCAGCAGTTTACATGTTCCATGGTATGTATTTGTCCCAGAGGGTGGAAAGATTAAATTACTATCTTACAGATACCACGTACAAAGCAGATTAGAAATGTTGCTGAATATTTTACTGCATATATTTTCTCTCTTCCATGCTTGTAACATTGCCAAAATAAAATCAGTAAAGTATACACATTCATTAAAGGATCAATGTCTAACTGAGTACTGTTAGTTGGATCTGAGATTTTTTGAGAAGTATAATGTTGTGGAAACTCTGACATAAATTACTGAACTTCATAAATCATTCTTGGACAATGAATTTCCATTTTTTATTACACTGGCGCCATGCATGCTATTAATGGTAGACTCGAGTCTATAATTCTATTAGGCTATAAAGAGGTCTTTGGGTTTAGAGCAGAAATAAAGCTTAAAACTAACCACTGACATCTCATCTCCTTCTGTGTTCATAGGATGGTGCTTTTTGTTCTCCAGAAAAATGCTGTATATTTTCTTCACCCTCTGCAGATTTTCTTTTCCAAGCCTCTTCGCTTTGTTCACAAGGTTAACACTAATAACAGCTATGAAGTGGATAAAATGAGGAGCCGGAGAAAGAAACAGGAATACAGCGTTTCAGAATGCTTTGCCGCATTCACTGAGGTGAAAGTATGATTACTCTTTTTTTACGTCAGGATTTACAACTCTCTGATATCTGGTTTAAACTATGTCCCTGATCTTATAATAAGCTCTTGGGTCAGGAGGTAGCTCCCAAGGTGTTTTTGTCAGCCCCATGGAAGGCTGGCTGGTTGGAAGGTCAGGTGGGGGCATTGCTCTGCCTGTCTGTGCATGGCTGGTGTGGAGTTTGTACATGTGCATGTATGTCGGATGCATGCATATCAGACAGATTTTATTAAATCTGATGTCCTAGTGGGCAAACATGGATGGTTTGCCCTGTTACAGGGTATATGAACCCCTGGAAGACCTAGAAGGTCAGCTGAACCTACTTGGTGAAACAAGGAGGCAGACATGCAAACAACCAGTCTAGGGTTTCTGATTCACAGCTGACATTTAAAATGCTTTCAGCTCAGCCAGGGACTAGAGGAATTTGCAGGTGTGGAGGAAAGCAACCTTCCTCCCTCTCCCTCCCTCTCCCTCAGACAGAAAAGAGTACTCCTGTCTAATGTGAAGCAGAGGGGCAAGAAAGAAGTAGCAGCTGAAAAGAGTCTCCTTAGTTTTGTCTTTGACAGAAAATAAGAGATTGATTCTGAACTTTTGTCCTGGCTTCATCTGGGATTGAGTTAATTTTCTTCATAGAAGCTAGTGTGAGGCTATGTTTTGGATTTGGGAGGAAAAAATGTAGATAATGTACTGATGTTTTCAGTTGTTGCTGAGCAGTCAGGGACTGTCCAGCTTCTCATGCTGCCCTGCCAGCGAGCAGGCTGGGGTTGCATGGGAAGCTGGGAGGGGGCACAGCCAGGACAGCTGACCCAGACTGGCCAAAGGGATATGCCATACTGTATGATGTCATGCTCAATATGTAAAGCTGGGGCAAAGAAGGGGGAGGATGGGGACGTTCGGAGTGATGGCGTTTGTCTTCCCAAGTAACCATTAGGTGTGATGGAGCCCTGCTTCCCTGGAGATGGCTGAACACCTGCCTGCTGACGGGAAGTGGTGAATGAATTCCTGGTTTGCCTTGCTTGTGTGAGCAGCTTTTACTTTACCTATTAAACTGTCTTTATCTCAACCCACGAGTTTTGTCACTTTTACCCTTCTGATTCTCTCCCCCATCCCACCGTGGGGGGAGTGAGCGAGCAGCTGTGTGGTGCTTGGTTGCTGGCTGGGGTTAAACCATGACAACTTTCTAAATGCCAGGGTTGTGGCATGTATTGCCCTGGGTGGACAGAGACATGAAAACATGGTCTGACCACAGATGCATTTGGGGGCATAAAAGTGGCACTTGGCCATGCAGATGATGGCCACCTGTTATGTAGGTTGTGATCTAATTTGCCTTTTTTCTAAGCAGTATGTCACCTCCACCACTGGATCCAGCAAGCACTCCAAAACAGTGAAGAGCTGCAGCCAGAGACACAATTGCTCCTCTAGTTAGCTAAGCTTTCTAAGATTTTAAGGAGGTCTTTGTTGATCAATATAATTCATTCTGATTTCCTAAATGTTACAACAAAAAAGTAGTATGTTCCCCTGATACAATGAATTTAAGATAGTTCATTATATAAAGAATCAGTGCAATCAAATGGCGTTCCTAGGGATGCGAGGAACTTTGCCTTTTACTTACAAAATTAATACAGCTTAGTAGCTTTTTAATTAAAGTGCAAAAGATTGTGTTAAAATCCAAAATTTAAAGGCCTTACCTATTAAAATGTATTATTCCCATTCTAATTCAATATTGAAAAGATAGTGTTCTCTCTTTTCAAAGAGAGTGCTTTCAAAAAAAGTAATCAATTTTCATGATTTTTACAAATCATAAAATTTCTCTTTTTTTAAATTGAATTTTACAAGATCTGGACAAGATCCTTCGTCACTCCAGTGAATTCCTTTCTCTCTTGAAAACTCAGTCTTCTGAACATTTCCTTTTTTTCAAAACATGCTGTTATAATAAACACTTGGTTCAAATCCTCACCTAGCACAAGAGTTACTTCCTTGCCAGCTGTATTTCGTTCTTCAAGCTATGTAGTACCTATGTCCTCTCAGTCCAGACGAGAGAAATGTGAGTATCTATAGAAGGCATGCCTCTGCACTCCCCATGTTTGGCTGCTATTCATATAAGATGGAGCATCTTCAACTCTGTTTCAGTTCTCAACCAGTCAATAGAGACAAAGCATTTAATGATCAAAGATTTGACTCAAAACAACACAGTTTTGGACCAGCTATGATTCTTGCTACAGCGCTCCTATGTTTCCAGCTGTCTCATGTTGATGTCCTCTCCCAAAGTTTAATTTCATCCACATACTGTGTGAATTGCACTCCATACGCACATGGATCCATCTTAGGTGTGCTTCAGATAAATCTTCAACCTGACAGCTGCTGAAGATACCTGTCAGGCACTTGCTGGACTCCAGGATCTATGTGGTCTGTTCCCACATGGAAGAGAAGCCTCTGCTTTCACAGTATCTCTCAATACTGCAAACAGCATGTTCCAGGCAGGTGCCATTTTTCAAAGAAATACAGAACTGAAGATCTCCCTTCTTCTCCCCTCCCTGACTGTGCTGTGATATGAAGAGCTCCAAGCCACACTGGGGATTCAACAGACCATTGGTTATCACACCCTTGCATCACTGCAAAAACCTGTTTCCTGCACTTGCAAATAAAGCCATGGGAAATAATCCCTGAATCACCCCGTCCTCTTTCACTTTCTCTACTGAAACTGAGGAAGATGTGGGCAAGATGTCTGCATGCATCAATACAAGGTTTTTGATCTGCTTGCTGCCCAGAGCAGGCTGCCAAGCTGTGACAGACAAGTGCTGTCAAGGCAATGGTGGATCCTGATGGAGATGAGACATGCACCAGCATCTCACCCACTAGCAGGGTCAGAGTGCTTCATTACTGGAATGACAGGTCCTTCCAAAGCTGTTCAGGCACCTTCTGACTTTCACCCGTTAAAACCTCATCCAAGGAGGAGCCACATACCCTGTCAGCTCATCAAGCAACAGAAAGAACCCAAACAATTCCATCCTGAGCATCCCTTATTCATGGTTGCAGAATTCAGTGCCTCTCCACTGAAATGGTCTGCATATAACACTAGAGGAAGACTTAACAGATAAGCACTTGGTTTTATTTCATTTGAGGGGTTGATTATGGACAACTCTTCTACTCATGAGAAATATTTTTATATACAGATCTACAAGTATTTTATAATATGTTTTTATTTAAAGTTTTCTGCTTGCCTTCTGTTTTGAGTAAGGCCTTGGAAGGCAAGTATTTACTTCCCTCATCTCAACTCCACAGCTGGCCTCCTCGAGAGAGATGGCAGGGAATGTGGGCTGCCTCTGTCTGGAGAGGGTATGGAGCAGGTAGCAAAGCAGCAAGATACTGTCAATCTGCCTGAGAACACTTGGGTTTTGTTCTTGTATAAGCCTTTCATGGCACAAGCCTGACCATTGACCTTTGCAAAGAGCCTGCCAAATTCTCAGAGGCAGGAGAGACATTAAGTTTATGTGGTGTTAAGAAGATGGGGAGTTTTATGGTTTGGGTAGGTTGGTGCTTTTCATGGTTTTGGAAGGAAGTGGAAAAAGGAAGTGGGGGGATAGGGTTTTTTTGGTCTTCTTGTATAAAGAGGGACAGGAAACTCTTGCTTTTGTTTTCTTGAGGAGGTGCAGAGGAAGGAAGGAAATTAGTGCTTTTGTTGAGTTATGTATGGAGACAAAAATTCTGCCCTGTGAGCACTGGTTTGAATGAACATTAATTAAAATAGTGCCTTTCTGGCCTCACAGACCCAGGTGGTGCTTGTGAGGCTGTACTGTTGCTAACACATTTGCCTGCCATCCCAGGGCTCAGGATTGCTTGGAGGCAGCAGCAGAGCTGAGATGGATACAGATAGAGTGAAAGACATAATCTTACGGCGCTAATCCACATTGAAGGGTTCACCAACCCCCTCATACAGAGATGGTATGAGATGCATCTGGCCATAGGGATTCTCACAGAACATGGGAAATTAGAATCCCCTGTATCCTGGCAGGCCACGTGGTCAGCAAGCTGAGTGCATAGTCCCTCCCAACACTGCATGTATGCAGCTTGGCTGCGTTCGGGCACTTCAACCAAGATAAAAAAGCTGCAGTGCCTGAAATAAACACAGGTTCTGCAGAGGGGTAGAGAGTGCCAGCTACCCACTCTGGAAAAGTGGAGAGTTGACAATGACTGATAGTTTTTCTCTTAGTGTAGTTATAAGAACTGTGTAGACACAGCCTGTGGGAATGTGAATCCTGTCTTTTGTTCCTTGCAACAGGGGAGTCCACACTGGGAAAAAGAGATGACAATATTTTCAGTGTTGATGAAGATTATATGAGGGTACAGGCTGTGGAGAATGGCTTTGAAGATCTTGACTGCAAATAGACCCACCTTGGATTTGCTGAAGTTAAACTGTACCAGATGCCTCCTGAATATGCATGGTGCCCAGAATGCTAGTGCTGAATGGCAGGTGCTAACTGAGACAGGTATCTTGCATGTGGTTTCCTGTGGCCAAGAATTCTTGATTATCTACTGCTCATCCCAGATACAGACCATAACATGGTGCCGCAGGGAATGTTAGTTTCCAATATGCAAAACCTCCTAAGTTATGAAGTCCTTGGAAAAAAAATATATTTCATATAAGTCTAGGGGTTTCTGCAAGGTGTTGACATGTGACATCTAGAGTTGGCTTACCTGGCCAAGGCAGGCTCAGGAGAGGCCCGAGATGCTGTCATGGTTTCTTGAGCTGTTGCAAAAGGAGCAGGTACAATGGCAGCTGCAGCGAGCAAAATAACAGCAGGTGGGGTATGTTTGCAGTGTAGGCTATGCAAAGGTTACCAATGTGTGTTAGGCTTATTCTGAGCAACATGTTGTGGTTAGGTATTGTGGTTAAAGCACACAATTGCTGCGCGTTGTGCATAATGCATAATAGACAGGGCTGTGGTATGCAGATAAAAGAAGCATGGGATGGATTTTGCACTAAAATATGCTTTCTCTGAATGTGAAGGATGAAGCTAGTCTGCTAGGAAAGCCCTAGCTTTGACCTGCATCCCAAAAGCTAGTCTGAACCAGTTGGCCTGGATGAGAATCACAAAAAATGGAAGCTAAATTGAGTTCTCATAAATCCCCATCACCTGCCCGTCCATGCTACCAGTAATTTGCTTCTTGTTAGCATTTCTCTGTGGAGGAATCTTTCCTAGTTGCAGTTATCTTTGGAAGTGGAAAAATGCAAGTATTTACAGATGATTTCCCCTTCTAGGATGCTCCTTCTGGGTAAAGTATCCATAAAAATCCACCTGCAGTTTCTCCCATGGGCAGTGAATACCAGACTTTTCCCCTCTTGATGTCCTCTGCCCTTACTCCTCAGCTCTGAGCAGCCACCTGAAGCTTCAGCCATAAACTTTACCAGGTATTCACCATCTCTGAGGCATCCAGTGCCAATGCTGTTTGCATGAAGGATTCAGGCTTCTCACTATGGGCATTTGGAGACTTCCTTCTTCTATGTGTAAGCCCACTTTATAAATTTCCACATGTGAATATCTGTCTTTATCTAAAAGTTAAAAGGGGAGCCTACTTACTAGTAACTGAAGCTCTTCAAGCTCAGATATTTACACAAGTGTTCCCTTCCTGCCCTCTTTCCTTCTGATATTACTGGTCACCTGGGGCTCTGTGACTGAGAGGCAACTGAATTAAGATGGTCCCCTTCATGTGCTCTGAGCTGGAAGGAAAGCGAGCTGAGTGCACACCACTATAGTCAAAGTTAAAAGATTTCTCCAATGTCTGCTTACACACACCTATGGTACAAATGAATACATGGATTTCACACTGTGGGGAACTCTGGCTACTGGTAAACACTTTTGTTGTTTTTAAATCAAGTCTGAGTTTAAATTTTTCTCCCAACCTCACTTCTTCTGAAGTTAAGATTTTTTTCTGCTACATTCCCACTAGTATTCTATACTTGCACTCCTTTTAATCAAATAAAATATACCAATTCATAATACCTCCAAGACTAATCTTTGCATGTTATTTGTTGCATGAATAATTTTCTTTAGGCTTCTGAATGGATTTCCTGGATTTGCTGGTTACAGTTTTATTGGTTTAAGATGTGATTATACCGCAGACTGCCATTTGCTCATCAGAATTCATTTATTTGAATGCCAGTAGATTAGTATAAACTAATTCTACAAAAATTCAGATTTATAAACTCATTCTCCTGTTTGGGTGTAAAAAGCATATGTTCTAAAGCCTTTACAAGTCATTCTCAGAATCTTGGCCAAAACCTCTTAGCCATACAAATAATCCCATACCTATTCTTATAAGAAGTTCTTGAATTTTTTGAAGAATAATTATTGGTTAAAATAATGAATGGCTTATAATCTTAAAACATAAATATGTCTTATGAGGCTGGCAAACTTCTGAGAACACTTAAAAGTGAGCCTTTACATTGACTGCAATATGAAATATACATTTATTAAGTGAAAATCACATTTCCATCAGAAGATGTTGCATCAGCTAGTAGTAGAAGTAATTGTTAAAACTCTGGTGCCATAAACACATACCTAGTTGGTTACAAGCTTCTGAGCAGAGCAAAGCCCATCCATTTAAGTGTTTACAGAAATATGGGAATAATCACTATAGTAAATAAAGGAACAAAAATAGCGGGAAAATGTTTGTGGTTTATGCCTCTGACCACACTTGTGTATGATCAGTATCACAATTCTGTTGATTGTCAGACTTCCTTTCTCTACCGCAGTGTTGTCAGCCATATGATTCATGAGTCATATCTAGCCCTTTGTATACAGAGCTTATTGAATATTCAGATTCTACAAAGTATGAATTATCAAGTAAATGAAAGAATTTTTTTATCCTCTTTTGGAGGGGGGGAAGGGAAGGAACCTCGGCCTTCCAAATTTGAAATTAATTCAGTCTTACAGTGCTGCACCCCTGAGTCTGTCATGGCTTACTGTCCTGAAAACAGTAGCTCTGAAAGGTGTAAAATGACCTGTTCTCCCTTATTCTTTTTGCTCATTGTTTTATGGTAGGAAGGTGGTAAAGAGGGGTGGGTACGAAACCCAAGACCAACATTGCTGTTTGCTGAAAGAAAGTATATGCAGTGGGAGAGGGTGGGTGTAGAAGAGACACAGAAACAAGTTGAAGGGAAGAAAAGTAGTATGGGAAAGAAAAGAAAGAAACAAGAGAAAAGCAATGATATAATACTAAATCTTCCCTATTAATGATGCTGAATTGTGACAATGAAGCATTAAAGAGATTTTCAAAAGCAGTTAACTCCATTTTGAGATGGCCTAGTTAAGTGTTTAATGATGCAGATAGCCCCCCTCTGGGATTTTCAAAAGTCTCTAATTGCCTAATTCCTCCAGGAAAACTATTATGTATTTTGTGTTAATCCATAAAAACACACATTATGGATGTATTCCACTGGCAGCAATGGATGGTTCTGCTGTAAATGCTCAAAGTGTGTAGTTCAAAACAGTGAAACAGCCCATGACTATAATTATAAAGAAGGCTTTTCTCAAAATGAGTGTCATGCTCCTGCATGAGCTGGATGGCATCACTTCCCTGCACTCCACTGCAAAGCACAATTTCCTACTTTCCCACAGTACTGTAAGTGGCTGTTTGCTGAGACAGCGGAGAAGAGAAAGGAAGAGGCAGCCAGGAAACATACACAGAGGGGGGCAAAAAGGTTGTATATGAGATAAACTGGAGCATATTTGTGGTTATTCTTTCCAGTCCCTTTCCAGTCCAGTCCAGGAGTCCAGTTCCTTCTATAGACCCAAGTAAGAAACAAGGAGAAAAAATGACACAGCTGTAAAAGGGATATTCTTTTACACAAGGATATATTGGGTGAAGAACTCTATCCTGAAACATTTTACTATTTTAATTGGTTAATTAAAATAATTGCAGTTGACAGCATCCTTTTAATTACATGACCATTTGTAGGTGTATATTTTATCATTTTCTTGTTTTGTTTCCTATGGGAATAGACTTATGCAATTGTTTACAGTGTCAATCAAACTCTCCTTATCTCCCCAAAGAAAGACTCTGGAACTTGCTCGGCTGAATAGGAAAGAGTAGAAGTTTCAAGTATAATTAAATTCTCAAAAGTTTCCTGAAAATCAATGGAAGGAAGACAAATTAATGCCACGCTGTCAAAAGAACTTGGTCATTATTGTTCTTTTATTATTGGACTTTTTATTTAATTAATTTAATTTAATTTAATTTTAATTATTTTTATTTATGTAATTTAATTTTTTTAAAATGTAATTATTATTGGACTTTTTAGCAGGTCCTGTTGCAATAGGACAAAGCGTAATGGTTTTAAACTAAAAGAGGGTAGATTTAGGCTAGATCTAAGGAAGAGATTTTTGACAATGAGGGTGGTGAAACACTGGCACAGGTTGCCCAGAATGGTGGTAGATGCCCCATCCCTGGAAACATTGAAGATCAGGCTGGACGGGGCTCTCTGAGCAACCAGATGTAGTTGAAGATGTCCCTGCTCATTGCAGAGGGGCTGGAGTAGACGACCTTTAAAGGTCCCTTCCAACCCAAAAATTCTATGATAATGTATTACCATCCTGAGCAAGTCATAGTGAGATGGCTTGAGCTCATCTAACAGTCCACCACTGCCAGAGGGAAAGGTCCTGCTCTCCCTTCCTTTTCTGTCTTTAAGCTGCTTGTTGTCTCCTCTGACTTTTTGACAGCTCTTGCACCTATGGGATGCGTCCACAAGCACGTCTGGTTGAGCCTGAAGTTCAGTGGCAGCCTAGACCATTCTAACTGCTGCCTACAGTCCTACTCTCTGCCTTGATTTTATATCTTTTTAAATTTATATTATATATATTTATAAAGAGGAAAAGCCTTTCCTCTTTCACTTCCCTTTCCCTGGGCAATGTGTTCCACTCCTCCTTTGCACCAGTCCTGGATGCTTTGTCATTTCCTTTGCTGAGTCATTTCAGCATGATAAAGTGGCAGAAAATTAACTCAGTGAAAAAAAAAAGTGAATAGTTTTCTATTTCTGACGATACTTTTGTACCAAGACAGTTCAGAAAAAGGCCCAATGAACAGTGGAGAGGCTGCAAGGGAGAGGGTTGAAGGGTCTGAGTAGAGGAGAGGACAGGACAACTGCTACCCTCCAGGTCCGTTTCATCCACTGCTCACACAGATACTTGTTTTTATATTTATTGTGCTGAACACAAAAATGAGGCCTGGCTCAATAAGAAGTTTAGCAATGGAGAAACACACAAATCGGAAAGCAGATGTGCTGTGAAGAGTACAGATGGGCATGACCCATGAGCATACATACACTTCATTTCTCTGAAGTGCTAAGTTCATTTCCTGTATGTGTTGTGAAAAAAATAAATAAATGTTGTTTTAAAGAGGAAGTTTACTGAAGAAAAAGTACTGGTTTGATGAACTGGGATTAGGATAAAGCTGTATGAACTGTGTTAATCAAGAATCAGCAATGTGGATGCCTGACCTTCACTGAAGTATAAAGACGGTGTTCTGTGTCAAGCAGTGATGAATACAAGATTCTTCACAAGGAAGCAAAACATCAAAGAAACTGTAATTCAGTCCACTGTTTTAGCAGTGTACTCTACATGATGTAAGACTGAGGAAAATTATTTCCTGGCTCCAGTGAGGGAATGTTTGATGTGCTCCAAGACTGATAACACTGGAAAATTTGGGGTTTTTTCCTCATGTAACGGTACTTTCCTGGCCTTTTCTTTTGGTTGGCTCATGTTCTGTGTCAGCTTCCCAGAATGAAAGATTTTTTCCTTTCCTTCACTCAAATTAGAGCAAGAAGAAATGTTAAATAGGGTTAAAATACCAAAATAATGACTTCACAAAATGCTCGTGTTTATTTTTTCAGTTTAAATTGTAAGATTTTGAGACAGTCTCTCCTGGGCTTTGGAAGCAGTCATTGATCAGGGAAGCTTGGTGGATTCTGAAAACTGGATTTTGATTGCATTTTTAAGGAGAAGTCTCATTTTATTCTCCTGGAATAAATTAAAATATCCATAGATTCTGATTTCCATCCAAAGCAATGAAGCTATATGGTAAGAAGCTAAAGTTATGAGTTGAAAAACTATATAATATTCCAGACTCTATATGATTAAGCCATTTCAGGTTTCTAAATTATAAAGAACTGTGTTTCTAATGCTTCAAAACTAAAAAAAGCCACCCAAATCAAGAGATATGGTTTTAACATGCAGTGGAAAAATGTAAATACAAAATTGATTCTGGTCTCTAGAGCTTGCC
The DNA here is from genome assembly GCF_964289735.1 of Phaethon aethereus. Taxonomy (NCBI): domain Eukaryota; kingdom Metazoa; phylum Chordata; class Aves; order Phaethontiformes; family Phaethontidae; genus Phaethon; species Phaethon aethereus. The sequence goes on along the minus strand of NC_138576.1, from coordinate 70,142,767 downwards.
ATGAAAAAGCTCTCTTTCCTCCTCTTGCCTGCTTAACTCCCATACTGCAGAGAAGTAGTATATGTTACACTTTGTTGGAAGGATGTACAATAAATGCCTAGTCATCTTAGTCTTTCAAAAGCAAGACTTAAGAGACTTAAAAGCTTTTTGGACCTGCTTAAGTTGATTGTATTGTTGTAATGAAAACCTCTTTATTTTTTGATTCCTTAGAGAGTGATTCTGCTGTGCATTCTCACTCTCTCTTCCTGCCAACTTTTATGAAATGTAATATTTCTAGTTTATCCAAAACCTTTTTCAAGGAAAGTAAGTACAAAATGAATAGTTGGTATTGGTAAGACTCTAAAATGATGGCTCACTGTTCATGCAGTGGTACAGGGAGAGGTTACTTCTGAAAAACATTAGAGAAAAATATTTGGTCAGGAAAACAGGTATATTGTAGAAAACTCTTAGCATTATGTGCTGTTGACATTGTAAACTGGCCTGTATGATGTACTTCAGTAGTATTCAGCAAGTCTGGACCTGCAAGGCTACTTTCAGTGTCTCTGTCTTTCAGCATGACAATGGTATTATTGCTACTTTGTTTGAAATTTTTCAAAATTCATTTTTCAAAATTCATTGTGAAAGATGTGGAAAATGTGCCTAGAAAATGTGTCCACAGCAGTGCCTAACTTTCTTTCCACCTGTAAGAATAGCAGAAGATCTTTCAGTTCAACACCTGTCACTTCATCCCCTTTTTTTGGTTGGAAGTAAAAAGCAATTGGTTTGGCAGTATAGGATGTGTGGAGTACAGATATCTTATGTCCAAAATGCTACAGTTTGCTAGTTTGTGTTTATTTAATCACTTACTTAAGTACTTCATCTGATAATGCTTCCAGCATAATCAAGCAGATTCTGTCATGAAGCGTGGTAACAGATGATCTATATATGTAAGGTGACGTGTCATCTCAGCAAATTAGCTTCCCTGTTGTTTTAAGACTTGCCCTCATGACACCTCCACACTGCAGACAGGGTAAAAGATAGCAACTTTCAGTAGCAACAGCTCTTTCATTAGCATTTTCCTGTCAAAAAGATAGTCTGTCTGTTTTTTTAAACTAAGTAATTTTGCTGCAACATATTCATCTATTGTACGAGAACAATCTGAGTCACAAACAAGAAATCAAAAGGGCACGTACTGTAACAGCTGGTCCTACAAAGTTTTATGAAGAGAGAATATTTGTCCTACCTACTGCATTTAAGATTTAATCTATTCAGTGCCTCAAACCAATTTTCATTAATGTTGTGAATAAATGATAACAAATGCTTTCAATAATAATGTTAAATTGTGTGAAATATTAGCTGTATATAGTCTTTTTTGTAGGGGAGTTTTCAAAGTGTTTTAAAAGCACCTTTAAAGAGGTGTTGATAGTGTGTTCATAATGTTTGCAAAAAGGACTTCAATAATACTCTGCATTCCAATGCAGTACTGGTACTGATTAGGGACTAGAACAGGCTATCATGTGAAAAATACAATGTGTGGCACTGGCTGATCCTGTTAAAATCAAAGTAGATTCACTATTGAAAGTAAAAGTGTGTTTGTTCTCTGAGTTTGACTTTTAGAATTATTCTTCCAGGCACTCCTCAAATTCCTTTATGTATTTCTTTCAATTAATATGACTGAAGTTCACTTCCCAACCATAACTTCTTAAAACCCAAGGAAATACTGTGGAGTAAGCCAGCAGCTTGAACAAGGTGCTGATATTGTTTACAAATGTTTTGCTTCTGAAGTGTGTTTCTGAAATTAGCCTGAGTGCTACCTGTGAAGATAAGCCAACAGTGACATTTTTACATAAACTGTTTGCTCTATTTGCGATTGTCTAAAATATTTCATAATTTTAGGAGAGAACAGTGCCATTTGACATTATACAGGCATTAATATTGTCAAGGCACTGAAGACACATCTCCAGCAATATGCTAATAAAAACCTGATGAAGACTAAAAATGCTTGTCAGTGAACCAGGAAATTTCTGTCAGCACTCTTCTGCTGGCATATATTGATGCTGTATTCATGAAGATAGAAAGAAAAGTTATCAGCTGTTTATAAAGAACATTTCAAAGAATAAAAATGCTGTGATATCTAAGTTATGAGACAGCAGGCAAACTGTTGACAACAGGCACTACAGGAGGAGGAAGAGACAGAAAAGAATAATGCAGCAGTATGTATTACATGTAGGGAAAAAAGATGCCAATGCATTTGCACAGGAGATGATATCAGAAACTGGTTTTACATCTTGCTGCCTACTAGCCAAAGGATTACTCCTTTACACCTTGCAGAGCGAGACACCCTTACATATTTTTCCCATGTGGCAAACATTTCCAAAATTAATGTTGTGTATCAATAAAATGCATCATAGACTCACCAGGAGAGTGTCTACCAGGCTAGTCTGTATAATTTGGTTACCAAAGTAATTAATTTCCTCCAAGGAAGGGGGAGTACCCAGTGCTGGTCAGTCTGTTCCACGGTTCCTTTGTTATCAGGCACTGTTTATGGATAAAGAATTAGATTATCATATTAAATTAAAGGGATAAATATTCCATTCCAAAATTAGAAATGGAATTATGAAAACAGAAAACACATTGCCAATGCACAAGAACCCAGCTGCATCCTCACGCTGTGTTTTTGGTGTCTCTGCTAGGACAACATTCAACCATGAAAGATGTGGACTGACTGTAATATACCTGAACTTCTTCCAGAAATTTGTTCAGTATACTTTTGGGTTTGTTGAACTGAGGGTTGATTCCTACTGCATGTCCCAAACTAGTCCATTCTCTGTAGGTTACACAGCTGTGCTAGTAAGTTGCAAACCTCTGTCAAAGATGTGTCAAAGTGAAATCCTTATTAGCATTGTGCATGCCTGCTTATCTCTAGCAGTTCATAGAATCATTTAGGTTGAAAAAGACCTTTAAGATCATTGAGTCTAACTGCAAACCTAACACTGCCAAGTCCACCACTAAACTATGTCCCTAAGCACATCTACATGTCTTTTAAATACCTCCAGGGATGGTGACTCAACCACTTCCCTGAGCAGCCTGCTCCAATGCTTGATAACACTTTCGGTGAAGAAATTTTTCATAATACCCAATCTAAACCTCCCCTGGCACAACTTGAGGCCATTTCCTCTTGTCCTATCGGTCGTTACTTGTGAGAAGAGACTGACACCCACCTCGCTACAACCTCCTTTCAGGTAATTGTAGAGAGCGATAAGGTCTCCCCTCAGCCTCCTCTTCTCCAGGCTCAGTTCCCTCAGCCGCTCCTCATAAGACTTTTCTCCAAGACCCTTCACCAGCTCTTCTTTGGATGCTCATGGAGAACGTACTAGATAGAAACAACTGCAAGCAGCTTTGAGAGTGGTTCTGCCTTAGCTGTGGGAAGCCTCTCTCCCCGGGCTTTCTGCAGGTCACCCTGCCACTGGTGCCATTTCGCACGGGGGCTGTACTGTACAACAAGGGCTTGGTGCAGGATTGTGTTTCTGGAAAAGCTTTTCCTTCGTGGCTTGTACCTTTCTGGGGTGTGCCTCACAAAGTCATGACAGAGTAAGGGTCTGTACGAACATCTCAGCCTTCGTGGACATGTCCATTTCTTCCAGCAACGTAATGGAGCATACGGATGCCACCGCTAAAGCAGTGAAACGTTTGCATGTATGAGCAAAAGGGACAGCCGCCTGTCGGCCCATCTCACCCGTGCAGCCGAGGACTCTGGTAGTTGGGACAGAAGAGCCTCTGGTTACGCTGGGTGACCAGGGAGCCGCGGTGGCGCAGCGTGGCTTCCAGCTGAGTGGATCAGGGGCTGCAGCCCCGGCTCTCAGGCCTGGCTGAAATACAAGCCCACACACAAACGCCAACGGCGGCCGTGCCCAGCCCGCGGGGGAGGGCCGGTGGGAAGGCAGGGCTGCCTCGGGGGAACGAGGCCCTGCGGCCGGCGCGAGGCGCGGGGCACAGCCGGAGCGAGTGAAGCCGCCTCATGCCCAGCATGGGGCAACAACCGCCGTCTCGGCAGCCGTCGGGGCATTCCCCCCGCCCTGCTCCGCTCCGCTCCGCCTTCGCCTCGCACCGGGCCCTGTCGGCGCTCCCGCGCTGCCCGGCGGGCTCGCTCCGCCCCCTCCAGCCGGGACGTCTCGCAAAGCATGCTGGGGCTTGTAGTCCCTCCCACTGCCCTCCCGCCTGCGGGGCCGCTTTGCGGAAGCGGAGGAGCGAAACTACAGCTCCCAGCGGGAGGAGGGGCGCGCCCCTGAGCGTCCGTGTCTGAGCGTGCACGGGGCGGGAGGCTGGTCCCGCTAGGTCGGGCCGCGGGGGCGGGGTTTCTCCCTCCCTATCGCTCACCCGCACAACTCGTTCGCCTTCGGCCCGGCAGCTGGAGTAGGGGAGGACGGGGCCGCCGCCGCCCGGGGCTGACGGCAGACATCGCTCGCGGCTCGGCGGCGCGTGTCTACGTGCGCGCGTGCCGGGGGCGGCGCGCGGGCGTTTGGTTGCGTGGGTCGGGGGAAGGCGAGGGCTGAGCCGGCGGGAGCGGGGCTGCAGCGGAGAGCACTCGCCGCCCGGCTCGGTCCCCGGCGCCTCCAGCCCGCCCGGCGGGCGGCTGCCTGCGGAGGCGGTGATGGGGAAGAGTTAGTGCTGTCGCCGCGCTCCAGCTGCTGGAGAGAGGGCTGGGCCGGACCGGCGGCGCGGAGTCCCGGCCGGGGCCGGTGGGGGGGGTACCTGCCAGCCTTCTCGCTGGGAACCGAGTGACTGACCGCCTGCCCGCCCGCGGCGGGGGGTCCCGTCCCTCACCGCCTGCCCCCGCTCCTCCCGCGGTGGTTACCGCCTCCCCCTAAAGATGAAGAGGTGGCAGCTGCTGCTTCTGGGTCTGGCTGCTGGGGAGAAACCGGGATAGAGGCTCCAAAAACAAAAACAAGGGGGTAGGAGGGAGAGAAAGTCGCCGCTCCCTGGCTCGCGGAGCGGGAGCCGGGCGTTTTTCTCACCTTGCTCCGGGCAAAAGCACAGCGAAACTAGGGAGGCCGGCGGGAAGCTGCTACCCTGTGCCGAGGAGAGGGGGCAGGATGCGGGGGGGGGCCCGGCATCGCCGCGGGCAGTGGGCGAGAGGCTGCGCCGCGGCGGCGTGCGACCGCCCGCGGCGGCCCTGAGGCGAGCGGCGGGGATGGTGAAGGGAGGGAGAAGTCCCGGCAAAGATCTTGCACCGGCGGCCAAGGCTGCCGCTCCTTCCCTCCCCAACCCCGCTTCCGCACGGCCGCCCGCCCCGCGGGGCTGAGGCGCTGGGGAGCATGAGGCGGCGGCGGGGACCGGTGGTGTAGGGGGAGGCGGGGGTTAAGCGCGGCGGCGGCGGGGCGTGAGGCGGGGGAACGGTGCGGCGGGGAGGGAGGATGAGGACCTGCTCCCGAGGCGCTGGTGTCTGTCGGGGACCGGCCCTGCCCCGGGCTGCCTCGGGCGCGGCAGAATCCCCTTCGGCGGAGCCGTGAGGGCGAGTGGGGCCCGCGGGGAGCCCTGCGCCCGCGGGTCTGCGCGGAGCGGCGGCCGCTGCCCGCCGCGCTGCCGCTTCAGGAAGAAGAGAGCGTGAAGTGTTTCTCGGAAGCTGGAGTTGCAGCCTGGTTTCTTTCTTGCCTTTTTTTTTTTTTTTCTTTTTAAGCTTAATAATTTGTTACGCGTGTCTCTTGAGGGAACGTTTTAGGAATGGTCATTTTTAGCAGTGAAATCTGCTGCGCAAAGGAGGATTATAACAGATCTCTATGAATGATAGACTCGATTGCTAAACCCTGCCTTGACCAACCTTCTAACCCTCGGAGAGGTGTCTCAGGGTGTGCGTGAGAAGAAAAAAAAACCCAACCCCTCTCATTTGAAAATAAACTTGAGAAAAAAAACTAAAATTTTTTTGACAGCCTAACTGCTTTATAATTACTTTTTATTTTTGATCTTGTTTTGTGATAAGTTGTTTTAAAAAGGATTGTCCTACATGGTGGTTTTGTAACTGGTGGAGGAAGGAAGGATCCCTCTTCAGCGTTTCTGGTATGACAGCGTTGGTTTCTGAAGAGTTAACTGGTGTTTGCATGATACACCTATTGCTAGTCTGGTAGCAGACTTTTCATCTTTTTATTTGCTTTTTTAATTAACTGGGGCTGGTGGAGAGGGTTATCTTGGTCAGAAGAATATTTGCACATATATATATATATATAGTATATATTTTTGGTGGGGTTCTCCCCACATTTTACTGTCTCTTGATGACTCCTGGAGGTGGTAGTGGGCCCATGAAAGACTGTGAATACAGTCAGATCAGCACACACAGCTCTTCGTCTCCCATGGAGTCTCCCCATAAGAAAAAGAAATCGGCTCCCAAGAGAAAATGGGAGGTGTTTCCTGGAAGAAACAAATTCTTCTGCAATGGGAGGATCATGATGGCTCGACAGACTGGAGTCTTCTACCTGACTCTTGTTCTCATCTTGGTCACCAGTGGACTCTTCTTTGCATTTGAGTAAGTGACATTAAAGTCTTTGTATCTTCCTTCTCTTCCTCTTTTTTATTAATTTTCTGGCTGAAAGCAAACTAAACATGTTTATCCAGATGTCCTAGAGAATGCTGACTGAATTCAGCTAACGCTGGTTTATATAATTGAAATATGATCTGATAAGATGCTGAGGGATACAGGAGCCTATTTTGGTTATCAGAAACTGAAATTTGAGTATTAAGGTTGTCGTGCTTTTATACCACAGGTTTCCAGCTCTCACTGATATTGCAAGAGGAGTGTAAAAGAGCAGGTTTGGATGGTCAGGAAATGATGTAGCATCTTGTCTGTCAGTTACTCTGCTGAGAATCAAAACTGACAGGTGCAAAAATACTGACTTTTTGTCACAGAACTGAATGCAAGAAAAGCATATCTTTCATTAGGTTATGAATTAGGCCTGGTTTTTTACTTCTTGAAGTCGTTCAATAGCTTGTAGATGAGAATTCCAAGGGAGAAAAAAAAAGAAAAAAAGGCAAGCTGTACAATTTTGCATGTACTTGGCTTTCCACCACTAGGTAACAGCATTACTTTCTGCTTGTGATGATAACTTGTATGTGAGTTTGGTCTTAGTTTAAGCTGTGTTTGTTTTGGAGTTTTGGATTGTTTTTTTAAGCAGGCTTCTGGTGTCCTCCTGGGGCTTTTTTCTCTATTGCTTTGAATGTTCAGCAGTCCTTTTCATGGATATAAAGTGAACACACAGTGACAGCAAATCAAATATACTGATTTTTGCACTTATGTTGGAGTGCTTAAATTAACTATGCCTGACAAAAAAGAATTAAGCACTTGATATGAATAATACAGTTTGACTTTTATGTACTTACTTGTTTTAAAGCACCAAGTACAAAGGTGCTCACACGGCCAAAACACTTAGTAATAATTGAATTATTTTTAAAGGGTTAATGCTATTCTACCTGTTTCAAACTACTGTAGCTTGATTTGTGGTTTGTGGCAGGAGAAAATTCTTCAAAATACATATACAGCTCTTACTATTTTCTTGAATAGGAACTATTATTTATAAGTAAGATTCAGTGTTGTCTCTAGAAATTCTGTTGACTTTGCTAAGTGGTACAGTTGAACAACAAAGGTCATTTATCTCTTGGCATCTTCAAGGAAGAAGATGCAAATGTTAAATTGTGCCTGTTAAATGTAGACCATCTTAAAATAATGGTAGTAGTAAAGAAGGTAAAAATGCTCAGCAGGTAACCAGTGGCTAAATATATATGTGAGCTCAGCAGATGAATTGTGTTTAGTGGGCTCCAGATTACTTTAGAGGGATTTATTAATTGTAAATCTTCTGCAGACATTGTGAAGCTGCTTGAATATCCTTTGAGTAGTTGAAATAACACAGTCGATGGTATTCATACAAGTGTGTTTACTTTCCTGGTTGTAAAGAGGTATTAAAGGTGTAACCTGATAGTATTGCATCAGGACGGGGTGCTACTCTGCTCTGTTTGCCATGATTAGGCCTAGTTTTGGAAGCTCTTTTGTGTGGGCTGACAGTCGCATCTGTGTGCGGTCTCATCACCTTCAGCAGAGCCCCTGAGGGCAAGTGCTGGACTTCCTGCCAATACCAGCATGTAAATGTAGGATCAAAACTGTAATGCTTTATAATTGTGATTGTAAAACTTATTTATTAAGCCACAATTTACAGTTTTATTCATGTGTTTTAACAATTTGATCCTTCAGAAATACTTACTCTCTGCAGCTGCATGATTCAGAACTGCTAAAGCAGGATGAGCTGCTAGCTGTGCATCACCCGATTTCATGACTACTGTGAGTTATGTGCTCTACCAGAGTTGAACACTACAACTTCTGTCATGTCTTTGAGCTTATTTGCAGTGTAACCGTATGTGATGGACAACATTTTTAGCCGAACTGCAGCACTTTTATATATAATTGGTGCTTATTTTAACCGAAAGTCTTGAAGCAGGGAAAAACCTTTATAAATTCTCTGTGTGTGTGTCCTGGTCTTGAGTCATTCTTGTACCACTTGCGCTCTCCTTGTAAGGAAAATCAAAGTAAAGGATGGCAATGATATTTCATTTTTATAATAATAAGGTAGATTTTGGTCTTTCAAAAGCACTTGCACTGGAAAATTATTACTCATCCACTGAAGGCTAATTAAAAAACAAACCTTAAGACTATGAGAATAGTATTCAGCAAGTTGATGGTGTTTGAGCTGCAGAAGATTGTTAACATTACAAAGAAAAGAGGGGTGTCTCTTTGATTAAGAAGTGTTACTTTGAAGTTACTCCTTATCAACCAGTTAATAACTTGAATTAGAGTATCACTTCGATTATTTGGCTGATTTGGTTATGATGCTCCTCATTAACCAGCTACTTACAGAATATGACAGAAATATGTTTCAGTCCTTTGGGTACATGTGGGGCAAAGTGGTTTTTAAATGGACATGTGCCTTGTGTGTCTGGACTGTAAGGTCAAGGCTGTCATTGAAGAGGAAGATACCCTGTATGTTCTTGGAATTGTTCAGTCTTTTTACTACAATTGAAGTAAATGGATTTTTTTTTTCCCCTTTGGTTTTGGGAACTGGAAAATAGGTACTTATATTCCAAGTCATTCCCCAGTTGCTGGCAGTGAAGAGAGGGAGTAGGAAGGAGATGACTTTGAGAGCTAATTCCTGGGAAGGCATCGTGAGAGCATAAACACTTGTCCTTTATCCTTTTGGCTTCATTTGTTCCTCTAACACAATTTTTCCTCTCTTCCTGTTATTTTACTCTTGATACCCAGAGCTGTATCTCACCTGCTTTGGAATCCTGTCCAGGAGAGAAACACATTTCTCTGAATCAACAAATCCTAGCTCTCCAAAAGCAAACATATGTCATATATCTTGACCTATATAGCTTTTGACATTGAACCATGCATGTGTAATCTTTGTTTCTTCGTATTTGTGCTTCTGTGCTTTTTCCTGCCAATTTTTCCCAGCTCCTACTTTTGGCTGGTTTTATTCCTTTCTCTCTGTTGACTTTTATCTCTCATATACTCCAAGTACATCACCAGTTCTTCCTTTTATCATTTCACTGTTCTTTTTCATTTTCAAAGAGCTAAACCAAAAGTTACTGAAAAGAAAATCAACAATAAATGATAAGCTTTCAAGCAGGTGAAATATTTATAATTCTTGCCTCCTTCCCCTTCCAAAGGAAGAGAGTGCAAATAACAAGCAGTATTATTCCTGTAACTTGTCTATTAAATGTAACATGAATTATTGCGACCACTTTTGGGTCCCAAGGATGCTGTGCCTGAGGTATTCTTAAAAACAATGCCTGTTTTAAAATGCTCAAGATGAGGCAACACAAATTACCTAATTTGTCTTTAAAATTTGCATATGTTGTTTTATCTTGGAAGTACAATTCCTAACTCTAACCTTGTGATATTTAGCTGTTTTTCTTTTTTTGCAGATTTGGCTTTGTGTTGAACTTCCTTTTTTTCCGTTTGTCTTGCCCCATGACACAGACATACGTTTTTTTTTTAAACTATTCAGTGCTCATGTAAAAGTAGCTGCATGAAAAGCATGGAAAAAAAATTCCTTTCCCCAGAGCAAAGATAGCATCCGTAACTGAAGGGCAGATCTCACTGCTGTACCTAGCCAGTTCAAACACTGTATTTACATATATGTAAAGTCTTTTATTGGTGCAATAAAGAGTGGCAAAACTAAGGCACTTCATACTTTCTGCTTTTATTCAGCTAGGTATATGCACTCAAAAGAGAAAAGAACCCTTTGTGCCAATCGTTATTTGGGGGTACTATTTTTGTAGGTTACTGGAAAGCAAAATGGAGGCTGAACAACATATTTAACACAGTAGGACGCGAAAAACAGACAGCTTGTTGTTAAATGGCAAGTCTTGTGTGGATGCACAGGCTTCATGAGATCCGGAGTTGCGGTAGATGAGCTTGGCTGCTTTGCTGCTGTGGGTTAACTCTGCTCCTGTCTGCCAGCTCCCTTCCTTCTTGGACCTCACTGCACAGGTAGCAGGGGGGAACACGTCTGCACCTGAGCTGCTTCAGTTCAGGCAGGCAAATTAAACTTCCCATAAAAGGTGAGTTGAAGTGAAGATGCCGACTGAACTGAATTGACTCAGGCACAGTCATGTTTTATTCTGTCAACTCAGTTGCAGGGTGAGTAGCTCTGCAAGAAGGTTGGAGCAGATGGTAGGATGCCGGAAGGGCTGAAGCAGTGCAGCTCTTTTCTCTGTAAACGTGAGTCAGAGCCCTGACACTTCTGGTACAATTTGACACTTGCACTGATTCAACAAACTGGAGATTTTTTTTTTGAGCCAGTTAAAACTTTATTTTTCTGAGCATTTGTGTAATTGCACTGTCTTTCAAAAGAGGGATGTTGGAAAATTATTTAAACTGAGACTGTTTATGTGCGTATGTTTGTACAAATCATTACTTTCTATCTGCTCTTGCAGTTGCTGGCAACCTGCTCCATGCCTCCCACTTTGAAAACCAGTGTGACTGGAGGACATTCATGAGTCACACTTTCTGATGCAGTGTAGATTGTTCAATATTGAACTTCTATAGCACATGCTATGGCGAAGTGGTGTAACTTGCTGCTCGCTGCAGTAAACCTCTATGTGTACACACCGATGTCAGTAAGCTGAGCATTTTCACTATGGTATCAGCAATCACCTTCATCATATGGCAAATGTTTTCTGCTCTTGTAAGAGGTGGATTCTTAGTGTGAGGTCGTATTGCAAGTAGGTGGAATGTTCTTCATCTAATAACATGGTTTATCTTACCTCCTCATCTTAAGAGCAGAGGAGGATACCTGTATCTTTTGATGACCATGTCCTTAAACTGTGAGTTTCTTAGAAGGAAGTGCTACCAAGCTGACTTCTGCTAAAGGCTGCTATAAACTTATAGGGCATCCTGCTGAAGATGTCAAAAAGGATTTTAAAGCCAAAAAAACATGGCATATAAACTAAAATGATTGTTCAACAGAGAACAGCATCCTTTTCTACGTGGAAGGCAGTAGCTGCCTAATAGTGCATATTGGGGTAAGCAAATGCAGTGATGAGTAGGTGGTTTTTTCCCCCCCGTTTTCTTTGTTTAAAAAAAAAAAATCTGTCATTAAGATTAAACCGGAGCAATATTTCTGTTCCTCATTTTGCTATATTACACATCTCTGATAACTTAGTGAAAAAGTCATGGAATACAGAGAGTGTAATTTTTTTTGTTTACTTTTTGTACTTAGTTTATATAGATATAACAAATGATATGGCAAATTCCTAAGGGATGGATGGTATGCATTCCAACCAGAAGTTTTTTATTCTTTACACTTAAATTACCCTGAAAATGTTAACTGTCAGAATCGAATATCTTTCCAGGTACAAAATAAATCTAATAGTTTTTTTCCTTGACAAGGGACTTTCCATTCCTTGGTCACAAAAAGTCTACTTAATTCATCTGTTCTAAGTTTCCCAGTGATCTGTGCAACTATGTCTGCTGAAATTTCTCCCTGGCCAAAAGGGGATAGTTTTGTACTACCCTTTCTTAAAGTAGATCTGAGCAGATACATCAGTTTAAACTTTTAAACCTGCTTTGAATGAATAATATGATACAAATTGAAATTCTTTTACCCAGAAATGTACTAATAGCATTTGATATTATGTCATGCACCACTACTTTTCAAGGGTAGGCCTATTTATGTGGAAAGGGATAATGAGTAAATGCTTACTTTTTCAGAGTAAAATTCTGTGAGGATAACAGAAGGATAACCTCTCATTTTTGGAAGTCATACATTCTCTAGTTCCCTTTAAACTGCAGAGGCTTTTTATGTTTGGTTTTGGTTTTTTTTTTTAACACTAACTCCTTTTCCAAAAGTTAGTGAAATGTTAAACAGCTTTTTGTTTTCAGGGTAGTTTGAGTTTTGTTTGGTTTTTTTCTTTTGTTTGGGATTTTTTTCTTATTTAGCTTAGTTGATGACCATTATGTACTCTTTCATGGAGAAGACAAATTTTGAACATAATTTTTGGTCTTTTAATTTACTCTTTTCTCACCTGTGGTTCTCCTTATAGTTCCATCTTTTCTTTTCTTTGTGGAGGTGGAGGGAAATGAAAATAGGGAATATAATGGTGTAAGAAGTGATGCTGGCTTCTCAGACGCTATGTCCTCTCAGGACCTTGAGGAAATCACTGTGTGGCTGTGGACCATCAATAACACATACACCTTTGGAGTGAAATGTGAATGTTTGTGGTCTCTTTCCTGATGTCACCCCAACGCCTTGGAGAAAGAGAGGAAATTCCATTGCAGCCTGCTGGGGGGTGGTTTGCTGTGCTCGTCATAGCTCAGCATGGTTGTTATAGATAGGTGTAAATTCTCACCTGGAATATTTGATATCCCTTTCAGAGTGGAAAAAAAAAGAAGATTTCAAAAGTTTGATTTTTCTTACCTATATAAATGTCTTCAAGTATTTACAAATGCAGATGGATAACACTACTGTACATCTTCAGCCTCTAGAATGTGAGGTTAGACTTGTAATTTTGTGACAGTTGTTTGTTAAAATCTCTCTTAATTTATCACTCAGTTTGAGAGCTCTGTTGTTGATACTATCTGCATAGTATGCCTGTTTTGTTTTATCTTTCCCTGAGTAGATATTGTTGCCCCTTTATGGTAATGGTTATGTGCCAAAGGTATAAAAATGCGTCTTCTAGAGACTAGTGTAGGGAGAGTCATGTTAAATAGATTTACAGTATTGAAAAACTAATTTCTACTAGTTCTTGTTAGAAGATTGGCATTCCCACGTGAACTTCTCTGGGACTTTTCTCACATCAACCCCATAGAAATTTTCATACCTTGTTTGAAAGAAAGATGGATTTTTTTCAGATGTTTTCTCAAGTGAGTTTCTCATAGAATCATAGAAGGGTTTGGGTTGCAAGGGACCTTGAAGATTATCTAGTTCCAACCCCTCTGGGTTACAGTAGACCAGGTTGCTCAAAGCCCCATCCAACCTGGCCTTGAACACTTCCAGGGATGAGGCATCCACAGCTTCTTTAGGCAACCTGTTCCAGTCCGTCACCAACCTCATAGTGAAGAGTCATGATGCATGTTTAGATTCATGTAAAGTATTCTTTAAATTTGGACTAATGATGTGGAAAATACCCTTGTTGATACATTATTTATTTTCTGTCATGGCTTTGTTGCATTATTATTTTGTAAATTGCATTTCATACAAAACAAAGTATATCAATGGTTAAATACCCTCTGGACGATTGAGAAATTATCTTCCTTTAGAGTGAAAAGGTAAAATATTTGTGCAGAACTTGAGCCAAACTTGAACTAAACTGTTCTGTTCATTCTCTTTTTTTTTTTTTTTTTTCCTTTGGGGTGGTGGGGCTCTGGAAAAATATTTTGTTAAAAATATTGGGCTTATTTGTAGGTTCAGCAGAAACTGAAATGCTGAAATTTTGACTGGACATTACAAATATAAATTCTTTTTTAACAGCTAAGGTATGCCTTTTAAGTGGTTAAAACCAACATCAAAACAAAGCCTTTTATACTGCCCTTCAAATGCAAAGGGACTCTCCATTCTAGTGCAGCATTAAACTGTTAGTTGTAACATCCAGATGTGAACTAATTAATAAGAAAGTGAAGACAACTACAGAAGAGGAGAAAGCTGGGAATATTTTTAACTTTCTAAGCTGCATGATTGTTTCAAAATAGCCCAGTCAAAAAAAAAAAAAAAAACCCATTGGCTTAAAATACTGGGACATTTTGAAAAATTGCTTAAAATGTTATAATAATGTTATCTATGAAATTTTTGTTATCCTGATTGATGAACTTTCTAAGTGAGGCTGTAGTAGCTGATAACAACTTAAGTTCCAGGCTGCCAGTACGTGTCAGTGCTGCTCATCTTTCATTTGTCAAAGCTGATGGAAAAGGGGAGAAATCCCCTGAAGTCAGCTGGAACTACCAAAGTTTAATAAACACTTCATATAATTACAGCTCATTTTTTCCAGACCTTAATACAAGAACTGTAAAGCGGTTAAACATTTTACAAACTAAAGAAAAAGACCAAAATCAAGAAATCAGGATGAAGTCTATGTTTAATAGCCAAAAATAAAATTCCATTGTGTACCTCATGTTGCAGAAGTATTAAATGGTACTGACGTAAAAGATGCTTAGGGAAGGAAGCTGAAGTGTTTTGGCATTTTGGTTCTCTGTAACATATACCCTGTCCCTTAGAACATGTTCATATTCGAATTCCTGTTCGTACTGCAGTTACTAGGTGAAGGGGGCTTTGTATGTGCGAAGCCTGACCGTGGGCTTGCTGCGGTGTGCGCTAGTGCAGATCTTACCTGACTGCATTCCCGAACTTTAACTACTGAGTTGACAGTTTGCTGTATTGCTATATGATTATTCGGCCTCTGTATCCCTGGTCACTTCCTTTTCATCAGTGTCCATAGGGTTTATTCACGTTGTTATGGGATGTTGGCTAATGAGGTCTTACATAATGAGCTTGGCTAATGAGATCACAGCTGTTTTTGTTTTATGTTTTTTCCACTCCTGCCCTCCCCTTAAGTTGCTTACTGCAATAAACGCTGTCAGCGTGTGTTTACTGTGGTGCGTATGCAGTCAGTTCAGCTGCTTCTTTAAGTTTTACTTGTATTAAAAAAAAAAAATCACAAAACACAGATAAAATAGGATACTGAGAATTAAGTTGAAAACTGAGAACCAGAACTCAGAAGTTCAGAGGTACATAGAATCTGCAGTTTGTGAATCTGCAGTTTAAATGCAAGATAACACTGTTACCTTGTCTGCACTGGGTGAATGTATGAAATAAATTTGTGGGTTTTAGTACAAGTTTCTTATACATATGATCAATATATGTTAGTTCTCAAGAGCAAGGAACAGATATGTTAGAATTTATTATTTTAGCATAAACACTCAGTGTATTCCTAAAAGTTATGAATGCCGATTAAACAACATTGGCAGGGATCAGAAGCTTCCGTCCCATGCCCGGAAAAGGAGTACTGATACAAAACTTTTGTTTCTGATTGTGATAAATTTTGTGCATGCTCCTTTTTGAGCTGTCTGGTTATCAGGAAATTGCAGTCCTGGTCTTGCGTGGTCAGTGCACTTGTTAGATATCCCACTGGTTATGAATGCCGTGTTTCAGGGTAGTAGCAAGTGTCAGACCAGCCTGTACTTAAATTTTACTGACAGGATGGATTGTGCTCACAGTGTGGGTTTTCATGCCACATCTGTCTATGCATGTTCCTTAGTAAATACTGTTTTATTGGCAAAAAGGGCTTTCTAGTGTTGAATTAGAATATGGAAGAGTTATCATTTTTCCTAATTTACTATGTAAAGCAGTTAAAAGCACTAAGAGGAAAAGTAAAAGCTAGAATAGTAAAAGCTTTTAATACAACTTTTAAGACACTGTTATCATTCAACATGATTTGAACTCTTTCCAGGGCTGGACAGGCACTGGGTGTGGAAACAGCCAAGTAAATTTTGTCATTAGTCTGAGTAGGCTGGTACATGAAATGTGTTCTATGAAGTGATATAAAAAATGTAAAGAGCATAGTCACTTCTGGTTTGCATCAGTGAATTAGCCTGGAGAAGAGAAGGCTCAAGGGGCATCTCATTAAAGTAAATACTCATCTGGGGTGGGAGAGTAAAAAAAAAAAAAAAACCACAAACCAGCCCTATACTCTTCTCAGTGGTGCCCAATGACAGGATGAGGTAGAATAGACACAAAATGAAAAACCATTTAAATGTAAGGAAAAAGTTTTGTAGTTTTTTTTTTTAATTTTTGGTTGGTTGGTTTGGGGTTTTTTTGCTGTGAGGATGATCAAACACTGGCACAGGCTGCCTGGAGAGGCTGTGGACATACTGGAAACCAACCAGATACAGACCTGAGCAATCTCCTTTAGCTGACCCTGCTTTGAGCTGGACCATTGGTCTCTCTGATCTCTAGAGGTCCCATCCCACCTCAGCCATTCTGTGTTATCTGTGAAAATATGAGAACTTCTTCCCATAAGACAGCAAAAGCTATATCTAGTGAGATAATTTTAATCTTCTTTTAATGACCCATTTATTACATGTGTATTTCACGAGAACTTCAGTTTTATCTAGTCTTAGGATCTGAACCTAAAGCCTCAGTCCAATAAAACTTAAAAATTTGCAAGTGAAATAGCCGTAGCTGTTCTTTGTCCCCTCTTCTCTTTTCTCACCTTTGAATATGGATTTCTCAGTTCAAAGTGCATTTTCCCAAGATTTCTTGGAGGTTCTTTTCCTACTTTCTTGTACTTACCTGCTGTTCCCCACCAAGCTTTGCCCTTTACTATCCATCTGACTTTTGCTAAATTATAGTTTGTATTTTCTTATCATGAAAACAGCAGCATTAAGTTTAAATAAAATCAGTTTTCATCCAGAAGAATGTCTTTGTATCTATTTGTTTCAGCAGTGTGATGTGTTCATCAGTTTGTCAGTCTCACTTAAATTTTGTAATTTTTCTTCCATCTAATCTTCCTAGCCACTTGTTCACTTACAATAGACTAAGAGCACGGTTGCTGTTGAAGGGAGGTGGAGGCAGTAAAGGTGAAATTGAAAGACATAGTTTTTCTCTTTTCCGTAGTCATAAGGGATAAGAGTAAAAATTTTTCCTGTGATCTACGTTGTATTTGCCTAGGTCATTGTTCAGCTATGTAAAATCCTAGGGTCTGTCTCCCAGTGCTTGAGCCAGGTCAAAAAGCTTTTTGCGTTCTGCAGATTCAGCTTCCTCCTTTAGCCTGCTACTTGACAATATTAGCTTCAGACCAGCTCTTCTGTCTTGATAGATAGCTTCTATTCTGTTCCAGCTTCTGGACTCCTAAACATAAAGGATGAAATGGTTTTTCTGAAAAGCTGCTAAAGCTGGATTTTTTTATCTTCGGGGAACAGAAAACACCCCAGATATGTAAGATTAATCCAAACTCCCTTTAAACATTTAGATGATTAAAAAAAAAAAAAGTAAAGAATTCCAGTAAGGCAGGTGTGCAGTTCTGGATTACAAATTGGAAATAAAATTATAAGAGGAGAAATCTCAAATGAAACAGCCTATTTTATTTGAGCAAAATATGTCTGAATCTCTGCGTCCTATAGTAGCTATCACTGCTGAGTTTCTCAGGGGCTGGTGGAAGCCAAAGGGGCACTTCCCCATACCACATATTCAAAGCACTGTTTTTCAGAGTGAACTTCATGCTTGTAGACCTGCCTGCTTTTTCTGAGGGGACAGGGGTTGTATTCTTACCACTCATGAATTCAAACAAAACTTCAGCATATTTCACAGGAGCATCCCAGTTTCCTTTCTGTTTAGCAGGCTCAGTTGCAGTGAGATGAATCTGATGGTCGTAGCCTGCTGAAAAGGATGGACCCACCTCTTCCCTTGCCCCAGGCCACAGATGTTACTACTCTTGTCTGGCTCTGCTGTTTTCCCCACCCAATGGTGAACCACTTCAGGGAGTTCCCTTCCTGCAGAAAGCTTATCCTTCCCTTCTGCCCACACAAAGAAAAACTTCCTGCTGCTTTAGATCCCTGAGCTGAATCCCTGAAAATTCAGAAAAATGTTATTACTAGTGCAAAGGAGGAAGTGGGGAAGTGAGAGGGAGGAGGTTGTCAGATCATCTTAGCTAAGATTTGAAATTGTATCCCAACTTGAGGAAGCTTGCTGTTATGTAGTCTTGGTTCATTGTTTGGCATCTGTGAGGGCACAAACAGAATATCTTTAGGCTTACTTGAATTACTATTTAATTGCTTATTGAGAATCTACAGGGTTCTGACTTCTTAACCATATTTTATTTCTAAAGTAACTGGATTGTAGTTTACAGAACTTGAACTGCAGCATCTTCCAAATAATATATTAAGTGCTCCTTAATTGTTCATGTCTTTTCCGCCCCTCCCACCCCCCGTAATTCTTTTTTAAGAGACAGTATACCCAATTCTGTAACACAACACAGGGGCAGTACCTGAAGCAATTCTTCTTCCTGTATCCTTGCCTGTGTCGTTTCTGTTCCCCATATCCAGACTGCAGAGCCAATGTATTGTATTGCATTTGATAGCAGAGCCTCTGGAAAAAGCTGCATGAACACTTCTTCACCTCAGTTTGTATAAAACCAGCTGAGTTAGCTCAAAATATGCTAAACTAAACCAGGAAAGAAGTATTCGCAATCCTTGCTGTTTTTCCCATGCTTGAGCTGAGCTAGCAAGCAACCCAGGGAAACTGCCTGTTCACAGTCACATTCAGCTGCCTACTTGTGTGTTTTTTTGTTTTGTTGGTTTGTTTGGTATTGTAAATATTGAAAGTTTCAGCTTAGGAGTATGAAGGAAGACTCGTAAAGCAGTTAATGGAAAATTGAACAGTCTGCATGGAAGAGGCAGTGGGAGTGCATGTCTCTATTCACAGTGCAATAAAAGAATTGGCCTTTAAAATGATCTTGTTAAATAAGACACCTAAAGCTAATCAGAGCAGAAAGAATTGTCAATAGAGCAGAAGACGGGGCAGAAGTTGTGGACTGAAATATGACAGAGATGAATCTAATTCCATATAAGACCTTGACAGGATAATCATTCTTCTTTTACAAGACACTAAGCTCAGAAGGCTCTCTTCTCTTTACCTTGAGCTGTGGAGGCTGTCAGACTTCTCATCACTGATGTGAGTGTATCTTCAGAGTAAAATGTGGTGTTTTTTCCCCTCTAATGTAATGAACTCCAGATCCTTTTAGGATCAGACTGCACTGTGCATTGTTTTTTAATGCTAGTCCCTGTAAGCCAGAATCTCATTTCCAGTACTTGTGTATATGAAAAGTGTGCTGGGGGCAGAAGGACATTTTGGAGGAAAGTGTATAAAGATTGGGTGCAATAAAATAATTTTACTTTTTTGCTGTGCTCATACTCAAGAGGAGTTTGGGAAACAGGCAATTGGCTATAAATGTGAAAATCAAAGCAGTCTGATACGAGAAAAGCAACAGATATGCTTGGATCCCAGTAAGTGAAACTATTGTGGGCTGACATCCAGCTTGACTGAAAGGTAAACATGCCCTTCCCAATGCACATACCTTTCTATTATTGCACCCTAGAAAATTTTAACCAACAGTTAAAATTGCTAAATGATAGTCTGGAGGTGCAGTATTACCCAATGGTTGACTGTTCTTGGGAAAAGTAAGTTTATTTTCTGTTTTGACACTTTTTTTTAAACAGTTGTTGGCTCTAGCCCTTGCTGTTGCAACAAAGAAATGGCATTTGTGAAAGGAGAACATAGGCTCATTGCTTCTTAGTTCAATACAAAAGAAGCAACATTTGTGCAAAGGTAATTCACTGTCACTGAAATAAGCTTTTAATTTGAGCTTTATTACAAGTATTCTTTCTGACTGCAAAGTAAAGGTCAAGGATTTAGGGAGCATGCAACTTGTCACTGAAATTGATCCCTACAGATAAGAGTTGCATAGTTATGTTATTCACCCAGAATGAGGCCATCCCTAGGCCAGCTATGCTTGCCTTCATGTTCTGAACGATGAAAAGACTGACAATTTCAGGAGATTGTTCAATGTGTGCAGAAAAGTTGGAGAGGAATAAGGAGTGCTATCTGCTGTAGTATTTTCTTCTAGAAATTAATTTCAGTTACTTGAGGGACGGTTGTTTTGTGTCTGTATTTAGTTAGTACCTATAAGTAAGCTGGTACTAAGTTGTCATATGCATGGTGGATTTTTCAGTTGTTACTGTATCCGGTACCGTAGACAGAGGTTGGACTGCACAGCAAGATACTTAACTTACACTGCACTCTAAGTTGCGTCCGCATGTTGTGTCCTACCAACATCTCTCTCACTTCAGAGGCTGAAAGTGAAAAAGAAACATATGAAAAATAGTTGTGAGTAGATATGAGATGTTGAAGTGGCTCACAGAGATACATCGGCAGTCCTAGTTCATCAGCACAGAATTAAGAACTCTGGGAATGACAGCATGGTACATGGATCTTTGTTATTCAACTCCTGTTGGAGTTTGGTTGTTTTTGGTTGTTTCGGGTTTTTTTTAAGAGCAGGTCAGAAATGAGAGCTGTTAAGGACAGTAATACCAGTAGTGCCTTAAGGTTTCAAAATCTTTTTGTGGGGTTTTTTTTTTTTTTCAGTCCAGAAATACATTTCTGTTTTCTTACTGTTCCTGATTTCTCTTGTGCTAATTGTTCATGACAGGGAAGCTCTGTGGCTCTGGCCAAAGCTGTTATTTTTTTACTTCTGGTGCCATGATGGTGAGGGAAAGACCCAGGAGGCAAGCTTGCAGGTTACATATAGAGGAGATAGTGGGTTATTCTGAATCTTTGTTATACATAGGCAGGAGCCTGCAAGTGTGACGATACCTCAAAGACTTATGTTGTATTGTCTTCATAAAAGTCCAGTATTGACATCTGCCAAAGATTGAGTCTTTTGTGCATGCTAAGAACTTGATTTTTATGAAGTAAAAACCTGTGTCCATTGCTGGGCATGCCTCTCTGATGGCATGGTGGAACTCTTGCACTGAAATTAACAGTTTTGAGTGATGCCAGCCTACACATGAGTTTGGTAGCACACTTAGCTCTTTGCAAGCTAAGCTCTGCTCTGTGGAGCTGCTTTTACCTGTGGCTACAGGCAGCATAAATGAAGAAACAATGGAACTGCTTCATTCACTGCATGTCTTCCAGTTTCTGCCATCTCTAGTTCGGTGTATTATTATTACACAAGAGTCATCTTCACTTAAACCTCAGTTCATCTCCAGAGCAGTCCCACCCACAGCTTTAAGTGAAGCAGGGCTCCTCAGGGGATGGGGAGCTTGAAACTAAAAGCTGTGCCATAGGGCATATGATAGGGGAAGGAGAGCCTGGGCAGGAGTGTCAAATTTAATTTCTACAGGCATGCTGGCATTTTATTTCATTTTGGCAGTCTTGAATGTAACAATCTTGCAGTTTGTTTTAGCGTAGTCTTTCTGTGTGTAATTACTAGATCAATAAGTTCCCAACACTATTTCTGTTCTTTTCCACACGCTCCCTCCCAAATCAATGTCTGTCTCCCATTCTCTACTCTTTCCAAATACCTTGTACATGCTTTCTCTTTACCACTGCATTCTGTGGACTGATGCTTCTTCCTTCAGCACTTCTTGGAGATCCATAAGGGGCAGCACTGCCTCTTTCTTCTGCTCAAGACAGCTTTTGAACTAGTTGCAGGCATGGCAGAGGTAAAGGCAAGGGGCTTCATTCATTTTGTAGTGGTGGTGTAGTCTTGCCCTATTTCCTTCTCATTTCCTCAAGTCTTGAAGGTAGGTCTTGTAAAGTTGCTTTTGTTTTTCTATGCTCCTCTAATTGAGGGAAGCACTATTGATAGTGAGAGTACTAGAAAAGAAGAGGTGCTGCGCTGCATGCTTTCATGGAGGGAGGCATTTGGCGGATCAGGTGGCACTTGTTTGCCTGTGGTGTTATCTTTCACAGTGCTCATGGTGTGGGTGACTGGAAGAAACTGGGGAAGGTTCAGAGATGCTCTTTGCAGGCAACAAAGTACAACTGGGAACGAGTACAATTGGACAGCCCAGGCGTAGCTGGAAGTATTTGGAGGGGGGGGGGGGGGCGCTACTGATCTGCTATATAAAACAAGGTGGCTTGATATATAAACTGTCTTTAACATGGTGCATAATAAGCTGTACGGAATACTTAATCAAGTGGTCTAAAGGATGCTTGTATAGGGATTACTATAAGAAAAAACACTTTGTAACGCTAAATACTAATTTTGCTTCTCAGTTGAAGTTCTAAGCAAGTTGCATAAGGGGAGCTATTTGATTTAAGTACATGTCAACAGTCAAATTTGTGGAAGGTGACTGTTGAAACTGCCTGGGTCTTGGTGAAATGAATAGTCTCAGAAAACTTAGGTTGGCAGAGTCTGTGGTGTAATAGTATTTAATGCAGACAATTTTCAGTTTGTGACCATTTTATTTGTGGGCTTTCTTTACTTTTGTGAAGAACAATCTTTTAATGCTAAAGGCACTACCCTTTACAGGATAATGTACTGCCCATAGTTTAGTAATTAGGCATACCAGCCCTATATTGACTGTTTTTATTTTTTGTATTGTAGAGCTTCAGAACCTACTTGATTATTATTTTTTGTCATTACTTTCAATTTAATTTTTGTGTTCTGATTCTGACTGACAGTCAGCTTTCATTTTTGCTTTTTATATGTTAGCATTAAATATTTTTTGCTTTGAAGGTGCAGGGAACTTATGGCTGCTTCAGTTTTGGTCATACATTATAGTTCTAAATTTATTTTCAATTTGTAAGATGACTCCACCTTCTGATAGCTGTGTTGACTGAAGTGGAGTAAAGGTCATTTGCTGGTGGAGGAAACTGAGGAGATCACCTTGGTTCTCCAGTGACAGCATGAGTCTAGTATGTGCGAAAAAAAAGTATAAATAACTCAAAGTAGTGTTTAACTGTATATGGTAGTTGTAAAAGGGCCAGGTGTTGATCAGGCTGCAGGCAACTCAGAGGTCTGTGCATGTGTGGCAGATATGGTGGGTGATAATTTCTGCTTCAGTACAGATTTTCCTCAGCTGTGTTGATCAGCAGGCACAAGAACTAGTTAACACTAGACAGCTGGCAGGATGCAGAAGCAAAACTACTTTTGCTTTGCTGTTTGTTATTATTTATTATTACATTATTACACTATGGCTTGGGGTAGGTTTTTTGCAATAAGATTGGCACTGGCTGCTTCCTCTGCTAGTTATCAAGGCTCCCTGCCATCGCGAGTTTATTTTTCTTGCACGAAGCCTGGGAAAAAAGATGAACCTTGTTCCGAAGATCACTGTGTCCAGCAGTCTTTCTGAGCAACGGGAGTGAATGCACTTCAGAAATACTGACCCTTCATATATAAAATTGTGCCATTGGCTGCCCTCATTTAAAGCAAAGACCCTCAGAATCACTGAGGGGATTTCGGCAGTTGTGGAAATGACTGAGGAGGACATCCCCCTAAGGTAGCCGAATGCAATCTACTCTTGTTCTGGCAGGTTCCACTGGAATTTTCTTCAAGTGAAAAATCATCCGCAAACAAACCTTTTTCTTTATTTGATGAAAATGGAGTTTTAAAGGGACTGCCTTATGGTAAGACATCAGTTAAATTTTAGTACTATTTGCGACTGAGACAGGATGCTGGCTTCTGGGAGAACTTGAGTCCAGTTATCTGTGTCTGTTTGTTTTGATCTTGTGTTATGTTATCACCAGTTTAATAAAGGTATACCTGTAGAGTGGAATTTGACACATGGTGGAATTTTTCCAAAGGAGAAAATGGCTACTGACAGATCCAGCCCTGGTAATATCTGTACTCTTTTTTTTTTTTTTATTGTGGGTTTTGTTTGGTTGGTTTTGTTTTTTCTTTTTGGCTGGGGACAAACTTACTACATCAGAAGTATCTGAAATGTGGTTTTGTTCTAGAAATATGGTTTGTAGCACAATTATGAATTGAAGGCCAACTCTAAAGTCTTGTTTATTACAGCCAAAAATATCTTTTGGAATGCACTGTATTTTAAGATGGTATCTTCCTGATTTTTTTTTTTTCTTCA
Organism: Phaethon aethereus; assembly: GCF_964289735.1. NCBI lineage: Eukaryota > Metazoa > Chordata > Aves > Phaethontiformes > Phaethontidae > Phaethon > Phaethon aethereus. The sequence goes on along the minus strand of NC_138576.1, from coordinate 70,118,667 downwards.
GACTTTTTTTCACATGCTCATGCCTTAAATTGTTCTTCAGAAACTCTGTTTTCAGTTTGTATTTCACTAGTAGAACTAGCCCAATCAAATGGAACTCCTTTGAATAGTACATTTCTCCTTGTGGCATTGCTTGGTTAGGTGCACGATAGCAATTCAAGAAATTACCTGTGCTCTATGTTGTGCAAAACAACAACAAAAAATTCCGTAAAGAGAAATCTGTTTGGGACAAGTGGCACTGAACTATGACAAATATGGCATTAAGAATCCATGCAGAGACCAGATTAGATCAGATTATTCTTTTCAGGCTTGAATGATGATTTCTATGAAGTGAAATCTTAAGATGTCTGAAAGAGATCACAGGCAATGCTTACGATGTGTACAAAAAAAAATTGTTAAATGCTGTTAGTGTCAGCATAAGCTGTTACTGTAGATCAGAACTGGCATGTGTTTAATTACTCAAACGTGTTTTTCCTGTTGCTTTTACTGGAGAACTCTCTCCTTCCTTAAAGTTGCGATTGTGCTTGGGGTGATATGTAAGGGCAATATAATGAAAGATGCTGCCTTCCCTTGGGTATTGCTTTCCTAACAATAAATGTTAGGTTGTTAAATTGAGAAATGTCGAATTTTTTATTTCAATTTTCTGAACTTCTTCCCTTTTATTTCTCTCAAAATTAGAGAACCTATCAGTAAAACTGGCAGTTTCTTCATCCCAAGAATTTCTTCCTTCTCTTCCCCTTCCCTCTCACCACCCCAACTAGCTTTAAAAAAGTTGGGATTTCTTTTACCTAGAGAGGATAATGCTGAGAGAGTTATGGTGATTGCCCTTGGACGTGTAGAAGGTTGCCAATAAATGCTTCTCCACATTTTTGGGGGTATGACAGAAAGTTCTGACTTTAAGTTGCAGCAGGAAGTATTCAGGTTAGAGGTTAGTAGACATTAGGGAAATAAGGTCTGAAATAAATTTCCTAGGAAGGTTGTGGAATTGTCATCATCAGGAGTTTTTTGCAAAGCTGGCTAGACAAAGCATTATCTGAAGTGGCTGGTCTTTTTGTGGAGAAGGGTGGCTTCCAAAGACAGTTCCGCTACCATTATTCAGGTGTGTATCTATGAAGTGCTAGAAGGGTATTAGTTGAAACTGTTGCTTTTCTTGTCTTTGTTAATAATGTAACACTGTTGGGGGTGAGGAGAGGAAGGAGTGTACTTTGTATTGAATAGAAGGTAGTTATGTCAGTTACTTAATGCATTGTAACTATTACTAGGAGAGGTGATATTAGAAAGGACTTTTGAAAAGGGAAGGGCTATTGGCAGCTCATATAAAAGAGTTTTAAAAAGAACCTACAATCTAGAGTTTGGAGTTGTCATGGTAGACTATTCATGTGGGAAGAAATCAATCTAAATATTCGCTGATGTCTTAGAAAAGGTAATTAATGAAGTATGACATGAAAAATTTAATAGGTTACCAAACTGACCAGATGGTGTTTTCCAGTCCTACTGCATACAAAAAAAAAAAAAAAATCTAATTTTGTTATAAAGCATGTTCTTTTTCTGTGTTCATATTAATCAGCTAGTTATAAATGTATTTTCTTGTTATTAGGAAAAATCATACTCCACTAGTAAACATACAGTTAACTTATTGCCTACTAAGGCAATTCATCAGTCCATCTCTTGCAAAGCCTGATGGCTCTTTGGAAATAAATAGGACTGTACTCCTAGGCATCATTTTTTCAGAAGATGTCACCTGTGGTATGTATCTCATTGAAACAGGAAAAGTTGGCTTCTTGAAGAAAAATGGCAGATGGAAACAGCTTGCTGATGCCCATGTCATCTTTGATGGCTAGAGGTAGATTGGACCAGGAGTAATCAGTAATCAGGAGTGGTGTTTAGCTCCTGCCTACCTGATTTCTTGGGTAGTATATGTGTAGTTTCTAAGAAGCCCTAGTTCATAGTTGCCGTATGTATGCTTACCAACTGTCTTGACAAATACCATGGGAAGTGCTATTGCCTGCAGCCATCTTTTGGCACTGGAGAAGCTTATGCAGTCATCTTATTAGAAATGGTGTGGTCCAGCATCTTAAATATGTTGAACTAAAAGGTAGGATGTGAAACTTGTGAAACTTTTGAAGCACTTACATGTTTCATGTCATACATTGAACTTTAAATATGTGAATTTCTAAATTATGGTACGTATTATGACTTCCCAGTGACTTTCAGTAGCATTGGTGAGACATACATTAAAAATTAATACTATGTGAAAACATGAATGTTTGTTTTGGCCTACATAAAATAAATACTCATGGAATCCGTTCTTACTGTTTGCATTACTAAATATTTGAATTTTAATGAACTAGCACTTATGATTTTTTTAACTTGTCTACGCAAGTTTACCTGTCGAGTGTTAGCCCTGGAATTGGAATGAGTAATGAAAACCTCAGTTTAACAAGGTAACTTTGAGGTGGACTAAGAGAGGTGATGAAAGCATTGTCAAACAGTTTGCCAGAATGGTCCTGAATTAACTGGTCCACAGTGGCAAGTGCAGGGGAGTTTCTTCTCTCAAACTGTTGAAGTATATCTGGGACGAGTTGTCAGAGTTTTTATGGGAAATAAGCTCTTAAATTGGTGTGGGGGCAATTTGACAGTGAGAGAACAGTTTTGGATTTTGTGGCATGCCTGTAATTACTAGGCTTAATCTGAGTGGTCTAATAAGTAATTTGAATGGTTAACAACCACCGCTGGACCTGTTGTTTTGCAGATCTTTGAGATCTCATTTGTTTGCTGTCGCTAGGTGTTCTCACTACTGTTGATAGTCTCTCAGTGCTTAATAAGCAAACAGCTAACCTCCTCTATTTGATGAGAGTCAACTTGTAAGCTGTTTACCAATATGTGGAATCCTGCCCTCCTTTGTTAGCAAGGGAGAAAGCTGTGCTTATCATCACAATGTATTGCAAGTAAGCTAGTTCGTACAGGCCAGACTTGGCAGTGAGTTTTGATCCTTTGTGAAGAGCATTGTGTTAGCTTCCTTCTCATCTGGAGTGGTAATGGAGTTTCAGCTCCTACAGCTCTACCTCTGTGACCCCAGCTGTGGTGGTTCATTACAATGGGAAGAGAAAAGGTCTCGTCGGATGAGTGGATACCAAACTATTTTAGTCTGGGTGTGCTTCCATTGCTTTGTGGCTGTAATGTAGAGTCGTATATTATGCAAAAAGAATAATATTTCATGTTAAAGGAACTATATGGGAATCATGGAGAACAGAAGTTTCAGACTGTAAAGCTTTCATAGTTGAATGTTAATAATCTGTGGGATAGGAATGGATTATAACTGCTTGGTATCATATTCCCACTGTGCTAACACACTAACTGTGCTTCTGCCTGAGTAGGGAAAAAGGCTAGCTGTAGATTGTGCATTCAAATATACATATTTCCCCCTGCCTCCCTTCACCACATGCCTGTTAAAAATACTGCTTTTGAGGCATTCTCTTAACTGTATGACAGTTCTAAATGAGTTATTTTTTAGGCCTAACTTGGGTCCTAGTTGCATTGGGACTTTGCAACTAATTTCATCTTTGTCCTGGATTGGATTTTTTTCTTTTTTCCTTTTTTTAAAGTCTGACATACTGTGGTCAAGATGAAAATTTAAGGTAACTAATGTTACCTGTTTTCTGTTTTCAGATTTGGTAGTGTAATTGATTGTAGGCTTTACCTAGGTAATGTGTAGAAACAGGAACATACTGTTGTGTGATGCTAGACAAATCAATTAGTACTTAATGTTACCATGACCTTCTTCAGCTGGGTCCTTCTGAAAGTTTATTATTTTTTCTGACAAATGTAATTCAAATCGATACTGTAATTACTAGTTGGACGTATTTGAGAATTAGCACATGGAAGGGGTAGTGCCGTAGTTCACCAGCCATCTTTCTTCTGTTTCAGTTCGCTGATGAAGATGCGTTTTCTGAACCTTTATATTAACTAATGAAGGATATGTATCACAAAGATCAGAAAATAATGTAACATAGAGAAGAAAAATATAAAACTTCTTTTCTTTACAAATTACTCATGGTGGTTTGTTTCTAAATTCAGAATCACAGAATCACTAAGGTTGGAAAGGACCTTCAAGATCATCAAGTCCAACCATTAATCCAGCGCCACCGTGTCCACTAAACCATGTCCTGAAGCACCACATCCACACGTTTTTTGAACACTTCCAGAGATGGTGACTCCACCACCTCCCTGGGCAGCCTGTTCCAATGCTTGACCACCCTCTTGGTGAAGAAATTTTTCCTAATATCCAACCTAAACCTCCCCTGGCGCAACTTGAGGCCATTTCCTCTCATCCTATCACTAGTGAGCTGGGAGAAGAGACCAATGCCCTCGTCGCCACAACCCCCTTTCAGGTAGCTGTAGAGAGCGATAAGGTCTCCCCTCAGCCTCCTCTTCTCCAGACTAAACAACCCCAGTTCCCTCAGCTGCTCCCCATAAGACTTGTGCTCCAGACCCCTCACCAGCTTCGTTGCCCTTCTCTGGACTCGCTCCAGCACCTCAACATCCTTCTTGTAGTGAGGGGCCCAACACTGAACACAGGATTCAAGGTGCGGCCTCACCAGTGCCGAGTACAGAGGCACCATCACTTCCCTACTCCTGCTGGCCACACTATTCCTGATACAGGCCAGGACGCTGTTGGCCTTCTTGGCCACCTGGGCACACTGCCGGCTCATATTCATCCAGCTGTCAGCCAGCACCCCCAGATCCCTTTCCTCCGGGCAGCTCTCCAGCCACTCCTCCCCAAGCCTGTAGCGTTGCATGGGGTTGTTGTGACCCAAGTGCAGGACCCGGCACTTGGCCTTATTAAACCTCATACAGTTGGCCTCTGCCCATCAATCCAGCCTGTCCAGATCCCTCTGCAGAGCCCTCCTGCCCTCCAGCAGATCAACACTCCCACCCAGCTTGGTGTCATCTGCAAACTTACTGAGGGAGCACTCGATCCCCTCATCCAGATCATCGATAAAGATTTTGAATAAGACCGGCCCCAGAACTGAGCCCTGAGGAACACCACTTGTGACTGGCCACCAGCCAGATTTAACACCCTTCACCACAACTCTCTGGGCTCGGCCATCCAGCCAGTTCCTCACCCAGCGAAGAGTAAACCCTTCCAAGCCACGAGCCGCCAGTTTCTCCAGGAGAATGCTGTGGGAGACGCTGTCAAAGGCTTTACTAAAGTCCAGGTAGACAATGTCCACAGCCTTTCCCTCATCCACTAGGCGTGTCACCTGGTCATAGAAGGAGATCAGGTTGGTCAAGCAGGACCTGCCTTTCATGAACCCATGCTGGCTGGGCCTGATCCCTTGGTTGTCCTGCAGATGCCCTGTGAGCACTCTCAAGACGAACTGCTCCATGATCTTCCTCGGTACGGAGGTCAGGCTGACAGGCCTGTAGTTCCCAGGATCCTCTTTCCGGCCTTTCTTGTAGATGGGTGTCACATTGGCAAGCCTCCAGTCATCTGGGACCTCCCCTGTTAACCAGGACTGCTGATAAATGAGGGAGAGTGGCTTGGGAAGCTCCTCCGCCAGCTCTCTCAGTACTCTCGGGTGGATCCCATCAGACCCCATAGACTTGTGGGTGTCCAGGTGGCTTAACAGGTCCTTAACTGCTTCCTCCTGGATTATGGGTGGGTTATTGTGCTCTCCATCCCTATCTTCCAGTTCAGGGGGCTGAATACCCTGCGGATACCTGGAATTCATAGTTATGCTTACATTAAATTCAGGTGTGCTTATCATGAACATAATGTTCTGTTTTTTTCTATTAACTACTTCAAAATATCTTAATGTGTTCAAATTTTTGACAGAAAACACTGATTTTCTGTGTATCTAGGGATATTTAGTCATAGATTTAAAAAAATGCAAATATTTACAAACATTAAGTATACTTGAAAAAAGTTACCTATAAAGTAGATTAAAAAACCCTTATTTATAATATTTCATTTTGATTGACAGAAAATTATGTCATAGTCTTTATTCTAGGTAGGTGTTTTAAGGTATACAACAGACTAGATGAAAGCTCCCTCTGTTAAAGAGACCTAGGTATCTCAGTGCCTTTAAACCAGTAGGCAGTTGCTTGTAAAAACCTATTTCTTCATATATTGTGGGGTTTTTTGTAATGTGAGATTTAAATAACCATCAAAACTCTGCCTGGCATGTGATTTAGAGCACATTCTTTAGGGTACACTTCAAGCCTGCTTTATTTATTCTCCTTTGTTAACTGTGTTTTCACACTGATTTATGTTAAATTCAGTCCCTGTTTTAGGTGTGTATAGTGTGATTGGTAAAGTTCATTGGAAAATCTGCTACTTCTGTGTCATTTCATAATGACAGAATTATGTCTTTGTTATTTTAGATCAAAAATGTAGTCACTAGAGTACTTATTTTATCTTCCTGGTTCAACAGCTCTTAATATACTTGAGTTTTGTGTGTGAGATTTACCAACAGCACACAGTTTGATTCTGGAGAGTGAGCAGCACTAGGCTGTTTTGTTTTCTCTAAAGCATTGATTTTAAAAAAAAATCCTTGTAATTAAAGTTCCTGTATTCTTGTGAAAGAGAAAGTATAGCATCACTTGAATAACAGCCAGTTTCATTCACGTTAAAAGATACAAAGTATTTCCATGAGTATTATCAATTGTAGAATTTTGCGAATAGAGAACCATTAACTCCTTTGTTATCAGACAGAAGGTTATGAAACCAACAATATGTTGCGGTTGGTTTATTATTAATCATTGTAACTTTAAAACTTTTTATTAGGTTTACACTGAATTATTTCTGGCATATTGCAAAGCCACTCTCCATGATATTTGGAAAGTCATGGCAGTCAGGTGAAGTCCCTGGTGACTGAAAAAAGGGAAACACTGCACACATTTTTAAAAAGGGTAGCAAGGAGGACCCTGGGAACTACTGACCTGTCAGCCTCACCTCTATGCCTGGGAAAATCATGGAACAGATCCTCCTAGAAGCTATCCTAAGGCATATGGAGGACAGGGAGGTGATTTGCGATATCCATCATGGCTTCACCATGGTTGCCTGAACAACCTAGTGGCCTTCTGTGATGGAGTGACCACATTAATGGACAAGGGAAGAGCTACAGACGTCATCTATGTGGACTTCTGTAAGGACTTTGACATGTAAGGCCCACAACATCCTTCTCTCTAAATTGGAGAGATATGGATTTGATGGGTGGATGAGGAATTGGTTGGATGGTTGCACCAAGAGGGTAGTGGTCAATGGCTCAATGTCCAGATGGAGATCGGCGACAAGTGGTGTCCCTCAGGGGTCCGTACTGGGACCAGTACTCTTTAATATCTTCATTGATGACATAGACAGTGGGATCAAGTGCACCCTCAGCAAGTTGCAGACGACACCAAGCTGAGTGGTGTGGTAGACACACCTTGGGGATGGGATGCCATCCAGAGGGACCTGGACAAGATCAAGGAATGGGCCCATGTGAACCTCATGAGATTCAACAAGGCCAAGTGCAAAGTCCTGCACCTGGGTTGGGGCTACCCTGGGTATCAATACACGCTGCAGCATGAAGGGATTGAGAGCAGCTTTGCCAAGAAGAACTTGGGGGTATTAGTGGATGAAAAGCTGGACTTGAGCTCACAGCCCAGATGGCCAACTGTACCCTGGGCTGCATCAAAAGAAGTGTCGCCAGCAGGTAGAGGGAGGTGATTCTGCCCCTCTACTCTGCTCTGGTGAGAACCCACCTGAAGTACTGTGTCCAATTCTGGGGCCCCCAACATGAGAGGACATGTACCTGTTGGAACAAGTCCAGAGGAGGGCCACAAAGATGATCAGAGGGCTGGAGCATCTCTCCTATGAAGAAAGGCTGAGAGAGTTGAGGTGTTGATCCTGGAGGAGGGAAGGCTCCCAAGAGGCTTTATAGCAGCCTTCCAGTAGCTGAAGAAGGTCCTACAAGAAAGCTGAACAGGGACTTCTTACAGGGGCATGTAGTGATACGTCAAGGGGTAACGGCTTTAAGCTGAAAGAGTGTAAATTTAGATTAGAGATAAGGAAGATATTTTTCACAGTGAGGGTAGTGGAACACTGGAACAGGTTGCCCAGAGAGGTGGTAGATCCCCCATCCCTGGCAAACTGAAAGTCAGGCTGGACGGAGCTTTGAGCAACCTGATCTAGTTGAAGATGTCCCTGCTTATTGCAAGGGGGTTGGACTAGATGACCTCTCTTCTAACCCAAACTGTTTTATGATTCTATATTCAAGGCAGAAAGATGGACTTTTTGATGAGGAAGTTCATTAATTCAACTCCATGCTGCCTGTTCTTGCCTTCTTTTGAAATCCAATGTGGTTCTTCTCAAACTTTAAATGTTTTGCATTATCCTACACTTCTTTTTTTAATGCAAAATTTTTTTTATATTGAACTGTAATATAATCCTCTCTCAATATCTGAAAAGTGCAAATTAAATTACTTCTGATCATTTTTCTAAATTAGTAAAAATGCTGCTGCATAGTCCATGGATTTTCTTGCCCTGCTTTTCCCAAGTTAATGAATGCAAATATGAAGTAAAACTTTCTTCTAAGTTTGTCTTTGGGGTTTGTTGTCTACTAATTTGTTGCCAGTTTCATGCAGCAAAATACCAGATGGTTCAAATCAAAGATCTATCTTGTATAAGTCTGTTTTCTTGTATGCACTTAAGAGTGATGTGTAAGACTTTGAAATGAAACATAATGGGTACCTGCAGAGTATTCTGGAAATCTGAATGAAACTTTGCTTTGATTATCTTTTGCAATATGGATTGTGACCATGTCTTTTATGTGGTGCTGTTGGGGTTTGAGGATCTTGTAACTTTAGATCTTGGCTATCTGAGCAGGATTATGTTGTATGTATATTGTTTAAATAGATCTGGGTCTTCCTTTCTAGGAGATAATGAGGAACATATTAAATCATCTGTAAAATCTCCTTTGCAAATTTCTTGGTGTCTAACTTCCTTGTCAGTGGAAAAATAGTTTGGCTTCTCAGGTTGATTTATTTTTTTTGATGCAGTTTACGATACAAGCAGCATACATGGAATTATTCTTCCATTTCCACCATGCGTCTCTTAAAAATTTTCTAGGAAGAGGCCACAAAAAAAAAAAAAAATCTCAGAACTGTTTTCTTTATCTTGTCAGCAGCTTTTGATGTCCCTACCCACAGTGTTTTCAATTTTTGTTTATGGATGAGGTTATCCAAAGATAAGGCGGGGGAGAGGACCACAAGAACAGTTCCTTCCTGAACCTGGACGGGACAGCCAAGGTACATTGAGTCAACTAGAAGTAAATATAGTCATGGAGGGCACAGAGTAACATAAAGACCATCTTTGTGTTGGCAGTTCAGATACATCTGCCTGTGCAAATCTTGACCTCTGGTGCCTAAACTGATGTCTCAGCCTCTTTCTGTGACATTGTCTTATGGCTATCTGTCAACTCAGGCTTAGCATGACTAAAACAAAGCAATATCTCCTTTTCCCATTTCCTCTTTGATCAGTAGTAGTGGTAAATCTACTTCTTACAGATTTTTGGCTTGTTGGCATTGAGTGATGGCCACTGGACATGCAGTGTCACAAATGCACCTTCTCCAATTTGCCTGTTCGCATCTGTGATGGCAGTAATAGCAGGAGGTTTTGGTCTTGTGTATATGCAGAGAGAAGTACTTAGTTGCTTGAGCGCTTGGACATGTAGCCCCTAGCTGTCTTGTGATTTGCACAGTGGTTTACTTTTGGTGGCCTGCCAGAACCCTGCTGGGATTTAGACATTTATAGAGGAAGAAGGGTTTGTAAAATGGATTCTGTAAACTTATGGAAAGGTATACAGGAAATACCTTTATAGAAGACGTTCTATATATTTGTGGAAATGTTTATACACAGTCCTGTGGTTTTGAGAGTTTGACTGTAAAGGTGTAAAGTTTGCCTTTGAACATGAAAGAAAACTAATTTGGGGCTATTTTATTTGACTGCTGTCTGTAGAACCTGACATCTGGTTGTGGAGTCCTGTCTTGAATTAATCAGTAGTGTATAGTCAGGAGACTCAAGGACATTAAAGCAAGTCTAGTTAAAGATCGAGACATGGGTAAAGCAATTTTGTAGAGCAGTTGTAATGCTGTTCAGCTTCTGTAAACAGAGCAAGTTTTAGTGCTGTTTTTCAGAGAGCAGTAGTCCAAATCCTGGGATTCTTCTCAATACTGTAATATTAAAGCGTGCACTTGGGTAGTTGCTTACATGGGAAAGCAAATGTTTTTCTTTGTTACAGCCAGCAGAGATGTGAACAACTCCTGTCAAAGTAAAAATGACTCCAAATTATTTTTTGGGTGTGTCAGTCATTTCTATAGAGTAAGTGAAGAGTGGCCTGTTTGGCACAGTTTTTTATTTCATAAACTTAGCCTTGTCATCAAAATTGGTTTCCTCCCTCCTTGCAGTGCAAGGCATTATGTTAAATAAGACTTAACAGAAATGCAGCAGAAAACATAAGATTATTTCGTAAGTTTCACAATAAACAAAAGTATTTTACCTTTATATATTTAATTTACTTGTCAACATGGGTTTTCATTACTCATAACACATATACTTATAGATAAGAAGCATTTCTTCCAAGAAGGTGTTTTCTGTTGGTGGTTTTTTTGTTTTGTTTTTTTCTGGGGATTTTTTGGGGTGGGATGTTGGGTTTGGTTGTTTGGGGTTTTTTTTGAAGCAAAGATGATAATTTTTGTCTTTGGCCTGTTGAAAGGAATAATGTTAGTTACTGTATATTTTTAATGGAATTATTTGTAGAAGAGGTTACACAAAGTCTTATTAGTTAAGGGATGGTCTAAATGGGTTATAGTAATTTTAAGAGTTCATTTAATTCAAATACTGGAAATGCATTTTTCTATATAAGCAGATATTTGCCTACATGAAACAGTTTCCTTTTTCATTAAGATCCTGTCTGAGAATGTAAAATCCAAACAAAGGCAATGATGGCCTTTTAATGATTTGTAAGTATGCAATTTAAATAGGAAGTGTGATGTATTTTGTGACTTAAACTCAGACTTAAATATTCATACCATTTTAGGATAGAATTATGTTCCCTGCCTTCTTTTATTTCCAGCTTTCTGGAGATACAGTTTAACCTCATTTTTGAGAGCTGTGTTGATTGTTCAGACAGTAAGGCTATTCTCTAAGTTACAGTTTACTCTTACAGTTTTGTTAACTAGAAAGGCCCGTTGCAGGATATAACAACCATAATGTTGGAAATATTTGCAGTAGCCAGAGTGAAAACGCAGTTGTGGTGGTACTGCTAGCAATTTAAAAATTGAAGACTTTCTTATAGGAATTGACAGCATTTCTTATGTGTTTCCCTTTTGAGATTAAAGCAAAGCATCCAGACAAATTAGGATCTATTTTTTTCCCTCTCTCTTTCATAAACTGTACCCTTTGGCTGGCTGTTCAACTAAATGAGCAAAAATGTTAATGTGTTTTTGAAAACAGTACTGGTGACTTCTAGCTTAAGCGTGGAATCAATCTTTGCTGCTTTTCAACATGATGGTAGTGCCTTTAACCAGGCGCACGGTTCCCCTGCTGACTAAAGAATGAATATAGATGCCAGAATTGCATAAATCTCAAGGTAGCTTTTAAAGATCTTTCTGCTTTTTAGTATTAAAATGTACAAATGAAAACAAATGATGACTATTGAGGGTTACAGTACAGTTTTGACTTTGGTTCCAGTTTCCTCATTGCTTATAGAAAACATAGCATTGTAAAATTTGTATTGACTGCTGAATATATCAGCAGGTATTTAAAAAGGTTATGTATGTAACCTTTTGATGCCCTTTTGTTGTGGGGGAAAGAAACTTTGAAAAGCTAGGATTTGCATATGAGAAACAGTTATGCTGTCAAGAAGGCAGTGGAGCAAACTAGACTTAATTTTGCTACAGATCCCAAGATACATTTTTTTCTCTTGGGTCTAGTACCCAAGTGTTTTTAGGCATTTTTGTTTAACAAGTGGATCTTTATAAAGGGGAAGTAGTGAAGCTTTTTTTCCTGCATCATCTGTAAAATCCTTTTAAAATAACTGAATCTCCTCTCCACGAAAATGCCATACCCTGAGTTCTTTGGAGAACCCTCAGATGTAATGCCTGCTCCCAACACCCCCTTATCCTCCTTCCCACAGTGTCTTCAGTACAAAAGATAACTATTGGTAACAGCTGCTGCTTTAGTGGGGTACTAATTTCTATGTCACCTTTACCTTTTGATTTTGATTAGAACAAAAAAGTTTTTAGATATCCTTCATTCTTTTACACTTGGTCAAAATCAAGTGGAAAAAATCATGTGGAAGGTTTGTCCTGCTCTCTTGGAAGTTACAGAAGGAAGCTCGAAAAGAGAGTAGATGGACAGCATCACAATGTGCACTCTGGTCCTCAGAGTGTCCAAGATGAAAATAAAATGGTTGAACCTTGTTTCAGTTCTTCTTCACCACCTTTGTGTGGTGGAATGGCCACCAGAGGATTTTGAGTGATTTTTGTATACATGTGCATACTGTACCAGGTGTTTCCAAGTGAGGTGAAAATATGCAAGTAGTATTTACTGTAAACTGTACCTAATGTGCTTTTTGCATGTTTTCCTTAATTTCTTTTTCTTTAATTCTTTTTAAATGGAGCAGATAATGAGTTGAAACTTTAAAAAGTATTTTTTAAAACTGGGAGCACAAATATCAATACTCCCTCAATTTAGGCCTGTAGTCCTAGCCTGAGTGGAAAGAGAATGTGCACAAAATCTTAGAAGTGCAGACCTCAAAGAAAAAAAAGGTAATCCAAGTGAAAGAGTGATACTGTCTTGAATAGGCCTTTTTTTTTCCCCTTATGAAAATGGTATACCAAATGAAATGGTTTTGGTTTTTCATTGTGTCTTTGTTCCCAAAATCATGTCTGTCTTTTTTTGACTAGCAAAATAATCACTGAGAAGCTTTGAGGTGATTGGTTAAAAATCTCAGCAGTAGGCTGTATGTAATAGTTATATCTGCTTCTCTCTCAAAAAGAACTATGTATGCTTTTGGATGTTGTTTTGTATATGCTCTAAATTATTAGAAAATGTATGAGAACTCTGTGGTTGCCCGTCCTGCTTGGCCAAGGAGTTCTTGTGGCAGTTGCAAAGACCAGATCTGCGACCGGAGACAGTAACTGTCGCCGCTGACTGGCAGATTGTTTTCTTGGAATTTATATTGTTACCTGGTTTTTCTCTCCTTTACCTTGCATAGGAGTTGTGCAGAGACAGACAATGCTTTCTCTGCAGTGTGTGCTTTCATGTGTGTTGGACTGAGGCACGTGCCTCCCGACTGCCACATTTTTGGTTTGAGGGGGCCACAAGAGCCCTCTGAGCTTGCATGCGTAACATGTAGTTAAAACTTGATTTAAATAGTAGCTAAGCTGTATCATACAGATTTTTGTTGTTTTTCCCTGCTACTTGGATTTAACGGTATTGAGTTCTGTAGAGGACAGAGGAATTGCTGAGTTTGTTTTCAGCAAATACATGGCATCCGCTTGGCCGAAACAGGGTGCTTGTACATTTTTTAGTGTGATTGACTATTCTTCTGGTAACTTCAGATACGTAAACTCCTGGTTGTGATGTTTTGATAATATTTTTATTTGAAAGAAATAATCTTTTAAATCATACTACTGTTATTTACTTTGCTTTTATATAGCCAAAAAAACCAAACTGTTATATCTTTCTCATAATAAAATTGATTTATATGGGATTAGTGCACAAGTAGACTCTGGTCCACAGAGATGTTTAGATACTTAGCTTCGTGCTGGAATCAGTAGAATTTGAGAGACACCTTAAATACATTTCTGAACCTGGCCACAAGTACTTTAAATGCTTTTTAGGCCTAATGATAACTTTTCTTTGAAGTGATCACTTTATTCTTTAGAAGTGTAAGTTTCTTTTGCAAGAGATACTGCTATAATACTATGTATCACAGAAAGTACCGTCAAGAGCAAATGTATTTCAAAATTATTATATAGATTTCAATTCAGTTTGCTTGCTGCAAAGGGTCTGTGCTGTTCTGTTCTTTAAGGGTAACTTGACTTGACTTTAGGAGCTTCGAGAAACAGTTACAGTTTTGGTAAATATCCATGGTGTGCATATTAGATTAAACTGCCTGCTACCAGAAAGTATTCTAATTGAGGAAATAATTTTTAAAAAAAGCTTCAACCTGCTCATCCTTAATTTATTTAGTTTTAAAGAGCAGTGTGTGTGAGGAAGACTAAGATGAAGGGGTAAATATGTTCAAGTATATAGCAAATTCTATCTGAATATAAGGAATAAGGAAGGAGGGTGTGTAGGGGATTCACTTAATTAATTTAGTTGATTATAATGATGTGTTTATTGCATGGTTTCCTTTGGGACAGTTCCTGATAGTGTTTGTGGCTAGAAGGGACCATTAAATCATCTACTCTGCCATCCTTTACATACTACAGGACTTTATTTCATCCAGTTCTTCCGATAACGATTTTTTGACTTATCTGACCAAATGCAGTTTGTGCTTAGCTAAAATGCATTTGCCAGAAGGATATCCATCCTTCATTTGAAGACATCAAGGAATAGAGAAGGTACTACTCTTGTTCTGATGATTACTCCACTTCCTTGTTTGAGGAAGGGCGGGGAGAAGTATTTCTGCATTATGACATTGATTTAAAATTGATCCTGACTTCCCAGGTTGGTAACATGTTTCACAGTTGTATCTGTGTAATAAAAATATGTATACACACGTATATATGTAGGTCCATGCTCTCAGTCTTAATTCCATCTAATATATTTTTGTTTGGGGGAATTCTGTTATGCCCTTTGGCATTTACATATGACGTGTGGATACAGTACAAAAATCACACATTGATTTGAATTAACATAAAATATTTTATTGTAGTTCTATGTAGTACAAACATTTCATAAATTCTGGAAATTAATGAAATAATAACAACATGTTTCTTCCAGCTTTTATTGATTACCTTTGCCCCTGAAACCATTTGCAGCACAGAGCTTCCATTAAACAGTATCAGGGCTGCATTGCACAGACATCTGCCACTAGATTTTAGTAACTTTTGACTGGTATTTATTTTTTAGCATGTGCTAGTCACATCTAGAACTCTTCTAGCTTAAGTTTTTCACAAAGTTCTACAAAAGTGGTATTTCTATATTTTTTTAAGTTTTTTTGTGTCTCAGGTGCATGTGTCCATAGTACTCGTCATTTCCCACACAGTACGTCTACTGGAAAAGCATTGCATTGGCCAAAGTCCCTAATTGGTTTGCAGCTTCCTATGGGAGTGTTCTTTTCCGTCCGTTTTTGGGTTATTGGAATCTGTCTTACATAGCATTAACAGAGCTTCAAATATGGCATTATGTTCCATTCTCCTTCATTAGGTTGCTGTTTGGCATGCTATTTGCATTGGAGTGCAAAATTGCTTGCAGGATGTATGTTTTGGTATACTTGACTCTAGTTTTCTGTGTTGTGTGGTTTGGTTTTGGTCATGTCATGTGCCCCCTCACCTTCCCCCCGTAACGAAATTTCAGCCTTTTATATGTAATCCTCTTATTTTTAGTATGGTGACCTACATTTTTCTTCCAAGTATGTATTTGAGAAGCTTGGGACTACCAGGCATATCACTGACTTTATTTTAGAATTTAATTATAGAGTACAGCTCAGTGTTGTGTTGAGAGCTGGACTGTGTTCCTACCTTTCCCAGGTTTCATACAGTGATTCACTTAAAATCAGAATTTCTGTAGGTAGTCACTACTTGTATGTTTCTTTTGTTTAACTTAAGAACCTGGAATGTGACTTGCAAAAGTGCTATGAGCTCTCAGGTGCAATTGAATTAATGGTAATTTTGTGTTAAGTAAATATAAAATACAACTTTTGTAGGGAATAACAACACTATTGAGGCTGCCTAGTCTGGAAAATATGCCGCTAGGTGCTTCAGTTTGGCATCACAAATCTTGAACATTTTTTGCCTTTCTGTGCCTGAATTCTTCCATCTCAGATCTTGGGGTAATGCTTTATAGATTTTAGGGATGTATTTTGAGGACAGTGTTTTTTAAGACTCTCAATTGATACAATAATGAGCCTTTTGGAATGCAATGCCAAGAAACAGAGGAGTCCGCCTTCCCAGAAGTACTTGAGTAGTGCTCAGTATAGAAGGCCTCAGGCTTCAAAAGCTGAGAAGAAAATAAAATATTGCGTAGTTGCTCAATAAATGTGTGTTGATTCTTCTTTTTAACTGGATCAGGGAGCAGCCTTGTGGGGGGAGGTAGGATGTGATTCTATAACTGAAAACTTGACATAATGCTTACACACAAGGGCAAATACAGGCTCCCAGGCATCTTGCCCGTTGTTTCTGGCAATGTCTTTGATGTTTGCTGTGGAGTGCTTGATTTTGCAACCTGATTTTCTCTGGGCCTAGTTAGGAATAGCCTGCAGAACCTATGACACGAGTGAGATATGGTACAGAACAGCTTTTAAAAGTTTATTTTGACAAGGTCTGTTGTTGGCTTGAAAAGAAAAGGGTCATGCCAGAAAAAAAAGCTCAGGTGTTTTTGAATTAACAAATGGCTGATATGCCAGTGTATTTGCAAATCGTGTTTAATCATTGCTGCAGACAATCCATAATTTATCTGCCACTAAGGAAAAGGAACATGAAATTTCCTTCTCGGAATGAGCAATCCAGTGTGGGAGCTATTCATCAAAGTTTGAATGTCAGAAAGGTCATGGGAAGAGATTTGTAAAATTTTCGTAATTCCAGAAATAACCGCTTTGGCATCCAAAAAGAAACTTGAGCGTTTAGGAAAGAACCCGTAGGGTATCTGATACCATCCTGCAGTGGGGTGGGTTGGCTCTGTGTGATGGATGTTCTGTTCAGCAGAGCTGTATGTTTTCACATACCCCTCCCTTCCACCCTGTGGGAAGAAAGGGGGAGGTAATATAAGCATGTATTTTGTGTGTGCCAGGCAGAGTTCATTCCCTTTGCTGCCTATGTCTGTCTGATTTTGATTTTGCTACTTTGTGTGAAAACCAGTATACTTTAGAGACCCTGTATTAAACTTGCTGTTAATTAAGTTCTTCAGATAAATTTTTCCCAGCAGGAGATTTCTGAGTCGGGAAGATTTAAAATGAAGCTCTGATACAGAGGCTCCGGCTGTAACATGCTGTGCTCTCTCTGAAGGCTCTTCCATATCCAGAATGTCAGAATAGCAAGGTATTCACCAGCCTGTTTGTTGATATTTTTCCCATTCAGTAGGCAGACATACCATCATAAAATTATTCCCTTTTGTAGCTCCAAATATTTTCTACCACTGTTCAGTTTTCTCATGGCTGCAGTTGCCCTTTTTTCTAAACACACGTTCTATGTCAGAATGGTTTTCCTAGTATCTTTTTTCAAGTTCTGACTATTAAACTGTTAATGTCCCATGATAGCAGGTAAGAAAAGGAAGTAGATTTCAGAGATTTTTTTTTTTTTTCCTGGATTAAGTATGTCAAGATGCAAAATACTCAGTTGCTCATTGTAGATGTCTGTGAACTGCCCTTATACCAATCGCTTTGAAAGCAGAATTTTCTAAGGAATCAAAATTATTCCCTTTCTGCTCAGTCTTTTCTCCACTTCCCCAAGAGTTTAACTAATCTGTGATCAGTATTAATGCAGGTAATAGCAAAGAATATAAATTTGCTTTCTAGAAGAATAGTAACAGGAATAACTTTAGTTTCTTTTCTTTGAAAGCAAAGTATGTGCCATTTTAATATAGAGAAACATACAGCATAATTGGAGCAAACTGATTTCAAGTTGAAGTGTTTGTGGACAAGATCCACTTTCCAGAAAAAAGCTGCTTGCAAAAATTGCCTTGCTTTTCTTTTTTCAATGTCTGTGTTGTATACAGGTCCATAAAGTAATATGTGTGCGGTGTCAGATAAAGGAACACTTGCTGCATAATTGGTAGACCAATATAAATCTTTCAGGGAAGTATTTGATTGCAGTAGGCAACACTAGCATAAATAAATCCTCTTAACAAATTCCAGATCAGCACTGTGTAGGTCTCTTCCGGCCAGTTTCTTTTAATTAGCTTTTTGGGTAAGACCTTGTTGGTGGCTGATGTAACAAGGTAGGCAGAGAATGGAGGCAATTCAGGAATATCTGAGGGTCTTTCCTTACTGTTTTCACTGCTGGAAAAGAACCAGCATGTTACAAGGTTTTTAAAATATTCTCTCATCCATGATTGGAAGCTGTTAATACAGTTCATGCAAAAATGTGAAGCTTTCAGAAGAGACAGTGGTTTTACGGGTTAAAATTGTAGTTTCAAGCATTTTGAGAATAACTATCACAATGAAGAGAAATTTCATTTTTCTATATGGGTTGAAGTGTGGGGTTTGTTTCTCTTTTTGATGATACCTGCTGTTGCATTAATGTTTTAAATTATGCCTCTTCTGGCAACCATTTCCTCTGTCTGCATCCAGTTTCTTCTTCTTATACTCTGACATTTTTCCCTTTCTGTTTTCATAATCTAGAGTTTAGTCTGGCAATTTTGTTCTTCCTGTGTAGTGCTTTGTTTCTGGTATCTGATACTTTATATGAAAAGATTGGCACAAATTTAGCAAAGCCTTATAGAGGAGTTGTGAATTTACAGTCATATGTTAATGCTGTATAAGTATACATAGAGGGCAGCTTTAATTGTAGTGATGTTTTGAAGTGCCTTGACTCTACTGAAAGTGGCTCCAGAAAGGATGAAAACTGTAGTTCTCTGGCTGAAAGGAATTAGCAGAGTCCAGGAAGTGCTGTGTAATGGTTTTCTTGATGAATCACACAGCGTATTTATTTTTAGCCAAGAAAAAAAAAAATTACTTCACAACCTGATGGCGTTTTGAAAAACCGTGAAAGAAATCAAAAGGTTTGTTCTGGAATGCATCACTCCTATTCCAAAGTAAAAATGCATTTAAATTCACTAATCGGAATTTATTTTTATAAATTTAGTCTTTTTAATAATTCAATTTTAAATTTCACTCTTTTTTTTTGAAGATGGCCTTACTTTATATTATGGTAGAACATTTTCTTTTTAATGGATTCTTTCAGGCCAAAGAATAATATGACTTTTATGACTTGTGGAGTTGCACTGTTTTACTTACTAAAACTGTAAGTTTTACTTACTCGTATCAGTGCCACTATGCAACAAACTTGCTGGTGTTAAACCAACTGCAGATTTGGAATAGTTAGTTCTGGTGAGAGAAAACAATTTCAGAAATGTTTCTAATGAGCTTTCTTTATCAGTTGTCCTGGATAAGAAGAGAATTCCAGCTTTGCTATGCTCAGTCCAAATATATTTTTGATTCCCCAGAATACCCATTTGGATTATGATTAATAGGACAATAGTGTGAAGTTAGGACTGTACAACCCTCTGTCAGAAAGGATTCACACTGATGTTCATACTTACAGCTAACAAACCTCAGAAGTTGCAAGGGTTTTTTATATTGCCTTTTCATATATTATTTTGTTTAGTGTATTTTTGTCAGATACCCTCTTGTAGAAGGTTAGGTCAGCTTTATATAGTTGGTTTAAAAAAAAAAAAAAAAAGGCCTGACTGTGGCACTGCTGGCACCAAATCTTTGCCTTCATCCTTTTCCTTTCTTCCTCAAATTTCTCAAATTCTCCTGGAATAGCTAATGCCTATGTTGTCTGCCTTTGTTCCTCAGACATAAAGCTTTGAATTAGCTTTTGGATTGCTCCACAGTTAGATATAGTTATCTTGGAAACACTTCAAAGTTTCTTGGGACCATGCGGGTCAGAGTACACGTGTGTGTGTGTGTGCGCGCGCATATATGTGCGTATGCTCATGTGTATATAAACATGTATGCATATGAATAATTGTGCATGTATGCATATGCATCTATACATACGTGTGTATATTTGATTCTGAAAAATATGAATTTTGTACAAGACGTGAAGGCATAAAGAAGTCTAGCAAATTCCTTGGAGCTTGTGAGATTTACACATGCAACTATTTTAGAAGAGTTTAGAGATGGTTTTAATTCATGCTTTTCATAAGGGGATGGGTTTTAGTGCAGAACATCTGTTTTCATTCCCTGTTTTGCCAAGACAGCTGGCCTGTTACGGACAGCAATCAAAATGCTTATAATTTCTTACACACAATTCAGGTATCTAATCACAGTTGGAAGTCCTGTAATCTTGTCCATCGCCTTTGGAAGCTTTGGTAGAAGACCAATCTTAACACTTCTTTAGCTAAAAAGTTCCTTAAGGCTGGATGATATTTAGGTTAGCATGCTGTGTTGTGCTGTATTTGGCGTACACTGTTACTGTATCTGGCAGGTGATTGCCAACATTTCTGGTTGTTTTGGTTGTAGCATGATGTAATCTAGTATCAACAGTGAAATTAGTGTTATTTATAATTAACATTTTTTCTAAGTTCTTAGTAGCTGTATCTAGCAATACCATGAGTAAAAATAACATTTTGAAGTGGTTTTGAGGAAGCAAAATGATATATCGAGGAGAAATTATTACTTACTGGGTTACTGCTTTAAAATAGTGCTTGCTGTTGTAGTTGGATTTCTTTAAAAAGGAGTGAGACAACATCAGATAAATGCAGTACTAGGAAAAAAACCCAAAATGCTGTTTGTGTTTTGTGTTGGCTGTCTACTGGAAATGAATTTCATCTCCCATGAGAGAATATCAAAATGAGTAGTTGTAAAACCCCTTGCAAAGCCTTGACAAAGATTAAATATGACAACAGGTATCAAAAGAGTAGTAAACCAGCTAGGTTTTGGGGAAATATAAGATCTTGGTTTGGGTAAGGCAGCAGTTTCTTCAACAGCTGAGACAATCTCGCGTTAGTTTACTGTTAGCAGAAGAGAGAGATCTTCTTTCTAATCCACTCCCAGAGCTGTGGGTATGGTACTTTTCCCTCCCAGGCTCCAGTTCTGATGCTTCGTGGAGTGGTCCCTGATTTGCTCCAGTTTGCTAACGCCGCAGAAGGTGCCCTTCCCCAGCCCTTTGCCGGGTGAGGGAGCTCCCAGGGCGCGCTGGCGCAGGGTAAGCAGTGGGGTGGTAAGCAGGGGGTGTGGGCAGTGCGGGACCGATTGACTCCTTCCAGAATGCGGAGTCCTGCCTTTGTAATGGACTTGCGTACGTCTCTGTGCTTTTTCGTACGACAGCAGCCATCTTCCAAACACACCCTACATTCAAGTTCTAATTTTGCCCACTTCAGAACCATATTCCTAGTCTCTCCCTCCAAAGCTGCTTTGCGAGAGATCAGATGCATCTCTTTGACCTCTGGCCCCATGGGGTTTTTTGGGGTTTTTTTAGGACTTGCAGCTTTTAGACCTCTTCTCTTAAACATATATCTTCCCACCTGCACATTTCAGTGACTTAAGATTCTTTTTACTGGAGTTGGACTGTTTAGCCTTCATATTTTGCATAACACTTTATCAATATGCTTATTGTAACTTTTAAGTCCTTTGAATGAGTTTCTAACAAGCTGCAGCAATCCTTTCTTGTGAAGCTTTCAGTACAGAATGTTAACATAATTTTCTGCCTCAGATCGTGGTTGATCTTTTTTTTTAATCATGTGCCTCTCTTAATCTAGGGATCAGTATTGGTTCCCTATAAATTAAACAATTTAGATGAGGATAGTTCTTTTGGCTAAAAGTATCTAAATGTGCAGCTTTAACATTATTACTGAATGTTTCTTACAGACTATTTTTATGTAAGTTATAATTATTAAGATGATTACTATTTAAGTGTGTTTTTCCCCGGTTTTCATGAGTTCATCAAGAATGTATTTTTATGTCCTAGCAAAAAACTGTAAATCTAAATAACTATAATCAAGTCTAGACTTCCCCTACATCACTTTATTTACTATATGTCAGAGATACTGACTTTTATAATTGTTGGTTTTGGGGTAGTTTACAGGATCCATCACTTTCTGTAGTCTGTACCTTGTTTTATTATTGTGTGTGTCTTGGTTTATATTGTGTATGGCCTGGTTTAGATTGTTCATATGTATTATGAATCGCTTAGTAATCTGAGAAAATATTTTTATTTTTCTGTCTGTTTTTTCTTCTGCATAAAATTGGATTTAAACGGCTGTTTCCAGTGATGCTAATTTATATGTCTGTTTAAATCAACTTTGCTTCATAACAGTCTTTTTAATATATCAGGGTTCTTTAGTGTAGCAGTAATCTAGGATCAGTAATCTGCTTGTAAAAAATGTACTAATTTGGGACAAAATCATTGAAGCAATGTCAAACAGAGGGTCAGCACTTTACATTGCTTTTTGACGTATGCATGGAAAATTGAAACTGCAAAAGCAACTATGGTCAAAATGTGATTGTGTTGGCAAAAGTAATGTATTATGTTCCTCAGAAGTCTCTCACTCTTATTCTCTTCTACTCTAACAGGTAAACTTTGTCTTTTACTTTTAGTGAGTTGTTCTGCTATCGTGAGCTCCTGTTATGATTTAAGTGAGGGATAGCTTTTTAGCAAGCCTGTGCAGAATAAGGCTTTGGGACACTGTGCAGGTCTTTGCAAAAGTTTGTGGGATCTTGAACTGGGAAATGTGAACTGCAGATCTGGGTGGGACAAGGAGCAGGAAATTCTTCGACTGTGTTAATGATGAAGGAATCCAAGTTAATATGTGTGTCACTTCAGTGTAATTGATTTTATACATTTACTTAATTATCATTAGTTCACCTCGGTTGATGAGTAAATGTGGAAAGAATAGATGAGACTTTCATTGTCCCATTGCTGTTGTGGTGCATTAATCACTAGCTGATGCCATTTTGAG
This sequence comes from Phaethon aethereus, assembly GCF_964289735.1. Lineage (NCBI taxonomy): Eukaryota > Metazoa > Chordata > Aves > Phaethontiformes > Phaethontidae > Phaethon > Phaethon aethereus. The sequence goes on along the minus strand of NC_138576.1, from coordinate 70,095,827 downwards.
TAATTGGCAGTCTTTGTTTTAGCTCTAAGTCCTTGTTCTGTATCCACTGCTGAGTTACTGAGCATCTGAATATTGAAAATCTTGTGGATATAAATAAGAACAAGAGCCTCTTGGCTTGTAGCCTTGCATTTTGAATTTCTGCAGTTTATAGTCCTGTCTCTGTATTCCACAAAGGAGTATTAAAACCCAACAGTTACTTTAATGGTACTGTTGTTGTCTGTTTATCCTCAATGTTTATGAAGTTCTTAACTGAAAAGTTTTCTCAAAGATGAGTAGCTTATCTTTTGTTAGGTGTCAGCTGAACAGCTCTCAGCAAAGAAGGAAGGGAAACACTGTTTTTACTGATTGTGTTACTTGAAATGAGGAGTGTATTCCTTCTTCCTACTTCCTCAAATATATCATTTGCATTTTGATATCTCTGTATCTGTAGCTGAGCTTAATCAACTCTCAGCAAATTAAAAAGTGTGAATATCACTTTTCTGTTAAGTAAACAATGACAATAACGCCATTCTTTCCAGAATAGCATATGACCATAGTATTATGCTAGCCTGCTTGCTCAAAGAGGTAAACAATTACAAACACTGGCAAACATACACACCCCTGAAAACACACACAGACATGAGACACTGAAATATACCAAAAGTAATGGAGTGTATCCTTTTGTAAGTTTATATCTACTTTTTAGTTCCAGTTCTGTTACAATCAAAGTTTGTCATACCCTGAGTTATGGCTTCAGAAACTCCTTTCTCCATATGTTGGGAAATGGGATGCATTTTTGAAAAGATATTTCATGTCTCCTGAGGCAAAAGATTCACTTTTTAGAAGCTACATATTAGACATTCCAGGTACTAAAATTTGGTGAGCCCATGACTGAAATAATACAACAGGATTTCTTAACCTGGTAGGTAAAACTATTAAATCAGCTTTCTTTTTCTCATTTCAGAGTCATACAAATATCATTATGAGGTTTAATTAATACTAAAACTTCATCTAGTGCAAATCTGTTCCAGCTATGTGAAAACTATTAAAAAACTGTGTTAAAGGAGATATTTAACATGAAAGAGTAAAAGATTCAGATAAGCTGAAGTCCCGTTTTCAAATTTTGTTACTGAAGTCCAGATAGACTAGATGGACTGCATTTGCTTCATCTTTTTTCAGTTCATCAAAGGTAGATATTGAGTAAAACTTCGCAGTTTATCTTTAAGGAGGTGATTGATTGGTGACAGCCAACATGGCTTCACTAAGGGCTAATCATGCCTGACAAATTTTGTGGCCTTCTATAACAGGGTTACAGCATTGGTGGATAAGGGAAGAGCAACTGACAGCATCTACCTGGACTTGTGCAAAGCATCTGACACTGTCCTACATGACAGCCTTGTCTCTAAATTGGAGAGACATGGATTTGACAGATGGACCACTAAGTGGATACTGAATTGGCCGGATGATCACACTCAAAAATTTGCAGTCAATGGCTTCATGTCCAAGAGGAGATCAGTGACGAGGGACACTCCTCAGGGGTTGGTATTGGTTCTGGCACTGTTTAACATCTTTGTTGGTGACATGCACAGTGGGATTGAGCGTACCCTCAGCAAGTATGCTGATGACACCAAGGTGTGTGGTGTGGTGTGATCAACACACTGGAGGGAAGGGATGCTATCCAGAGGGTCCTTGACAGGCTTGAGAGTTGTGCCTGTGTGAACAGGAGGAGAAAGACTTAGGGGTATTGGTTGATGAGAAGCTGAACAAGACCTTGCAATGTGTGCTTGCAGCCCAGAAAGTGAGACATATCCTGGGCTGCATCAAAAGAAGCATGACCAGCTGGTCAAGGGAGATGATCCTGCCCCTCTACTCTGCTCTGGTGAGACCCCACCTGGAGTACCGTGTCCAGTTCTGGGGCCCCCAGCATGAGAAGGACATGTACCTGTTGGAACAAGTCCTGAGGAGGGCCACGAAGATGATCAGAGGCCTGGAGCACCTCTCCTATGAAGAAAGGCTGAGAGAGTTGGGGTGTTGATCCTTGAGGAGGGAAGGCTCCCAAGAGACTTTATAGCAGCCTTCCAGTGCCTGAAGGGGGCCTACAAGAAAGCTGAAGAGGGACTTTTTACAAGGGCATGTAATCTATAACAGCTTTAAGCTGAAACAGCATAAATTTAGATTAGAGTTAAGGAAGACATTTTCCACAGTGTGGGTGGTGAGGCACTGGGACAGGTTTCCCAGAGAAGCTGTGGATGCCCCATCCCTGGAAGTGTTCAAGGCTAGGCTGGATGGGGCTTTGAGCAACCTGGTCTAGTGGAAGGTGTCCCTGCCCATGGCAGGGGGGTTGGACTAGATGATCTTTAAGGTCCCTTCCAACCCAAATCACTCTGATTTCTTCAGTTCATTCTTTCAAAATGCATTCTAAAGCTTTTTTATGATACTTAAGGCAAATTCAGAGTTCTACATTTGTCTGAATTGTTTTCACAAATGCAGTTATTTGCTGCTTTCTATGGTAACGTATAGATAATTTTATAGCCTTATGAAAAAAAAATCTTCCTACTTAATTTCCACTTTAATATGTTGCCTTTTTCAGTTTTCTGGATTATCATCCGCACGCTGATAAGCATGGCATGCTTTCTGGGTTTCTTTTACACATGATGTGGGCATTTGCGTTTCTCTTCACTCAGTCTCGTTAGCCTTCTTTCCGTGCCTCTATTTTTACTGATATTTTGTTTCTTGGAAACAGAGGCAAAACATCTCTTTGGATGCTCACCTTACATTATCTTTGATCTCTATATGGCATGAATCCACAATTACTTTACTGTTTGGGGTTTTTTCTAATTAAAAAAAAAGTGACAAAATGTGTACTTTTTGTTCCATTTAGATGTTGCTAATGCACTTCAGTATCTAGCTGGCTTTCCTTGTGCTTCACTTTCCTGAATACCATCTACCCTTCAGCTTTGACAGGGATATTCCACTGTCTTTTTCTGTAGTCTCTTTAACGTGTTGAATTTAATGTCCTGAACCAGTATTTCTAATTTTTCACATTGTGTCTTCCAGACTTCATATATTCAAGTGCAAATGTCTGTTGTTGCTCTCTAACCTCTCCTGAAAGAGCCAGTTCAGGTTCAGTTCTTTCATGAACTACTGCAGTGACTACGGCTCCCATCCATATAGGACAGTCTTCTTTGCTGTCCTTGTAGCTGGAGCATTTAATCCTCTGCTGTGTCTGTGTATTCCCCACGTAGCTTGGGTGCGGAAACCATAACTGTGCTGTGACTCCCTTGGGAGTCCAAGGATCCACAGTCATCTAGGGTACTGACTTCATGAGAAAACAGGTTTAGGGAGTTTCTGTGTTTTCTACCTAATGGCTCTCTGAGACATTTTTACTTTGGTCTGCAGAATTACACATAAATTAGCCTAAAGTGGATTGGGTGATTTACCTATAGGGTATAAAGCCACTTCAACTTGCTTAAAATCCTGCTTTTAATTAAGATGATGTAACTTGGAGTGTGGATGAGACCTGATTAAAATTCAAAGTGCAGTTGACAAGTGTCTTTCCACTCTGCGTTGTTAGATCAAGCTAAAAATGAGTGTCAGAAGAATTGTTACTACAGCTGAAACCATTTACAAAGCTAGTCTGTCACCTGTATAACATATAAAAATCATAATCTGTTATGATTTTTGTATATGTTCTTTGTATATTTGCGTATTTTTGTACACTTTATCAAGAAGATGGCACTTGCTCATCATTTTCATTGTGTTGACCCAATTTACTCGATATCATGTCACTTAATAAAACAGTAGAAGTGGTGTGCAGATAGTTGCCAGGGATACTTAAAAAAAGAGTCTTGATAACAAAGGATTGTCTGTCTCTTGAATGTTTGCATTTCTTCAGTGATCTTACTTTCCTTGTTTTGAAGCTCGAGGCCATACAAGGACGTATATTTTTGTATGGCATTCATCATTCACTGCACTGTTGGGTTTTGGTGTGTGGGGTTTTTTTCCCATTTCAGACTTTGCCATTGATTGCACAGTCACAAAGCGAGCTGCAGGGCAGAGGGGGAAATGTACTTTTCTGTCACTCAGAATTTGCTTTTGTTGGAGAAAGAAGCAGTGCTGAAAGGAACAAAAATGAAGCATTCAGCGCTGCATTGAAAATGCCTTCCCCCAAAAAATTATTTTTCTCTCTTTATTATAGGTTTATAACACTGGGATATAGTTCTTTCCTGCCAGACTGAGATCATTAAAACTGCTGAGTTATGACAGCCTCCTGTATAAAGAGCCTCTCAGTGTAGTCGTCTCTGTAGCTGTTTCTCTGTTGAGCAGAGGGAATAGTCCCCTGGCTGGAGTCTGCGGTGTTGGAGAACTGAAGTATTTGTCAAGTGCTGAGGTAGGCTTGTTGCTTAACTAGGAAGCAAAAAAGCAGTTTACATTTTTATTTGTAAGACTTGATTATCAGGCTGCTTCCTTGGACAGCTGTATTGTTGCTGTCTTCTCAAAGATTAATTTCACCGTGAGCAGAAGGCACTGTTGTTATGGCTGCTATCCATGTGTCATGGCTGACGTGCATGGCGGGTGGAAGGGCAACGCTCAGGACTCTTGAACACTGGTGATGGGGAGAAAGCTAGGGAAAGCTGTGACCCAACAGTTAGTTTTGAGGGAAGGCATTTTGGTGCTTCCGAGCTCAGGTGGTCAGTAAGCTTTGCTACACACTCCATTTGTCTTCCCCTCCAGTGCTGCAATGTTAATCCTCTTCCAGTTCAGAAGTGTTTGAGTCATCTTCAAGATGACACTGAGGATTCAGTTTTCAGATTAGGACCATGTGATTCATTCTGTGTTTGCTGGAGTTGATTTAATCGACTTATACAGGCCTTGGGAACAAATACAGATTTGTCCAGTATCTTAAGTAAAGAATTCTAATAGTAAATGCAAGAGAGACTGACTTGCAGATGTGCTTTTCTTGCAAATAGAAGGTGCAAAATGCCTCATGTCTGTATTCAAGATTTAAAGAAAGCAAGCAAAAAATAAAGGAAGTTTGCCAATATAGGGTTTTTCTTACCTATGGAATCATAGGATTATTTCATAATTTACTTAGGCCTAGAGATTGTCTAGTTATTGAAGGATTAGCGGTAATGATATACTGTAATATGGAGAATATGTATAAATTCCAACAATTTAACTGTCATTCTGTCCCAAGATTTAAGTTCTACTAAGTAAACTCATCTTGCAGCAAATATTTTTGCTTGACACAGAAGAAAATTGCAGAGTAAACATTTTATATTAAGTAGCAACAACTCCCATATAACATGGACAATTTTTTTTTTTTTTATTATGTTGGTGGAGGAAATTACTTTGGTCTGTACAGACTACTGTCACTCTGCAGTGGCAAATAGTTAATATCTGATTACTTCAAGGCTCAGATACCATAATTCAGAAAGTCTAGGGCTTTTTTTAAATGAAGATACTTTCTTGGAACATGGACGTTTCTCAATATTATTAACTGTACAGAAAAAAGGAGAATTCAGGTGTATCAAGAAACTTTTTTCCACAGAACTTTGGAGTAATTTCTTCAGAGTTACTGTCTAAAAAGTTTGACAGACATGCACTGACCATATTTGTAAAGGAACTATTGCTAACATATCTGTCAACATCAGGTTCCTATTAAATGTTTTTGAAAACCAGGTAAGTTCTTGTCTAAACCTGAGTGGTATCATTTTATAAAACAGGATTTAAATTTATAAAGGACAAACACCCTGTCTCTTTAGGAGCGGCTGAAACACTTCTGGTTCTGCATATTTTCTTAATTTTTAGTAGCCGCGGTATTTTTTTAATGAGACAGCTAATAATGAGCATAGTAACATATGGAGTTACTATTTTAAGTCCTCCCCCCCATTTTTTCCCCTACTGAATTGTGTAAGCCAGGCTGTGTATCCTATTAGTAATTATTTGTATTTCAGTATTGCCTAGAGATTCCAGCTGATTTGCTTACTGCTTAGACAGTGTTTTTGTACAGTAGAGTCCAAGACCATCATCAGTGTTCACTGGCAGCAAAAATGCCCAATAAAAATAAGTAACTGGGGAGAATTTTTATAGTCATACAGAGTTTGGCACATAATTGTTCTGTTTTGCTTGTGTCCTGGATAGGTGTACACTGAAAAAAAGCAGAGGGATAATAGAGAGGTGAATTGCCTTTGTTCAAGGTCACATAACAGATTCCTGGCTGATCCGGGAAGACAACTTTACTGATTCCTGGACTCCTGTCCTATCCACTGAACTGCTTCTGACCTCTGTTGTAACGGGCTTTTCTTAGGTTAATCCACCCCCTTTTTGAGAGAAAATAAAATACTATTTCATCAACCAAAAATGAAGTCCAAAGCACACGTTCACTGTCCTTCAAGAGAGACAAAAGCAGCAAAGATGGATATTGTATTTAGCAACAGTTGGAGGACATGGTATTGTTTGTGCTTAGGGTCTCCAGAGATTCTTTCCTAAGCATAGAAAGGCTGAGGAAGTGGAGGCATTGGCGTGGTGTCGAAGCAGCTGCAGAGGGTTGGCTAAGCTACAAGCGTCTGAGTGCAGAGTGGGTCAAAAAATAAGGAATGTTGCTTTGTTGTTTTGAAAGAATATAGAGTTTTGGCTAATTTTAGCATGAGTAGTATAATGTCATGTACAAAATAGAGATGATTGCAGTGCAGCGTTGCAGTGTAGCACATTAACGACTTGGGGTTTTAAGCCATGTATTTTCAAAATATTTTCAATACTTTTTTTGTAATCTAGAAACTTTCTTGTACCAGTTTGACTGTAATAGACCACCTCTGGCCACTAATGCTGCCAGGGCCTTTCTTTACACTTCACTTAGACTTGTTGACCTCCTTAGTGTGGAGATTCTTTTCTTACTCTAGTCTTCAGTGAAGTAGACATACTCCTTCAAATTATGAACCTTTAAATTGTTTTTATAGAGTTAAGGTTTAATTTAGCTCTTCAGTACTGCATGAGAAGCACCTTGAGAGGTTTTTGACAAGAGCAGTGTGCCAGCTTTTCAGGGAGAACAGTAAGGAAAAAACAAAGGAAAGAACTTAAGTCCTTTGCTTTGAGCATCGAGTAGTCACTGAAGAAATAGTAAAAAAAAAAAAAGTATTTGTTACTGTTCAGCTTTACTTCTTAAAAACCTCAACAATGTTTTTGTCACTCTTCTATTTTAAAATTGGTACATTTATTGCTCTATTGTAGTTTTTAATATAGCTGTCATTAACATGCTTTCTGTGAATACTATTCTTTATGCACTCATACTCTTAACTATGACAGTGGGGATTGGGCTTCAAGGAAACTCCGGCTTAAAAGCTAATGCTAAGAACACAGATCATTGAGTTTATAGACCTCCGTTGTATAAGATATTCCCTTTTGTTACAAGTTTTAGAACACCAAATTGTGGACTCATTCCTATAGGTGTTTTAATTGTTTTTGTCATGTATGTATATATGCTTCCAGAAAAGGGAGGGAAGGGGTTAATAGAGGATGAATTAATAAAACTTTCTCAAAGATTAGATTTATATTGGCACCTAGGTCCCATTACAGTTGGTGCCAATTATGCTCCTAAATGCTGTTTCTTTCTGGGACCTTATCCTAGTGTAGGACAGGCTTACCGAACAAGCTTTTACATTTTTTTTAGGTTACAGATCAAAATGCAACTTAGGATGCTATGAATAATTATCACTGCTGTTGAGAAACAGCAGAGGGGTTCGCATTCAAAGAGGCAGACTTGTGTTGTCCCGAGGATGTTCACAGTGAGTTGATCACACCCTCTGCGCAGTGCATCAGCCCAAAACACAGGTCTGGAACTCGTGGTGGGCAGATGTGGACTATGACATTTTAATGGCTGTTCACTGTTTTAACAGACTGAAAAAATGTAGAAAACTCACATCTTAGTATTTCTTAGTTTCTGAGAGGAGTCGGACACCAATAACAGGGCTTATATGCATTCGTGGCTATGAATTTTAATTCAAAGATAGTTGCATTAAAAACATTTTTGGGGAATGGATGCAGTTACACTAGCAACTTGGCATTTGCCATGCTGCTTGCCATTTTGAGGTTTGTAGCTTTTCTGTATAGAAAAACTGCACTCTACTCTTGCATGTTTGCTTCTATTCCCCTCCAGGCCCAGTATTTTCTGCATGTTTTAAACAAGTTAATAGGTGGTTAGTATGTATTTGGGACATAGAGGATACTAATGTTTTGCAATCCAGGACAAAATGCAATGTTTAGAACTTTAATTAACATACGTTTGAAATGTGAATTTCTCTCTAGATTATAGAGTGTGGGTTAGGATCATGTCTGTTACTTATAAGCTTTGTAGTCTTCAGTCCGTTTTTTATCTTTTCAGCAAAATCTTATTAGAATCTTCTGTCTGCTGCTAAGAAGCTTTGACTTTATGGAAAGAATCGAAAGGTGTCTGACAAAGTGTCAAATATGAGAAAAGAATGGAAGTGGCCCAGTAGTGAGAATAATTTGGTTTATTACTTTAAAAAGGGCTTTAAAAAATAAACAAGCATGAGTTGAGCACTCAGTTTAGCAAGAAGCTCAGTTGCCCGGCGGTGCTTCTGGACTTCAGTTTGTGAACTTATTCACAGTGATACGATGAATTATTTGGTGTGTTCTTCGTACCAATGAACCTTTGAGGGTTTGATCTTCTTCAGGCTAATGAAATACTAGGTAATATGTTATTGTTTAATGGTTGTGAAACATGAAGTTTTGTTTTAGAGCGTAAGAGGGCAAAATAATTGCTCTTGGAGGAGTCAGTGCACATAATGTTATTTAAATTTGTAATGTGTTGTGATTTAACCCAAGCCGGCAATTGAGCACCACGCAGCCACTTACTCAGTCCCCCCACGGTGGGATGGGGGAGAGAATCGGAAGGGTGAAAGTGAGAAAACTCATGAGTTGAGGTAAAGACAGTTTAATAGGTAAAGCAAAAGCTGCTCACACAAGCAGAGCAAAACAGGGAATTCATTCACCACTCCCCATGGGCAGGCAGGTGTTCAGCCATCCCCAGGGAAGCAGGGCTCCATCACGCCTAACGATTACTTGGGAAGACAAACGCCATCACTCCGAAGGTCCCCCACTTCCTCCTTCTTCCAGCTTTATATATTGAGCGTGACATCATATGGTATGGAATATCCCTTTGGTCAGTTGGGGTCAGCTGTCCCAGCTGTGTCCCCTCCCAACTTTTTGTGCCTCCCAGCCTACTCACTGGTGGGCTGGGGTGAGAAGCAGGAAAGACCTTGACTCAGTGTAAGCACTGCTCAGCAGTAACTGAAACATCCCTGTATTATCGATGCTGTTTCCAGCACAAATCCATAACACAGCCCCATACTAGCTATTGTGAAGAAAACTAGCTCTATTCCAGCCAAAACCAGCACATAATGTAAAGTTCAATGGACCTGAAACTAGATTTACATCTGTATTTTAATTGAAGATTGCTTGCATGACTGTTCATTCTTCTTTGCTTTTTTCTTTTTTTTTTCTTCAGACAAAGCAGAATATTGGTATAAAGAATTTTATACTTCAGTTGTAAAGCAAAGTAGTTTCTTATGCTTTGAGAGGGAAAGGATTTTTCTATACCTGTGAAGAAACAGAATCTTGTGCTCCTGGCCTGTCTTTTATTTGTAAATAGAACTTTTTCTGCTGCAGTGTTGTATGTGTCTTTCATACACTTTGCTTTATCACTCATTCGTGAGCATTAGTTTAATGTTTATAACTAGGAGCAAGATGCACCAAGGTCTCTCCTTTCTGAACTCATGTAGGCAGAAAATACTATAAATCCCCATTACATTGCACCTTTGCGTCAGAAAGCTATTGAAAAATGAAGGACATACTTGCCAGCTGAACTTTGTTGTCATGTTTGTAAGGGCACAGAAGGAAGGAGGAGAAACACATTGGGCGTTCATCCTTTTGTTTAGCGCAACTATTTGATGTAATGTAACCAGCGTGCTGCTTACAGTTACATGTAGCTCGTCTCTTTGAATGTAGTATGTTCTGCAAACCCAAAAGGTAAGCTTTTCCGCGGAGAATGGACTTAATCAGAGGACAGGCTAGAAGGAAAGAGTATATCAGTGCTTGAAGGACTCCCTGAAATAGGCTACACATCACCAATTTACATTTAGAGATGGTGCGCTACGGAGATACAGGATGTAGCATGTTACGCTGTTTTATACAGCCAGTTGATTTTTTTTTTTTTTTTTTGGTAGGGTAGTGGTCTTACAGTGGTGTCTGGTTTGTTGCTGCAATCCTGGTTTTATTTTAGCTTCTGTGCAATTGTTTTATGTATTCAAAAGAGTTCCATTCCTATTTAACTTCGTGCCTTGCTAGTTTCCTGTTTGTGCAGAGGTGCCAAGGCGCAGACAGTCGGAGCTGTATTTGCACAGTTAAGTGTGTCTGGGAGAACTGTTTACGTATCAGCAGCTGAAACTGGGAGGAGAACAGCAGAACATGTCTGACAATGGAAAAAACGGAGAACAAATCCTGTGTTGCAATTCCTTAGAGTATATTCTGGGAACAATGAAATAACTAAGCTTCGCTCTGATTTTCAAGGCTGGCTTGCCTTAAGGAGAGAGATCATGTTATTCCACTTGCAAAATCATCTACTGGATGTCCGTATAAATAGTGGCAAAAAAAATTATCTTTCAGTGGAGCTTGGGGTTGTATCATATAGATGATAACAGGTTGCACAATTAAAATGTTGCAAGAAAAAAGTTTGACACTTACAGTTGCAATGGATGTAATAACGACTTTGCTTTGCTTAGTCCTTCTTGTGGCGCTTTTTAAAAAACTTTTGGCGGTCTGACAAAAATAGATGTTAAATTGAAGTAGTAAATTATACTTTCGAAGAAGGGTAGCAGTAATGCCCTATGTTTGTTATTCTCTGCTACCTGAAATCCTGGTTCAATTTACATGAAAATTTGGGGTTTGTGGTAATTACTGAACAAAATTGCAGTAACATCTCAACTGGGAAAAGGCTTAAAAATTTGAATGGAACAGTAGAAAGTGAAATTTGCATATGAAAAAAAAACTGAGGGGAATTTTAAATAAACAATGTAAAAGCTAGGCATTTCTTCTTTGTTCACCTTCCATTCAGGTCTTGTTTATGCATTAGCAGTCAAAATATTTAGTTACTGTACATCAGCTAGCTGTAAAGTAACTGTGGTTCTTGAGTGACTGACATTTGTGTGAAGAACATCATTCTCTTAAATGTGGAATTTTTTTTGCTGTTGAGCTTGCTACAGAACCTTCTGTGATACTCTCAACTTCTAACCATTAATATGGATTATTTTTGTCTTTAGTTTTTAATTTTCCAAATAACATTTCTGTTTTAACTTCCTTTAAGTGTATTTTTCTGTCATGCGTATTTCTTGATGTAGTCGGCTTAAGAGAAAATTATGCTGGAATATGTTTCCCTTGTTTAAATAGGTGATTTTAATCATAGAGTCAATGCATGGTAGAAGTAACTTTTGGTGAATTATACAAGTGTTCAGGAATAGAATATGGAATTAATAATTTCAGTCAGTGGCCTTTATTCAAGAGGAAAGTGCCTGTGCATGATATATTTGTGGGACTACAGAGAAAAGCCTAATATGATAAAACCACTGATTTTCAGTTTGAACATGCTTATCGAGGTTTGATAGGTATTTTACATAAAAGTGTATACAGAATATTTTAGATGTCTTCCTAAAAAAACCCAAAAAAACAACCAACCAAACAAAAAAACCCCCAAAAACCCCCAAGAAAAATTCAGTCAAAAATATTTCAATATTCAGACAGCACAATCTTTCCTGCACACATCCCTGAAGATAATTAGATCCTATGACATTGCTAACTCTGGTGATTCAGAAGCAATCTTTCAATACAGGGTATTTCTTAAACTTTTAATGCCTAGACTTGTATGACTTGCACCCAAATCTCAGTTCTAATGCAAAACAGTAAAAGGCTATTCCTTGTTGTTTAAATTACATTGCTAACCAAAATGTTTGTAGTGGTAATGCCTTCTGTGTAGATGAAGCACTGTGTGCTTTATTTTATTTTTTTTTCCTTCAAGTCAGTCTTGCAATTTGTTTATATTAAAACTGACTCATTTTTAGATATGGAGAGCTGGCACTACTTTTGGATTGATGTGTGCAAATTAGTTGGTGGGGTTTTTTTAATCTGAAGTAGCCTGCAGCATGCCAGTCTGTCTGTCCAGTGAATGCTCAGTCTGGGATAAGAGAACTGCCGTGGCAGTGGGAGGAGGCAGTCCAAGAAAAGAGTGTGCCGTTTCAGGTAAAACTCTCCCAACGCTTGTGGAGACCCGCGCCTGTGAAGCTGCTGCAAACAGGCCTCTCGGGTCTTTGAGAAGGATGGTCGAGTCGCTGAACTGCTACTGCTTACCTCTGCCTCTTTTAGGGAAGAGAAGGTTAAACTCTGTTGGTTTTATGCTACTCCTTGCTTTATGTTCCCAGTTGCTTTATTTATAACCATGTAATACACATTTTTGTTATGTAGCGTGGGCAGGATCATCAGTTCTCCACTTTTTTATAAGTCAAGGAGCCCCAGGAAGTGCTGTATCTGTGAAGCTTAGCTCTGTTTTTCAATGAAAAAGCAAAGGCTTGTATTATAGTGGGTTCCACTGAGAAGTTAAGGTTTTACTATTTTTCCCCTCTATTTTAAAATAAAGTTAATTTATGTGTTTTATGCAAAAGACTTGCAATATGGAGAATCGCGGAGGCAAGAAGACATGGTAAAAAAAAAAATAATAAAATCTGTGTAAGACGCTGGATCTACTATTCCTAAGCTCTTATGACTATGGGTGGGATTTCGTTTCATGGCTAAGTCCACGTAGCAGTCAAATGCTTCTGGAAATGACAGTTCAACTTCAGCCTGTCCTCTGTGTGTTCTTACCTGTTCAGTGGCACTCACTACATCGTACCGTGAGTGAAGTCGTCCAGGAAGCGCATCTAACAGAAAATGAATGTTGTTTTCAGAACAGGGAACAGGTTGAGAGCAATTCCTCTGGTTTAACTCGGTGTTAGCCAGCTCACTTGTGCTTATATCAGGGAAGTGACAGTAGTAGAGTGTGGCCAGGGGTAGGGATTGTGTTGACAGTCCTTTGCCCCTTTGGCAAGAGCTAGGCTTTGCATCTAGCCTTTAGACTTCAAAAATTGTGCAAGGGGAACACAAAATACTACTCACTGAAAGCTCAGTGTCTGCTCTCTGGCAGCGGCTTACTTGCATACATTTCAATTTCCAGAGAATCCTGTGGAAAATCACCTAGAAGCTCGTACTCCTTCAGGGACTTGTGTTTGTGGCATAAGGCATTTCCGCTTGTTTTGTCCTAGTTTTCATTTCTGTTCATAAGTACTTGGGATTAACCTGATGGTTTAGTTATAAAATCACATAACAGGAAATAATAAGGAAGTAATATGAAGTGCAACAGGAAAGAAAGTGTTCTATATGAGCTGTTTAAAACAAATAGTGAGTTTGTGCATCTAGTGGAATTCATTAACTGGTAGTATTTTACTATGGAAACCAGACCTTGCACTGCATGCAAAACCAGAGAGTTCAAGTACAAATATATTTTTAGCTTTTCAGGTAACTAATTAGTGAACAGAAATTGCAACAAAAGAAACCTTCGATTTGCTGCATGGTTGAAAGCCATGCCTTTTCTGGGTTTGTCTTTTGAGGGTATGTCATACTTGCATTCGTCTTTCATAGAGAAGCTGATTATTTGGTAAGACTCAGGCTCTTGATGCATTAGATATTTCCCATTTTCCTACTACCTTGCGTGGAAACTCCTGGCCAACAGTTGATTCAGTCAGAATTATAGAAATTTTGTTTTGTAAAACAAAGTTGTTCTTTCTCTGTATAGCAAAGCAAAACTTAGTTGCCATTGTAGGAGCTTCAGTAACCACATCTGTTTTGCAGGCAGGTTCTTTTTGCATTATGCATTTTATCTATCCCAGCTTTGAAGTTTGACAGTGAATCATTAGAGTTAATTCATGTAGCAATAAAAATTGGGAGGTCATGCAAGGCTGTTGCTTTGATTGTTGCATATCTGCTGCATTAAACCCTTAAGATCTTTACTTGTAGGAGGGAATTTGTGTTTATCTTACACAATTTCATAATCAACACTGCTTGCTTAGCTTCATCTAAACTCCTACATCCAAAGCCAGCCAGTGTTAATCTGATTTTGGTGGTAATACACTACAATTTAATGGAGTCAGTGCTGTTAGGAGTTCCATTGAACACTTGCTGGTTTGAGCAGAGGAGACAGAGGTCCCTGCAGTCTTTCATTCCTGGTAATTGCTAATGTGTTTTGACATCAGCTTTAAAGACCAAACTGTGTCAGGTTTTCACGTGAAACTTTGAAGACCAGTTATTGAGCTTTTGCATTTCAGGGTAACATTAAGCTAATTTTATTTTGTACTAGGTTTGAGAGAACTTCTAAAGTACTTAATTTATTAGGTTTAAGGATCATGCCATTCTGTAATCAGTGTGATTTCATCATATTAATCTTCTTTGTCTTAAGTAATAATTCCTAAGTGCTGGTAGAAGCTGGGACACTTATGTACGCAATATAATTACTATTATTCTGTATGTGTTCCCACTTAAAAATTGTTTTTACTTAGTTAAAACTACATGGAGTTACCCCCAAGCAATACAACAAGTACAGAAAAAAGTAAGATATATCCATCACCATAAAATATTGAATAAACTAGTAAAGCATTCAAGCAAGATTAAATGCTTCTTCTCTGAAACCATTCAATAAATCTGCATTTTATGATTAGGGTATAATATTTAAGATTATTAAACTGAGGAGGAGGTAATATTCTGCCTGTCTCTTCCCTTCCTGCTGTCATTCTGCCTCTTGTTTGTTAGCTGTTGTGTTTTCCATAGCCTTCACATGTTTGCCTGGCTTTGAAATGAAGCAAGTATTAGAAGAGTGATTTTTGTCTTGTATCTTTGACCATTCTGAAATGAGGGAGTGTATGACATTATTGTATTTATTTTTTGTGTTTTGAGCAATTTTTTAATTTTTTTAAAGCAAATTTCAAATCCCATTGAAATTGGTCTGTGGTTTCCCTAACATCCCTTGAAAATTCTCATAGGAATTTTAAAGGCTGTACAAAAGAATCAAGCAGATATAGGAAACTAATGCAGAACTTCCCTAGCTAATCCTGTTAGGCATTTCATGTAACATTACTTGGACTAATCTATACTCAAATTACACCACATTTTCCATGTGCCAACAGCATGGTTGTGAAGAATTAACCATTAACTGGTTGATGCACTGCAAGTTGTTTCCTATTGTTACTTTTTTCTTGCCTCATACCTTTCTTAAGAGTTTCTTCACCGTAATTTTAAAATAAGGTCCTCTCAAAAAAAATAGTTGTAGCATGCTGGGATTTGTGGCTGGGGGTGGAGGTAGAAGAATATAAGCATCCCAAAAAATACTGACTGAAGAACTGATACACTCAAACATTCTTTGATCCTATTTGTCTTCTAGTCTTTAAATTAGTTACGTATTCTTTTCTGTGGCATTGCTGTCTGCTGTAGCTACCAGGCATACAATGGGAAAATTTATACTGTGCTTTTTACAATTCTGAGTGTATTAAAACTATGTTTTAATATCATAGGTGCGATACCTTTGAAGTTGTCTGTAGCAGGTTGAAGCCTGTGTTATATGTGAGAATCCACGGTGCAGTCTTTAAAAGTGCTTCTGTGACCTCCTTATTCTTTGCCAGCACTTTTCTTAATAGCAATATGAACTGTAGTGTTCTCTGGTTGAGATTCTGCTGGAAAACAAGTAAAAAGAGGTAACCCTCCAATCCCTACAGTGGTGACAAACCCTACAATGGTGAAATTATTTCACTCTGTTAATTCGCTTTGTCCCATTTATCTTCCTACAGTCTTTGTCAGGCAGCAGCCTTCAAGACTCTTGCTGTGCCGTCATGTTTTGTCCATCCTTGCATCTTCCACTGGCTGTGTTGTGGTCTACGTGCACATCTTTGGCTGCTGTCTTTAAGCTGGTAACTTGTCATCAGAAAAGTAAATTATAAACCATTGTTGTTCTTCTAGACCAGAGTCTTGATTTGCCTTTAATCTAGCTATATGGGTATTCAGTTGCCATCTCTAAATTGAAGGAGGTCAAGCTTGGAACATGATTTCACAAGAGACAGTGGTCTGAATGAAAACCTGACTGACAGCTGCTGAAATAGAGGTCTCCTCCCTCTGTCCCAGGTTCCTGCTCTCTAGTTTTTGTGTGTGCTTCTGTCTGTCTTGCCTTATGCTAGTATCAACACTCCTTTACAAGTGCATATTTGATTTGTTAAAGAGGCAGAAAGAGAAGTCAACAAAATGTTGTCGCTTTCATACATTTTAGTAAACTAAGTTGGCTCACAAAAGAACCTGATGAAGATTTGTGTTGGCACAAGGTCAGAAGTTTGGGACCAAGTGGCTTGGAGCGATGATGCAGTAGAATTGAAAGGAAGGGGAAGCTGAGAGGAGCCATAAATAAGAGTGGAAGGACAAAAACCAAACCTTTTGGGTTAGTTTAAGGAAAGTGGCACAGTCTTATTCAGATGCTAACTTGTAACGTGTGGAACCAAACTCTTAGTCTTGGATGCCACCTGCACACCAGTAGCTACTGGTATATTAAATAGGCAACACCTGCAGGAATGTAAATTAAATTGATGATGTAGGAAAATGAACAGTAGTGTTTTTTCCTTATCTTACTTGGTTCTACTATACTTTTATTATGCTTTTCCTAGAGTACATTTTTTTGATATCTGCTGCAAAGAGTTTTATATTGGTAGAAAGCTTGACACACAGAATCCTATTATCGGTCTTGCCAGCCAAGCTTGTAGGGGTCTTTTTTTTTTCTTTCAGTTAGTGTAATTAAGTGTGATGGCTAGTACATCTTTGCATAAAATCTGTATGTTTTCCATAGCCAAACAAATTGTTTTCTGCCTGCCAGCTCAGTAAATATTAAGCGAGATCTCCAGTTTTTCACAGGTATATAACCCTGTCGTTCTTGTGCTCTTTAGTAAGTGGCTGTATTTGTTATTGATGTTTTTGTGTAACTACAAGGTTAGCCTCTCTCCTAATCTCTGTTATCGCTACTAGATAGATTTGTCACTTACTGTACCTCCCCATCAGTGAATAACAACTGTCAGTGAACTGTTCAGGAATGCCTTCATCTTTCCAGGAAAAGCCTTAAGGAGCCTTTTCCCCCCCCGCCCCGCCTCCCCTTTTCTAATGAAAGAGCATGGAAGCTGTAGGACTCTCACTGTGTGCTCTTCAGTACAGTTACTACATGTATTTTTCTGCTGATCTCAGTAGCCACAGGGGGCATGGTTACACAGTTAGGAGGGCTGCTGGGTTCTAAGAATTACTTTTGTTGTTCTGCTGCGTCCTTCGTTCACGGGGTGATGCTTGGTAATTATCTCTTAAATGCCAGTGTGTTTTTATTTTTATGTAGCTGTGACAGACTAGTCTTCCTACACGTAGGCAAACTTTCACATGATGCTTCAATAAAGCAGCTGAGAAGCCAAGCAAAAAGCAGGGCTGATTTGCATAAAGCCCCTCTGAATTAAATCAAAACTTCAGGTTGTGTTACTGGTTGCTATGTGCAAATCCAAACATTGCTCTGAAGAAGCTATTTCCACAATAACAATTTCTAGTGGGATCTGTGGTCAAGTAATACTTCCTAAAAGTATGTTTTCTGGGATGGACCTAGACAGTATTTGCTATCATTACACATAACGGGTAAGGACGATTGTTTTAATGTGTCTAAGATGTAAAGTGCCAGTTCCCATCTAGTAGTTACCAAGTGCTGATTTTAAAAGGTTTGTCACTGCTTGCTCGCTAGTAGGACAGAGATGTGTTCTGGAGCTCTGTGCCGCTTTATCGTAAGTGGTGCTGCAGACAGACGGTCTTCTGCGCGGGGAGTCCCTCTGCGTGCAAGTTCTGAAATTTGCTGTCAGGAAATACCTGCTAATACTTACCTTAAAAACTCACTGCAAATACCATCCAGAAAAGATGTTTCTTGTAAGATCTGAGGAAAGCTGATGCCTGAAGGGATGCAAGCTCAATTGAAGCAACTTAATTAAGGAATTTGAGCAAATATTAGGAATAATCTTTCTCTGTGTACAGTATTTGACAATTCTAAAAGTAGTAACACTAAAACAAATTGTTTAAAATAAGATTGACTTAATGTAGCAGTACAAATATGTTTGTTATATAAGCATGCAAATATAAATTATGTAAATATCCAAGTATATTTCTACAGATATCGTGACAATTTTGAGCTAAAATCCACACTTGTAATTTGAGACTACTTTTAGTGGATTTTTTAATAACCCAGATGTATTAAGATCGTTTTCTCTTGATTTTTTTTTTTTTATATAGACATGAAGAAAAAAATGGTCTATACAGTATCTGTGGGGTTTTTTAGATTTAATTGACAGGAATTTGAAAAATTAATTGGGCCTTTCTAAAGGATAGTTATAATTGAGCTCTCTGCAGGCCCATTTAATATTATATGATCTGTTCATATGTAAGTAAAACTGGATTGAATGGTCCTGGCTAGGCTTACTCTCTGAATCTCTGTAAGGACTGGTTTCTCAGCTGGAAATAATTTCTGAATTGGTGGAGCATTAGATGACAATAATGTGGTCTTTATTACATTATTACTGAAGTAATTCCAAGTCAAAGTTGATAAAATACAGGGTGTTCAACCCTGAAGACACCTTTAGGCAAAGCAGATTACTTTACACTTGCCTATGGTGAAGAGTGTGCAGGGCTTTGAGAGTGTTTGGGGTTCTTTTTCACTGCAGATGGACTTGGTTCAGCAAGGCAGAGGTAGAAATTTTCGTGCTTTTTTGCTATAATGAAGTCATCACTTTTCAGTGAGCAGAGCAAGGCTTTCTCATTATTTCATAGGAATTTGTTCTTTCTAACGATTCCCTATGAAATTATTGTTAAAACACGTCACTGTCATGGTGGCCCTTCAGTTTCCATTCTCTGAGTATCACTGCGAATTTAAGTTGTGTAGGTAGATGCCATTGCTGGTTTTGCATTGGCACCTGTCTAAATTGTATTGTACCAACTGTGCTGCCCTGAGATTTTCACATGGTACCTTTCGCACACACACAGCTCTTGTTTAGTCAACAGACTTCATCGCAGTTGCAATTTCTTTGGTATGTGTGATGAATAATGCAATAGAAGAAAATAGCACTGTGCTGTATTTATTGTTCATTAATGTACATGTTCTCTCTAATCCTTTTAAAAATACATTCTTGCAGCCTATTTGTACTCCTTTCTGAGCATATTGCAGTAGTTTTGATTTCAGTAATTCTTTGTGGCAAGAAATAAACTGAGCGGTACTACATCGATGTGGTATGAAAGCTTCTCTTCGGTTATTCACTCTGCCCGACTTCTCTGACATGAAGGGAGCAAGGCTTATATCTACCAGCTGTCTTGCTGCTGCTTCCTTTAGTTAGCACTGATTTCATAAATCTGGGTCGTTGAAACAGATTTTCTGAAAGTGTGCATTTGAAATACGTTTCCTAGTATTTAAACAGTCTATTCATTATATGAAACTACAGTAGCTCTTGCCTTTTTATACCCAGTTGTCTTTTTAATCTTTCGTAACTTGTTACACCTGTAATACTACATTTGTGTAGGGCAAAAGATGAATTCCACTCGTAGTGATGGTATGATGCGCCATGTAACACATTTGGGCTCCCTGCATCTGTGAAACCCGCAATGTCCGATGAAACAGCCGAGTACGTTTAACAGGATCGTGCAGGGAGTTATAAATGCTTGGTGCATGGTAGCTGGTGTGAAAAGTGTTTCCATTCTCTCTCATCCCGTCGGCAGATGGACAGCGAAGCTGACGTTGTCATCACTTGCTCAGAGTTAACATTCGGGTGAGGTTAACTGACTTACGGTGCAAAAGCTCGCGCATCTGAATCATCATCTAAGGCAGTCAGCAGAAACAGGGAAGACTATGTTAATTAAACTTGATTGATACCTGGAAGCTTTAGACTAAGCCCTAAGGCCTAGAATTTGTTGGGTTTTGGCTTATGTTGTATTTAGGCTTATTTTATGACTTCTCATGCAGACGTCAGAAATGCACGAAGGCACCTGTGTGTTTTGCTCTCTCTACTTAATGTAAGAGCTATGAAGAGAGTCTTCAGCCTGTGTGTTTTCAAAGGTGCTCCTGCAGTGCTTATTGTAGGACTCAGTTTAAAGGGAGTAGCATACTGTGTAATGTCGAAGTGTTCGTATCGCCTCTTTTTGCACAACTGTAAAGATACTTATATTTGTGTGTTTAGATTCCAATGCTTCTGTCCATTTGCATTTTATTACATGTGAAGCACAGGGGAAAATTTGCTAAAACTGTGATCCAGCCTTAAGCCATAAGTGTATATTATAAACCTGGTAACCATAGAACCCTTTTTGTTTCTGGTGAAGCGCTGTTGATATTGCTCTAGATGCTGCTGGATTATAGGTTTCCAGATAGGTTGCACTGTCATTTATACTCATCTTACTTTGTAAATGAGTAAACAAGCTTACCAAGTTACAAGAAATGGATTAAGAGAATCGGTAGTAGTGTTATAATATTGATATATACCAAGGCTATGAAGGAATGTGTCACAGGTGTAAGTTTTTGAGCACCATCTTTGTGATGGATGATAAATTCATTTTATAGACGTATTTTTCAATGTGGCTAATTTCATCATGGTATGGGCTTTGCTTTTTATTGCTGAATATCTTCTGGTTATTCCCCCTTCCCACCCACCCCCAATTTACTTTATGTAACTGAACAGTAGATGGACAAATATATGAGCTTATAATATCCTGTAATAAAAATATTCTACTTTCTTATGTAAATGAGTATTGCATATAAGTGAGGTCATTATTATGCTCTTTGGACCATTACTATGTTAAACAGATTATGAGACAATTCAGAAGTTTGAACACATAAACGGGAATTTCAGCTTCAGTAAACATTCCAAGACAAGTAACATGTCAGTAGAAAAAAGTGAATTCTTCATACGCATTTATAATGGTAAAGAGTTTTTGAGAGTAAGCTGCACTATGTGTTATTGATTATGTTTAATCTTTTTTTTTCTTTTTCCAGTTGTCCATATTTGTCAGAGAAGATTACGCCTGCTATACCTGCAATTGGTGGGATTCTTTTCTTTTTCGTGATGGGGACCCTGCTGCGTACTAGTTTCAGTGATCCTGGTGTCCTCCCACGCGCAACACCAGATGAAGCAGCAGATCTAGAGAGACAAATAGGTAACACTGAAGGTCTGTTGTCTCTTCGCTTTCCTCCCGAGTGTGCATGTACTGTGTGAAGGCAGTGTGCTGCTCTGCTCATGGGAGGAGTTACTTCTGTCTTGCCACAGTAATTGGTCTGGAGCTGTAATGTCTGATGACATTACAGTGATTCCTGTGGAAAGATGTTTGATCAGTTCTTTGCTAAGAAAGTTAATAAAATCCTGGCCCTGGAGAGTCATAGTTAACTACTGTAAATACTTTTCAGCAAATATGGTAGAAGTCTCTCTGTGGTGCACAATAGGGTATTTTTTAAAGTGTTTTTGGCAAGAAAGCTGATATTACAAAGGTTCTACAGTTGTGCATCTTTTAAAGTAATGTACCCTCAGAGTTTAATTTAATTATGTTGTTGTTTATATTATGACAGAG
The DNA here is from genome assembly GCF_964289735.1 of Phaethon aethereus. Lineage (NCBI taxonomy): Eukaryota > Metazoa > Chordata > Aves > Phaethontiformes > Phaethontidae > Phaethon > Phaethon aethereus. The sequence goes on along the minus strand of NC_138576.1, from coordinate 70,074,104 downwards.
TCAGATAAGTCTCTGTGTTAATATACAGTCTTGTAAGTTGATGCAGTCTTGGGAGGTTTTTCTTCAGTAAGAGTAATAAAATGTTACTATTTTTTATCTGTGTAAAGCTAGCACAATTAAAGGAGAGTGACCTAGACTTTGATCAGCCTCATTACCCTTTGCTGGGTAAAAAAACTGTCTGGACGGCTGACCCCAGAGAGTTGTGGTGAACAGAGTTAAATCCAGTGGGCGGCCAGTTACAAGCAGTGGTCCCCAGGGCTCGGTTTTTGGGGCTGGTCTGGTTTAATATCTTTATTGATGATCTGGATGAGGGGATTGAGTGTTCCCTCAGTAAGTTTGCAGATGACACCAAGCTGGGTGGGAGTGTTGATCTGCTGGAGGGCAGGAGGGCTCTGCAGAGGGATCTGGACAGGCTGGATCGATAGGCAGAGGTCAACTGTATGAGGTTCAACAAGGCCAAGTGCCGGGTCCTGCACTTGGGTCACAACAACCCCATGCAACGCTACAGGCTTGGGGAGGAGTGGCTGGAGAGCTGCCCGGCGGAAAGGGACCTGGGGGTGCTGGTTGGTAGCCGGCTGAACATGAGCTGGCAGTGTGCCCAGGTGGCCAAGAAGGCCAACAGCATCCTGGCCTGTATCAGAACTAGCGTGGCCAGCAGGAGTAGGGAAGTGATGGTGCCCCTGTACTCGGCACTGATGAGGCCGCACCTCGAATCCTGTGTTCAGTTTTGGGCCCCTCACTACAAGAAGGACGTTGAGGTGCTGGAGTGTGTCCAGAGAAGGGCAATGAAGCTGGTGAGGGGTCTGGAGCACAAGTCTTATGGGGAGCGGCTGAGGGAACTGGAGTTGTTTAGTCTGGAGAAGAGGAGGCTGAGGGGAGACCTCATCGCTCTCTACGACTACCTGAAAGGGGGTTGTGGTGAGGTGGGTGTTGGTCTCTTCTCCCAAGTAACTAGCAATAGAATGAGAGGAAATGGCCTCAAGTTGCACCAGGAGAGGTTTAGACTGGGTATTAGGAAAAATCTGTTTACGGAGAGAGTGTTCAAACATTGAAACAGGCTGCCCAGGGAGGTGGTGGAGTCACCATCCCTGGAAGCGTTCAAAAAACAGGGACATGGTTTAGTGGGCATGGTGGTGGTGGGTTGATGGTTGGACTTGGTGATCGTAAAGGTCTTTTCCAACCTTAATGATTCTGTGATTTATCATGAAAATTGTTGATTAAATTCTAGTTGCTACAGCTACAAATATGCTAAAGTGTGCTACCTGGATAAGAAAACACAGGATGAGTTTGCAGAGCTGCTTCATAAACAATGGTGGTGGTTGCTTATTTTTTAGTAAGCTACTAAAGCTTACTGAGAGCTACGATACCTGCTTTGATATGATAGTCAATGGAAATTCCATGTTCTGAAGCAATTTCAGAGGAACGCTCACTCATATAACTGAAAAGACAGATAGCAAGTTTATGCAGGCACAGGAGAAATACCTGTGGGGTACTTGATGTTTAATACTGTAGTATGGTAATACTATAGTATAGTCTTAGGCTGTTTTTACTGTGACAAATAATTCAATGCAGTAGAAGCAAACGCATGCACGAAAGCTGTTGTTGCCAGTGCTTCTGCATCTATAAAGTGTGAATTAGAGGAGTTTACTTCAGACTAGGTTATGTCTGGTTCTCTCATAGACTATATGTCCTCCATAAAGCATTGGTGAAAATATTTGAGGGGCAAAGTCATTGGTTTAGACTCTTACATTATGTTATGGGGTAGAATTCATTTGTTGTACACATGGAGCTGAAGTTCTCGTTTAGTTTCCTCAGAAAGCAAATGCAGTTTGTATGTGCCAAAATCACACTGTGGACCATGCTGGTAAGTGGGAATGATAGGAGAGTTCATGTCAAAATAGCCAGATGTTAACGTTAACATGGCATTAGTTTCCTCTTAGCTGTTAGGAGACAGTAAGCACACCATAAAGTTGTATCTTCCACTTAAAGAGATCTGTCAGACAAAGAAGTACTGTTAAGGTAAACTAAAAAAAGTAACAACTTGTATTCACTATTTTAGGCCTTTATGAACCTTTAGCAGAGTCAAGGTAACAAGTTTGTTTTTAAATTCATATGTACCTTAGTGGTTGTTTGAATCTAATGGTTTCATTGCAATTAAAAAAAAACCCTCATCTAAAGGGCTCAGTTTCAGAAAACTACTGTTGGAGGAGGAAAAATGGTTTTATTTTCTGGAAACGTGCACATTATCTTTGGTATGGATTGTTTTAAGAAGCAGCAAGATTTCAAAATAGAGTGATGAGTTCACTGATCGTCACTACATTGAGACCGTTTTCTTTCACCAGATTTGGAAGGTCTTGACCACAGCTGTTATACTATGTTATGTGTTAAGATAAAAAGGTGTCTGTGTAATAAGCAGCATTTTGTGTATTTCAGAGTGTTTGGATTTGAGTTCTGAAGTGGAATCAACACATTTGCAGCATGCTGGGTGCAGCAGCTAGTTGTACTTACTCTGTATTCTCTTTGTGCAGGTTTGAGGCTTTTGGAGCTGTATGATCATGTAACATGGCTGTTGAACTTTGTGGGAAGGAAATCTTTTCCCATGGCTATGTGAAATCCGAGATGTGTCGTTCAGCAAATTTTATAGATCTGGTATAGCTTCCTAAAAACAGTGTATTCTGCTGGCATCCACATTTCAGGAAGAAAACCTACATTGCTTTTATACATTGTTTGGACTAATTGTGTAGAGCCAGGAGCCAGCTGTCATTGCCATGACAGGAGGAAGGGTACATTTAGCCAGTCAGGATTTAGCTTTGGGCGAGGACTGTACTGTACATAGTATAAAAGGAAGAAAACCATTAGATCCTAGATGGCCCAGATTGCTCAATCCCAGATGGATGAATTTAAATTCATATAAATTTCTTCTGTTTGCTTGCTTTCCAGTATGGCACTCTGGATTATTTAAAAACAAAATCTTCAGTGAACCTGCCCTTACATGCCATGAAGAAGTTAAATCAGAAATGGAGGAGCATTGTGAAGCCATATTCTTACTAAACTCCAAAAAAACATTAAAAATGGATATGGAATGTGTTTATACTGAGGAACTGGAATTCTCTTCAAACACAATAATTTCAGTCATGCTTGTGTAACAGAAGAATTCCTAATATTCACAGAATCCAGATATGTGGAAAACAGATGCCAAAGTTCAATTTGTGTTGCTGAGAAAGCTAACAGATTTCTTAGGAAGACTGATTTTAGAGCTTATTTTTTAGCTTTTGCCAGTGCTATCACTGCAAGTATTTTTCAGAATTAAATACTGAGTATGTTATGTGCTGCATAGAAGTATGTCAGTTGCTATAATGGGGAATGGCATTATTTTTGTAGCTGGGAAGGAAAGGATAGAGTGTGGTGGAAAAAAAAGCATCTCAGAACTATTTGGAGACATCTGGGGAAAATTATAATTTCCCCCTCCTTTCTCTTTTTTGCCCTAACCTCTTCTCAAAAAAATTATTCTCTCTGTAGGAATAACTTAAGGGAGGAGAATGGAATTCAGGCAGGTAGATTCCTCAGTGTTGCCAAAAAGAAATGCCTCTTTATATCATAAAATTGTGTTATAACTTCTAGATAAAAAAATGTTTAAAATTTAGAGTTTTCCAGAAAGAGCCATTTTGAAATAGAACTTCCCATGTAACTGTTTTATTGCTGCTGTAATTACTATGACAGCTCACTTGGGTTCTGTGTCTTTTAAAATGGTGTTTTCCTTCAGTTTTATTAATGCAGTATTTGGGGAGCAGTGGACATTCTTTGTCTATTTCAGTACTGGAGTCCCCAGTAAAATGTCTTATGATTTGAAGGTAAATATATTTATTAGATATTTGAAATCATAAGAATACCTTTCTAATTGAATAACCGTCCATAAGACTTATTCAAAGAACGTAGATTTCTGTTACACCTTTACATTTCATAAGTCTGCCACTGTGACCTCTCCCAGCTGTTTCACTCCAGCAACCCCAGCACTCCTATTTTGTACCTCGTGAGAGGAGGTTCTCATTAGGAAAAGGCTGGAGCACCATAGGAGGACACTGTATGGAAGTCTGCACTCATGAAGCATATTTAAACCAGAAATAGGAGAATGGAAGACATTTGTACCAGAGCCCATTGACCAACCATCTTTCTTTCACTTTTTATATTAACAAATCCCTTTAAACCCATCCTTGGCTAATGATAGGATTTCAAAGTTGATTAGAAGCAAGATTTGCAGACAAATCATTTGGCTTCTTACTGCTGGTGTTCTGTTTTGTTTTGTTTCTTTTCTCTGTAATGGGACAAGCATTGATCATTGAGAGAATAATTTATTCCTACTGTAATGTGAGATCATTGTGAGGAAAAGCTGGAGCATAACTGTATATGAAGAAAAATGTTTTTGAGAGTTTTCTTAACTCTGGTTAAAGCAAAGATATACTTCTTGTTGCTTCTGCTGAGTAAAAACAAAGAGTCATCAGTTTAGAAGAGAAAGACAGGTATGGTGTTTTGAATTGTGCCACATATACTGGTGGCTGATAGCTCAGCTGTAGAAAAATCATAGTCCTAATTCTTTAACCCGTTTGAAAATGAATGAAATAAAATCTTTGTGAACAGTGGGAGGCTTTTGCACCTGCATTTGAGAAAGGAACAGAGAGGAGCATAAGATGCTGAAAAGAATAATAGTACCCATCTAGGTACTGTCCTACATTCCCTGTCATCACTGTGGATACTTTTCCATTTCTGTGTCTGTTTCTTTGAATTTCTTGAGTCCCTTAGGCAGAAAATTAAATTAAAATCCATTAATGAAGCTGCTACAGAAATTTACTGGCTGATTATCTACTAGTAATAATGATGGTGCAGTTGGGGGGAAAAATTTTCAGAACAAAACCTTATATATCCTATTCTTTTTATGCTTTCCTATGGAAATTTACCTTTTCAGTAATTACATATAAAGATGATAATGATGATGGTTTGTTAAATGTGATTGCAAGTGAGTTGTTGAAGAGTAGATATTAGGATTTCGTTATCTTGCTGTGACAGATATTTTTCACCACTGTATCCAGCTGCTTGGTGAAATCTTGAGTGTTCTCTAATCATGTTTTCAATATGCTTTTATTAAAGCATTTTCCCCAAGTTAACTGCAGCAAATGAATTTCTCAGTTTCTAAATCCAGTACCCATATATGCAATTATAATGCAATATATACAATTTAATTGTATCTATGGTTTTGAAATGGACGTGGTTTAATAGTCACTTTAGAGTTTTTGTGATGTGCAGTTTAATTCTCTATTCTTATAGAACGGCAGACATATAAACAGGCTATAAAGATTAACTGAGTGTGTTCTTGGCTCCGTTTGAAGGATGAGGTATTTTGAATGCTTGCTGATTGGCACAGAAAGTGGCTTAGATCCATTATTTTCATAATCCAGTGGTTATAAAGACAAAATACCAGAAGGAGCAGCAAGTTGTTGTTTGAGTAATGAAAACCTAGACAGGTAAGGCAGAAGGCAGCACTATAACAATGCATTGTTATTAGGGCCTTGGCACAGAAACCAGTTACCACAGTTTGTTTCAAAAGTTCTTGGGTTTTGGTTCCTGTTTCTGGAGAATGAATCCTGTACTTTCTGGTGTTTTGAGTCTACTCTGGGTCTCTTTTCTGCCTCTTATTTGTATTGCATCTGTTATGTACATACACCCTGAGTTCTGCCCTGTCTTTCCTGTACTTCTGTTCAGCTCTGCCTCCATGGGTCTTACCTGGATCCTACTTGGTTGCATCTTTTGTTGTCTGTCACTCCTTCATCTTTTTTTGATCCTTCCTTCCACTTGGCTTTTTACTGACCTTGGGTTTCTGCAATGGGGTTTCCTCAAATTTTTTCCTTTCTCTGGATTGGGTAGGTGCCTCTTTCTTGTTGAGGTGGTAGGAGGGAGAGCCAGGTTCCTTGCCCTGAGTGCTTGACCTCAGCAGTCTCCAATAAACCTGGATCTGCTGGAACATTACATAGAATTATAGAATAATTTGGGTTGGAAGGGACCTTTAAAGGTCATCTAGTCCAACCCCTCTGCAATGAGCACGGACAGCTTCGACTAGATCAGGTTGCTTAGAGCCCCGTCCAGCCTGGCCTTCAATGTTGCCAGGGGTGGGGCATCTACCACCTCTCTGGGCAACCTGTGCCAGTGTTTCACCACCCTCACTGTGAAAATCTTCTTCCTTCTATCTAGCCTAAATGTACACTTTTTTAGCTCAAAATCAATGCCCCTTGTTCTGTTGCTACAGGCCCTGCTAAAAAGTCTGTCCCCATCTTTCTTCTAAGCCCCCCCTTTACTGGCAGGCTGCAATAAGGTCTCCCCAGAGCCTTCTATTCTCCAGGCTGAACAACCCCAACTCTCTCAGCCTGTCCTCACAGGAGAGGTGTTCCAGCCCTCTGATCATTTTTGTGGCCCTCCTCTGGACCCGCTCCAACAGGTCCGTGTCTTTCCTGTGCTGAGGGCTCCAGAACTGGACGCAGGACTCCAGGTGGGGTCTGACCAGAGTGGAGCAGAGGGGCAGAATCACCTCCTGAGGGAGGTGATGATCTTCAGAGGTCCCTTCCAACCCCTACCATTCTGTGATTCTGTATTCAAATGTTTGCTATTCATTGAAGTTTCAGAGGTGGTTGAGTCATCTTGCTTAAGCATCTGAAAACGTTTAAAAGGTTTGTTTCAGAAAAGGTTTGTTCAGACTGCTGAGCTGATCAAAACCACTGTCCTTTCTTCAGTAATAGCAAAACCAGTCGTCTTCCAAAAAGGTCCAATGGAGTCTTGAAGTGAGGAACTATATTGCCAGCAAATGTGGAGTTTGGGGCTCAAGTTCCCAAATATGGGAGCTTATAGCAAGTTTAATGGAGAGGAACAAGCTAGGTAGCTATAACAAATCCTTCAGACCTAAAATTGTGATTCTGGAATGAACAATAGAAATGGAAAGAAACATCTTTGTACTGTTAATATATATTTTTTTTAATGTGCCTTAAAAGGATGTATCCTAGTGGAGTGGCATCTATGCAGCAGGAAAGGCTGGGTGGCTCCAGTAACTGTTCAGATAAATCACTTGAACAATTTGGTAAAGGCATTATTTTTATTTTCTAAATTTTGTGTATGTAACGTGTCCAATACATAGCTTCTGCTTTGTTCTAGTTGTTCTAGATACTTGAGATTTACTCTGCCCTACCTGTCTCTTCGGGAAGCAGCCTCACAGAAATTATTACAGATGCAGTGAGAAACTCTTATGTCCCAAGAGGAAGAATTCTGATTTAAGAACGCTATTTTGAAGTTCTTTTAAAGCTTATTGAACTTTATATTTCTACATCAGAAAGCATAGAATAGGATGAGCTGATTAAGAAGAACAGTTCTCAGAATAAGACTTTCTAAAGAAACTGCCGGTACTTCATTCATTCACGTGACTGTTTCGAAACTGGGTGGTCATGCTGACAGCATGAAATGTTTCCACCTAGGCTATCACTTTTTCCAGGTGAAGATGGACGACTAACAGAGCTGTGCTGCTGCTGTTTCCACCACCAGGGTACAGGAATGGAAAGCAGTTTTTTCTTGAGGATTTGGTGAGGTGGTAGTAGCCCAGCCACCATCTGTTGTCATAGCAAAACAAAAAGAATTGCAAAAAAATTAAGTATGTCATTAAGGGAAAGGTACCTCTATTATTGAAAAATACTATATTAAATGCACATCATCAAGCTATCCTCATACAGAGGAAGGTTGGAAAGTGTAGTAAGAAGCCATTCTCCCTGTATTTGTAGTTTTATGAAGATTGCAATCAAAAAGATACTTGTATCAGAAGCGGAGACAGTTTCTAAAGGTAAGTATAAAGAGGTGGCACAAGCATATAGAGAAAGTGTTGGAAAGGCAAGAGGGGAGTAAAGTCTGTTACAACCAGCAAGGAACAGCAGAAGACAACAGGACAGGTTCTGTTAGAGGTCAGAGGAAGAAAGAGAAGCTGAAGGCATGCTGTGTAATTGGGAAATGAGAAATAACAGAGGGCAATCTGAAGGATTCAACATTCTGCTTTGATCTCGGAAGAGAATTTGCACACTTCTTGCCAGCTGATAGGAAGTGCAGGTCAGAAGAGGGGAAAGTAGTAGTAGTAGTAGTAGTAAAAAGACAATGAAAAATCTGTCAGTCTACTATATTGCATCTATATCTGTCTACCTAATATTCTACTCTAATAGAAATCTCTCTATTCTGTTGTTAGAAATTATTCTGTCTTGGAAAGGGGTGGAGCAAACTGCTAAATGATTGAATTGTAAGAATTGGGGCTGGCAGGGGGTGGGGTTTATGGCTGTTTAAGACTTAAAGCAAGCAACAGAATATTTCGAGAGCAAATCAAGTGTAACCAAACTGATGTCCTTCATTGAAAGAATAACTGTCTTGGTGGAAAAGAAGCAGCAGATAAGCTAAATTTTGACAGTAATAGAGCTCTTCATACTGTCCAGCATAGGAATCTTTCTATAGAAAGTTTTGAAAGTAATTTTGGGGAATTTGCAAGCACTTGACTTGATTTTATTCATTTTTTCTGTACTTTAAATAGTCTTAGCAAACTTGGGGAACAAATACAAAATGCATGATTACAAGTGGAAATCAAATGCTAACAAAAAGGGGCCTAAGTAGTGAGTGGTACAGTAAAAGGGCATTTGGGTATTATCCACAAGCCAATTGAGTCAGCATCAAGATATCATGACAAAAAGTGGAAATTCTTTTTGGGATGCATTAGGAGAAGACTCATTACATAACCAGGAGAAGTGACGTTCTATAATACCTAGTGATGATGAGGACTCAGTTCACTTCATCCAGTTTTTGACAGCACGTGTGGAAACTCAAGAGGAAGGCAGCAAAACAGAGAAGTCTAGAAAACATGATCTATAAGGAAATATTTAAGACATATGTGTTTGGCCTAAGAGAGGGAAGGCACATAGGTCTTAAAATACTCTAGTATTTTTTCGTATAACATAATAGAACAAAAGCAACCAGATGCATGACCCTTGTGTAGTAGAAAATCAATGAAGATAATGTAGTGTTACTTCTTATGAAAGTGCTATCTTTAGTAGTATCTCTGTAGAAATCTCAGTCAAATGCAGCAGGACTTTTTTCTTTTTTTCCTAAATGGGAAATTAAGCTTGTTGATGTAGTATTTTTACTTCGATTATAACTTTCATGAAAATGGAAGTAATTTTTTCCCAGGGCAACCCCTGGTAGTTGGGTATAAGCATGTATAAGTTGCATATAAGCATGTTTTCTGTGATGACACAAAATACTGTATTGAGAGGGGCTGTTGTTTCTATGGAAACATGAAAACTTGGAGCAGCCTTATTTTGTAACCTCTTTGCAGTTATAATATGTGTCTCGAAGTTAGTTTAGTGTGAAGACACCTCAAGTGGAAAAAATGTTATAGGATAATAAATTTCTAAATATGAAAGCTTAAAAGGATAAACAAACCCAACAGGGTGGGTTTCACAGATGGGAAGGCATTTGTCTGGTTGATGTGATATACACAAGATTAACAATACTTCCACAATATCCATCTTTTTTGCATTGGATAGGTGATGCAGATAAATAAAAAGATGATCATGGTAACTTATCCTTCAAGCCTTAAATGGCCCATCTACAGCAAGGAAATTCTTTGGATTTTTCTTTAGGGTAACTGTCTTAACTTATATATATCTTCCTAATTTATTCTGTACAACCAGCTCAGGCCAGTTCACAGTTTCTGCTTGCTTTCTTTTGCCTTTCCAAAAACCCTGAACACCAGCACACCATCTCTGGAAGTTGGTTTTGTCTTGGCTCTTTAATTTTCATTGGTGCTCAAGACTACATTTGAGACTTCTTCACAGTTCCTTGCCTATCGTTGGTTTTGAAATGCACAATCTGATTTCCTTAGAGCCTTATAAAATTCAATCTGTGCCACAGCATAGGCATTTCACAGAATTTACAATAGCCTGAACAAATACATACTGCTTTTGGGTACAACATGGGTATGTTTTGCTTTCTCCCCAAAGGTGGGATAACAGTTTGATAGGCTAGTAGTCATACCTGATATTGTATGCTTTGAACAACATTCTTAAATTCAGTGAAATTACTTTGTGCATCAGGTAAGTCTTTCAGAAAGCTATTACTCTAAAATCACATTTCATTCTGGGAGCAACAATAACTTTCACATAAAGTTTTGGACTTCAAGAATATGATGCAATTCTACTCTTAAGAAATAATACATAGTTTTTTTCTGAAATCCAGGCAGTAAGTCTTTTATCTAAAGTCTGCAGCAGTATTTGTTCGGTATCTCTTGTTGGCTGTCAGATGAAGAATTATGTGAAGAATGCAGTCAGCAGCTGCTGGTTTCAGTCTAAGCCCGGTTCCCAGTATTGCTTGTCCCTGAGATTACTGTCTGGAAACAAGAAAATGTTATTTGATTAAGTTCTTTTCCCTAAAAAAATAAATTACCATTTCCTCTTGTAGCCCACTGTTGTTAAGCATGTAGCTTAGATTTAAGTGGTTTAAATGCAGAGGGAAACATTTCTTAGAGAAGGTTTGCATTTTTGCAGGGGTTTTGCATTTGGGTGTTTGTTGTTGTTGTCGTTGTTCAGATGTTATAGGTCACATAAAGATGTTTTCATTGAATTACCTGTTTTTCTTAGCAGGAAACATTACAACTACTTCAAGGTACTAACTTTTCTAATAATGTTGTTTGAAGATTGAAATTGTGTCCCTTTAAAGTTGATGGCAAACCTTGCATGATATGATTGTTAAATTTGTGTAGCAACAACATGGAAAGACCTTCTAGAGATTGTTTGTCCTAGGATCTTAGGAAAATTGACCCAAAAAGCTAATGCTTGATTGAATGGGAGAGTCCTGGTGATACGTATGCAAAATTCCAGCCTCCTTCTCATCTAAACAGCACCTCCTATTTGTTTCCAGCATAGTAATTTGAGAGATGTAAGCAGAGCTTTTTGTCACATGAGGTTGCTGGACTGTGCTGTAGTTCCATTAAATACCTGAAGTGACTTTCTTGCAGCAGGTCAGGTACCTTGGTCCTGCAAGGATATGGATTGTATGTTTTGGGTTTTTGTAATAGGCTAATAAAAATGCTGGAGCCCCATCTAGTGAATGAAAACTTAACATTTAGAGAAGCCATAAAATGTGGGTGGAAGGCAATCCCATCAGTGAGAAAACTTCACCCTTTTTATAAAATAACTTGCATTACTACATCAGTAATGGATTGGCAGAGAAAATGTAAAAAGTAGTGGTCAAGTGGAGGTTTATTTGGGGAAGGTGACTCTGTAAAGGTTAATCTTATTGTGCCTTAAAGGGACCACTTATATTAAAATATTTAACTGTGTTAGAACCCAAGTATGAGCAGTCCCGTTGAAGGGAAATTACAGCCTGAAAAATCACTATGAGAACAGGACATGTTTAGTACATTTAGGTTAGATAAATTTGAGTAAATCCAAACACATTTGACCTTGTTCTGTTGCTTGTTTCCAGAAAACATTCTTAACAAACAAAGACTGGGACTTTTGAGTTTGATTATGCAATTTAGGATTGTGAGTAAAATCCTGACTCCATAGCAAGTCAGCAAGACTGTTTTAATTAATTTCATTTGCATCAGCATTCACCCTTGGATTTCAGATTAATTTCCTCAGAGAGCTAGGATTTGCTGTCCCTGTGAACTTGAACTTCCCTGCAAAGATTTGGAAGGAAATCCTCTTAGAAAACCAGTATTGTAAGTGTAATGGGCAGGCCAATAGTCTCCCTTCGCCACCAGACAAGAGGCACTTGCCTTTGAGATTCTGCCAGAGCCCATTTTAAAATAAAATAAATACATGGCACTTTCTGAACTTCTTGAAAGGTGAAGAAATACTGGTTTTAGTGAATATGCATTTTTTGGATGCATAAATGATTCATTACAAAAAATAGTGGTTTTCTTCTAAAAAATTCCCTTCATCAACTGTATGAGGTTTAATAAGGCCAAGTGCTGGGTCCTGCACTTGGGTCACAACAACCCCATGCAATGCTACAGGCCTGGGGAGGAGTGGCTGGAGAGCTGCCCGGCGGAAAGGGACCTGGGGGTGCTGGTTGACAGCCGGCTGAACATGAGCCAGCAGTGTGCCCAGGTGGCCAAGAAGGCCAACAGCGTCCTGGCCTGTATCAGAACTAGTGTGGCCAGCAGGAGTAGGGAAGTGATGGTGCCCCTGTAATCGGCACTGGTGAAGCCGCACCTTGAATCCTGTGTTCAGTTTTGGGCCCCTCACTACAAGAAGGATGTTGAGGTGCTGGAGCGTGTCCAGAGAAGGGCAATGAAGCTGGTGAGGGGTCTGGAGCACAAGTCTTATGGGGAGCGGCTGAGGGAACTGGGGTTGTTTAGTCTGGAGAAGAGGAGGCTGAGGGGAGACCTTATCGCTCTCTACAACTACCTGAAAGGGGGTTGTGGTGAGGTGGGTGTTGGTCTCTTCTCCCAAGTAACTAGCAATAGAATGAGAGGAAATGGCCTCAAGTTGCACCAGGGGAGGTTTAGATTGGATATTAGGAAAAATCTGTTTACGGAGAGAGTGGTCAAGCATTGGAACAGGCTGCCCAGGGAGGTGGTGGAGTCACCATCCCTGGAAGCGTTCAAAAAACACGTGGACGTGTTCCTTCGGGACATGGTTTAGCTAGGAATGATAGTTTTGGGTTGATGGTTGGACTTGATGATCTTGAAGGTCTTTTCCAACCTTAATGATTCTGTGAATTCATCTTGACTGCTTTAAGTCATTTTCTTTCAATGGTTATGTACATATTCAAGAATAATAAAATTTTGTAAAAGAAGAAAATCTGAAATATTAGTGTTACGTTAGGAAATTCAGTGCATCAACGTTTCTAGCAGTATAGAAAGCTACACCTATATAAAATTCATGCTTCATTAGTGTTTTTGACAACTATGCACCTAAATTGGAATATGAGTATCAAATGGAAATCATAGATTTATTAATGAACATATATATGTGAACATACATCCCAGGAACAATGCAGAGGTTGGTTTAGATCAAACACAAGCAAATGTCTGTATCTCATCAGGGTCCCATAGACTGCTGCTAACCTGCTGTTTACTCGGCATTCACTGTTTCATTCTCATAAGGGATGCTTAGGAGCTTCACACCCTCATTCCATCACTCTCAGCTATTGCTCCCCTCCTTCCTCCCTCTTCTTCAGGAAGAGTTTTCAGAAGTCTAGTTGTGTCAATGGTCAAGTTTACAGTGGTGTCCTACAAATACTTTTATTGATGCATATTTATGGAGTAGATGAGCACGCTGCAGACAGGAACCTCTTAAGCTAGATTTGCTGCCAAATCTAGCATATTGTATAATTACACCTTTTCTAGCATGGCTATGCTGTTGCTAATTTGAATACCTTGATACGTAGGAAGCTTTCTAGTTGTCCCCTTGGAAAATGTGTAGTTTGTAGGCTGTGTAAATATGTCTGCAGACCTCGCAGAAATTGTAATTGTGAGTGATATTTCTAACAATTTGAGCTCAAATACAGGTCATGGATCTTTTAGTAACCTGTCATCCAGCCCTGTGCTTGTCCAACATGAAAGTGAGGGGGACAACTTAAAACACAGTTGTGCAGGTGACTGTGACTTTGAAATGTAGTTTTATTCATATATTGGAAAATAATTTATTTTACTTTCCTATTGTTCTTGCTATTCTGCCTGTCCAAGAGTAATAATTTTGGGTTTTTTCATGTTGTGGTTTGATTTGAAGAACAGATAAACTGAGAAAAATGTACTACTTTTACATGTTCAGCTTTCAGTGTATAGCTCTGTTTGGGTGCAGTTAAAGGACAAAATTGAACTTTAATAGTTTATCATAATCAGTCCTTTAGTTGCTGGAAAAATGAATGCTGATGTCCTAAAATAAAACAAAAGCAAGCAAACAAACAAAACCCAAAACCCCACCACTTGTGCCAAATTATTTTTTATGCATCAAACAAACTTCAAGATGTGTAAAAGCGACACTGGGAGTTAGATATTCAAACTTTGAACCAGCCAGAGCTGTGAAATTAAAGAGATCTCAAAGTAATGATTGACCTCGTTTCTACCATGTCAAGCTCTCATGACAGAGCTGCTGTTGCAGCATTTTTATAGAGACTTCTTGTTATTACAGAAATACTAAAAAAAATCGGGAAAATCCTAAAGATAACTTGTCCAAGTTTTACCATCCTGCACCAGTAATCATAGTTGTCTTTTAATGTATTCTGTGTGAACTGTTATGTGGTATGAGAGTGTAAGAGTTTTGGGATCAATGTAGCTGTCAGCATTTGAGAATTGGGTTTGGATGGTTTCTTTAATTTAAATTGATTGGCTATGGTTGGTATTTGTAATTTACTATCTTTTTTGCTATATGTTGTTTAAGGAGAATGAGAATGGGAAAAAAGTTGTTTATTTTAAGTGTGTTGATATAAATTTGAAACTTGCTATAGATTGCTGTCAGGGGCAGTTCTGTACATACACCATAGCTCCTGTTAAAAATTTAATGCATTGTATTTCCGTGTGTAGATATTGCAAATGGCTCCAGTTCAGGAGGATACCGTCCCCCTCCCAGAACAAAAGAAGTGATCATCAATGGACAGACAGTGAAACTAAAATACTGTTTTACTTGCAAGATTTTCCGCCCACCTCGTGCCTCACATTGCAGCCTTTGTGATAACTGCGTAGGTGAGTAAAAAAAAGATACAGCATATGTTCAATTTAGTAGCATATATATTGTTGTGAATACGTTGATGTGGAAGAGAAAAGAATCGGAGTTAGTTACAGGATTACCCATGAGGTCACTTGCTGTGTTCATCCTTCTTTCCTACAAGCTCTTTTAAATGTTAAGAATTTTAGAGGAGGCAGGAGAGGAGATTTGGCCTAACAGATAGTTGTTGCTAATCTAGGAAGGGAAAGATATGTTCTGATGCATCCATCTTTCCTAACCTGCTCCGAAAGACGAAGAACACACACAATTCAAATAGGGCGGAACAGTATGTGCGATGGACTTCCCGGTACAGAGAGGACCAATCTCTATGGGTCTGAGAATTGTTTCCTTCACCAAACTGAATTGAGGGCAAGGAGCTGCTTCTCCAGTTCATTTCAAACTAACTGTAGGGCATGGTTCAAATGGTTAGGGCTGGCACTGTGACCAGAATATGCACTGTAGGTCATTCTTACCTTTGAACAGTTTTAAAACAAGAAATTTTAAAGTCAGAATCCATAAGAAATTACTGGGCAATTTTTGAGAGTAAGTAGATGTTGTCAGGACCTAAGGATATTTTGTAATGATAGGTGTGGGTTTTTTTCCTCTGAACATTTTGTCTTTTTTCATTACTGTTTTCTCTGGAGGGCAGACAAGGTGATTAAGATACGTTTGGACTTAAAAGCAAACCAAAAAAAATCCACCAGTCAAATCTGAGTAGTTTTCTAGCTAATTAGATCACATTTAGAGTTTAATGCAGCTGATTAGCACACTGTTGAGCCTGGGTGTTACGCATTCAAGAAAATAATGTAGAAAGATGTGTCCAGCTGAGAAACATAATTGCAGCATTCAGCAGTGATATTTTTAGATGTAAAGCAGTCATTCTCAAGAATTACAGTTTCGTGTTTAGATCATACTCATTTAGGGAGTATACTTGCATCAGAGTGAAAAGTTTAGCCTTTTGACCTTACACAATCGATTGGTACCTATAGATGGTTCCTTCAGTAAGTAAGTGTTAGAATTCTATAAGTGTTGTAAAAGCTATTGAACTTGGCAAGTAAGGTTGTCTACGAATTGCAGTTGACACATTTTCAGAAAAATATTATATCAAATGTGTACCCTGGGCATTACAGTGCTGTGGTATTGCTCCACAAACCTGATAATGTGAAAATGCAGTTGTTGATCAGTGCAATAAATAAAGGTTAAAGGCTGTTGTCTTTACTGAGGGAGTGCATAAATAAGAGCAACTCCCACACACACAGCCTGAAGCTTATTTTAAAATAATGTTTCTGGTTTTTAAATGAACTGATATGAAGGATTTTTCTACAGGTTATTCTGTAATCTGTGTCCTTTTCATACTCAGTTTGGAAAACCTACTCTCTGAAACACACGATTAGTGATGGGGAGTGGGGAGAAAGCTTAAACAATCTTTGTCTTCTGATTATGTCTGTGATGAAGCAACAGATATGAATTATTATGAATGTATATCAGAAAAGAGTCTGAGGAAATAATCCACTTAAATGATAATTGTATCCAAGAAAACTATTTTTTTCTGCTCATAAAATAGGTATGATCAGTGTAATTTCCTCTTGCACATTTTTTAATTTGAAATTACATGTTTTAAAATAATTCCATCCATTTATTGGAATGAATTTGCTGTGGTTTTTCTCCTCAGCGTTTATAATGGGCATTACAATAAACTATGACTTTTCCAGGGTACGTTGCATCGTACTTTTGTTTCCTGATAAGGTACAGGTATTTGTCATGTAAACATTCAGGTGTATTGAATGCAAAAAGTGAGATCTACAAGTACCTACAACTAATTTTCTGTGAAAAACAGGTGTCAGGAAAATGGGATTGCTCATGTACTTGTGGAAAACTAACAGTGTAAGAGCGTAAACTTAATCAGAATGCGTCATGCAGTTTACCTCCACTATTAAGATAGGGTTGTCTATATGATGATGCTTTTATTTAATTTTACTTTGTGACTAAATCTTACAGCAATGAGTGTTCTTGTGCCACTATCGTTTGCTAGTTCCTTACTGATGTAACTAAACCAGTGCAAAAATATTCCTACTTCACAGACATACGGATATTTAAGTCACTTACGATAGCAACTCACTACCGGTATGGCTCTGCGTTCCCCTTTACCACATAGTTAGTGAAGCTTTTGCTGCATAAACTAACTGCAGAGACTCTGTGGTACAGGAATAGAGTCTTTCTTCAAACTCACTGCTGAGAAAAAAACAATATGCTACTTTTACCTAAAGGTGTTTTATGATACTGGGCAAATGAATGTTAGTGTGAAAGAGAAGTTCTTTCATTCTGTATTTTCTACTGATGCTTTTCATTCTGTAAGAAAACCTTAGCAGCATTTTCAATATGTAAGTACATATAAAAATTTATTCATTGTTGTATTTTCCCCCATTTTGGATTAATCCTAACTTTCTAGCTGTCTAGTAAGCATATCTGTTGCTTGATCTTGTTTCTGATTTTTTTTCATCACTAGTTTTTTTATAAATCCTAAGTATTTCTTCGCTTCATATTTAGATAAAAATATGAAGAAATAGCTTTAAAAAAAAAAAGTAATTTGAGTTTTACCTATAGTAATAGTTCAGATTCCTTTAGTTTTGCAATATTTTCATAGTAGTATCCAGAAAAATCTGGATTTTCATACAAATGCAGTTTGTTGCATTTGTGTAATGCCTTCAAAAATTTGGTCAAATAAGTGTTCCCTGAGGCAAATATCTTGGGTGCATTCCTGATTTGCTTCCTTTAACTGCCTTTGTGAATGGCAGTTGGAAGTTAGCCCCTCAAGATTTTTCTGTGTACCATTATATTGCTTAAAAATTACAAATTAATTTAAAATACTGTACACATAAACACAAGAAATAAAGACTTTAAAAAAACCAAACCACATGAAACATAAATTCTAAGCTCAAGCTAGTTATTGCTGTGTTTTGACAAGAGGTTTTGATTGCATTGTGTGATGCTAGTAAGAAGCCAGTGGTTGGACTTGGTTCTGAAATGACCAAATGACCTTTTTTAAAAAATTTATTTTTATCATTTCAACATCAACTGTGTAACTTCCTTTTTTGTTTTGTTTTAATAAATAATTTTTTGTCTTGTTTAATTTGATTTCTATAATAAAAGCTGAACAAGAAGCAGTTGACTATTTCCAAACAATTTATTTAAATATAGTACAGAATGACTAATGGGAAACAGTGAATAATGATTAGCAAGCAGTAAATCAACTTAGTACAATAATATAAATGTCAAAAGCCTTCCTTGCGTTCAACATGCCACAGTTTTGCTTATCAAGCTGAAGTAACTGATTCAGACTAAAGCAAAAAATCCGGTATGGTGGAAGAGAGATCCACCATTTATAGTCATCTAGGAGAATATGGCCTTTTTATTTGTTTAAAAATCTGTGTATTGTAAATTTGTGTGTGACTGATGGATAAAGATAGTATCTCTTCTCCAGTTCCACTGTGTTTCTTTCAACATATGTTGTGGGTTTTTTTTTTTTCTACAGAAGATTGAAAGCTCAAATTTTAAAAATTGGATGTCACAACTTAACTTTGAAATGTTTTCATTAGGATTACTAAAAAATTAGGTTGATTTTTCAGAGATCACTGATGAACATGAGAATGGCATGCTAAGATAGACCGAAGTTTCGGTTCAGGGAGCAGCCCATTTTCCGCCATGGTCAGAGTGGATCCCTGGGGAAGAATGGGAGAAGAGGGTGAGCACGCGGGGATGCTTCCTGCTGCATATTCTTACACTCTCAGAAATTTTCAGCATAGGCCTTCTTGAACCCTGGGGGGGTTATCCCTTTCTTTTCAATAGCTCATGATGGATCCTTCTTTATACCTAATATAAACTCTTTGAGGTGGGGAACCAGGATGCCAGTAGTGCTAAAGGCACACCTACTACACTAGCATTTTCTATCCATGTTTCTGTTGTTAGGAGACAGGATTCCTCTCATCTGTAAATCTGATTGTTTTTCTATAGACCCTAAACATGTGACCAAGTGTCAAGATTTTGACAGGAATTTTGACAGAAAACATGCTATATTAGAAGCCAATAGACACACTCTTTCTGGTTAAATCATTGCTTCTGTAGAGCACTTCTCCCAGGCAATGCTAGGCATCTTTTGTTTTTGGTCTTGACTGGTCGACATTAATTTACTATTTTGAAAATACAGTGTCTTATGTATGCATCACTATGCCAAACAGCAGAATTGGGTTAAAATAACTGTTTTTTAAAAGTTTTCCCAGTTTAGGCACCAGTGTTGTAAATTTATTTTCTTAAAATGGGTGATTAATTATTAAAACACACCTAACATACAACATGCAACGTAAGACAAAGAGTGAGAATTACCAGTGTCTTCTGGGAGAAGCTCTTCCCTGTAGTCACTCCAGATACCACCATCTTCCAGCCTGGATAATACAAATTACTTCAAAAACCATCTGAGAGGTGGCATTGTAACAGTTTGTTTTTTGTAACACTGACCTTGTTCTGAGAGTAGTTTTCCCAGGACTTTGTGGTCCTTAATAATCAGTGTGTATTTACTTAGTGTCAGGACTTTATTTTGCTTGGCTTTAATTCCATTCTGTAGCGCTCTTGCTTCATTACCTTATTATCTCCCTTTTTGCTTCCAGTTTTTATGACCTTTGCCTATTTCTTTCCTTACATTTCCTGCAATGAAGAGCACAGTTTTCACTTCATTTTGGGGCCTGATTTTTGAACCTGTTAAACCTTACCTCCAGGTCTCTTGAAGGTGACTCTTCAGCTGAACAGTTAAAACTATAAAATTGGCTGCTATGTCCCTTTTTTTTCCCCCTTTTCCTGTATTTTTTCCCCCCTGTTTTTTACATGTGAGAAATTACTTTGGCTTTTTGTTTGTGCTACCTTTTTGGGGCACCCAAGAAGCTGCCAAATGGAATACACACCAGCACTTACAGAAGTGATATATTATTTGGTTTTTATTGTGCCATCTGTATACTAGATGTACTTCAGAAATTCAGGGAGCATGGCATGTATGTCAAAGAGTTTTTAAGTCTGAGTCAAATTACTGGGAAATATAGCAGAAAGTGTCCTTAAAAAAGGATAATAGTATTGTTACTATTAGTAAGGTTACTTCAGAGAGAGATTGCAGCTTATGTATTGGTCTGCGCATATAAATATATAGATATATATGCTGAGCTGTGTAAATTATGTTGCAAATCTCAGATGCCAGAGTAAAAACTAATGAGACACGTTACCAGGAAAAAAATAGAAAAAAATATTAAGGAACCTAAGGAAATAAGTATTTACATTAGGTAAGGATACAATGCTTCCCCTTGGGACGAGTTGGGGCTTTTAACTCTCTTCCTCCATGACTGGGTGTGTGTCGGGCGCTTGTTTGGTTCCCGGTGTGTGGAGGTATTGTGTGGACACGAGGTATGTGAGGAGAGATTAAGCAGTGAGGTCCTTCTCTGTGCACTCTTCATACCTATTAAAGAGCAGTCATTCTCAACTGCTGCTGCCTTTGAAAATGTCACCATTAATGTGCTTGCAGTCAAAGGGGTTTGTTGTTAATTAGCAGTGAAGTGAGCTATGTGACAATATAGTTTAATTACGATGAGCTATCCTAGGGCAATGGCTGGATGTTTTCCTAATAAATCAATTGCTATTTTTATTAACAAAATTAAGCATGTTTATTTTCTTTTTGCGAATAACATTAGTCTGCCACTAGTGAAGTTGCAACTGATTTTCTTTTAAAAAACGACAAAACCCAAACAAACAAAACCCCCCCCCACCCAAATAGCTTTGCTGTCTGGGACAGTATTTAGACAATTGTGAGAGTGAAATATTTGTTGAGAAGGCCTTGTGTTTGTGTTACTGATGGACTTTTTGTTGTAGATATCCATGCACATTATTAATTTGTTTCATTAATAGAGGCCCATCTTTCCCAATGCTACATTGCTGTTTCAGTTTGCATCCCCTTGTAGAGATTAGCGTAGTGTCCAGAATGTAATCTGGAGTAAACCTTTGGTGAGTGTTTCCTGAATGTAAACTTGAGGCTAGAAGGCTCTTGCTGTTCCATTTAGTTTTCTTGGGGTGTTTTGATTTGGGATCAGGGTACAAAAGTACTGAAGTTCGGTGATTTAAAGGATCCATTGTGCATTGTACATAACAGATGTTCTAAAATAACATCAGTGTGCATATAAATGTAACTTGCAATCGGTCCTTTGTTGTTCACCATTTTTTCCCGCATAAATTTCTACTCTGGTTTCATTCCACAAGAGTAACAGCAAGCGCATTGTCAGAAGGACTGTCATACAGGTGAACGTTGTGTGAGTGAAATTCATCCATATATTTGATTGCTGTTGCCAACTGATGGCAAGTCCCATCAGTGTTGTTTTAAATATGATTAAATAAACAGCTTCCTTAGGAATGATGACTTAAGTCAGTGGAATTGGACAGCTGAACTAAAGATGGTTTTTATGAATATGCTATGAATATCAGATACAAGATTTTTTATTAATTATGCTAAAGTATCAGACATTCTGATCTGACGGTAAAGGATTTAATGCCATGGTTATATTGGCTTTTGCGCCTGAGTTCATGACTTTCAGCAGGCTGTTGGGATTGAACTGCTGTATCTTGGAAGAAAATAAGTACTTTTTGTAATAGAAAGTATTCCTTATATGGACTTTTAAAAACCTCATTTGTTTTCCTAAATATTTCAAAAGCAACCAAATTCTGAAAGTACCATTTGTCATACAAAATATCAAGTCAAGAAGCCTGAATAGATGAGGTCATATCATGACATCATAGTCCTACAAAAAGCTATAATTGTCATCATTACAAATACGTGCAGATGTGTCGGTATCTGTACATAATTGTCCAGTGTGCATCCAGGACAATGGGCCTTGTAGTCCTATGTTGTACTGCTGCTATCAAAAGTAATTTTGAGTAATGCTGGCCCAGTTGGTTGAGTTGTAATGCGATTTTTTTTTTTTTTTTTTTTTTGACTGACGCAAGATTTGAATAATAGGCTTTTGACTCTTCCCAGTCCTGGGATACATGTTTGCATGTGCTAAATAAAGATAGTAACGTTCAGCAAATGCCTTAGGTTTGTGTCTTTACCCTACAACGCTTTACTAGAATGGGGGAGAAGAATTAGCAAGTGAATTCTAACTTGTGCTTATTGGAATCTGCTAGTAATGTGACCTAGATATTTTTGCACCTGTAGACTTCTTGTCTTTGAGACCTGCCTTCACATTAAGCTTTAGAATATGTATGTTGGCATGCAGTGACCCAGTCAAGCAAAGGAGAAAGGAAGCAGTTCATAAATAATAATAAATGTTCCTGAGATCACAGTGCAAACAGACAAGAAAAGCTGCAAACTGAAGGGCCAAGCTGGCCTACAAATGTTCCATATAAAAATGCTTTTTTGTTCCTGGTAAACTATAAAGCTTTTAATAAATGTTTTGAAAGGAAGGAAAGCATCGGGGTCATCTTGTACGTGGTTTCCTGGAGCGCAGTGACTGAAAAATGGAAGCTGAATTTAAGGATTTAAAGAGTCTGCATGCGGTGCTATGGAAAAGTGGAGATTTGGCTTTTCGGTTCTGAGCAGTAAGGAACATGCTTTTGTGTGGCTTCTGAAGGAAACGCTCTCTATCTATACGACCACTGCTTATTAAAATAGGAAATGTTCTTCCTTTTGTTTTTATCTGAGATATCCAGCAGTTAATGTTTCTTAAGCAAGTTTTCAAGTGTAAATGTTTCAGGGAAGGTAAAAACTGAGAGAAATGTCTAAAGTATGATGTAACTTGTATGTTGTTCTATCATCCAGTTAGCATATATCATTAGGTGAGTGTTAATGAGACCACTGAGTCATGCTGACAGCTTCCATTGGTAAGTCAGTTTTTCTCACTAAGCGCTGAACAAAATAATTCTATTTTTCCTTTCCTGCCAGTTCTGGGAGCTGACCTGATTCCGCAGCAGCTTAGACAGTGGAAGAAGGAAGCGGTGAAGTGGCAGGAAAGGCAGCATGTCACCACCTCTTTCACTGGTACTAAGCTTTTAGTACCAGTCCGCCCTTAGGATTTGGTTATGGAGGTGCTGGCTATACTCAGAAGTTAGTATCCAGGTTCAGGGAGATATCTTGGGAAAGACTAGTAAAATAAAGTTGCTGCTGCAGGTTTACTGACAGCTCTTGAAGTCCCTTACCTCTTTGGTTTTCTGTGGTCTTTGCAGCAGCATTTTTAGTCTCCACTTACCTGTCTCCTCTTTTCAGTGATACTTCACCTTATAAACCGTTCACACATTTTCTCAGTCGTTTTCATTTGCTTCAGCTTTTGTTCTCAGACCCTGAAAAATTAATCAAAATTTGATTTCTCCAGTGTTAACCTGTAGTAAGGTTGGTGTTACAGCTAAGCTGAATTAATACTTAGCTGCTTCTGAAAGGGTCATTTCGTCCCTTATCTGTCAGTGTGTTCTCACTGCTTCACTTGGGCCAGCTTTGGTGTTTGTCTGATACTGTGATGAGCTGGTCTGCGGAGCTAAGCGACAGAAAATTAACCACAGTTTTAAGTTCATCTGGCTCTGCCAACCAGCTCCCCACAGGGTAAAATAAACACCAGGCTTGGCCTAAGAATGGAGAGCTGTAAGCACACAGGCAAGAGGTAGTTCACAGGGCTGCTAAAAGAGGAGGAGCTGGGCCACCCGTTTCATCAGTAGTTCTTGATTAGGTAGATATGGCTGTAACTACCACATCCTGAAGGGAATTACCTTGCTGCTTTTGCTTAAAATTGAGTGCAGGAGGATGATCTGTCACAACTTTTCTATCCCTGGCATGCTTCCATAGACAAACCTTTCAGACCTTACAGCTTTCTTCCTCCCTCATAAAGAATTCTAATACACTTTTTTAACAAAAGTGTACTGCCAGTGTTTCTATTCTCTTAATTTGCCACAAGTATTTTTATATTAACTGTGTCACAAATATATGGTTGAATACAGCAGCATGTTAACTATGCCCTGTACATTTAAACCAGAACTGGAGTCATCACCTCTAAACAGTCTCTAATTCTTCATAACAATCAGTTGTGTTTATATTTGCTCTGCATTTTAAGTTCATGAGGGCCAGAATTCCCAGCTTCTCTCAGCATCGGTAGTTTTTAACTTCTCAGTGAAGGTGAATCTTAATTTTGCTGCCAACGTTGTCTAAGCCAAGTAAAGATGTCAGGCAGAGCTTCCTTTTCCAGATAGTTGGTTGTTCATTTTGCAGGCATCTGGAAGTGCAGTAAGTGAAACACAAGATACTGTGTTATTTCTTCATTAATGCCTTTTTTTAAGGAAGAAGAAACAACTCTAGACTTAAGAGAGTTTCTGTTTCTTAACAGTGATAGAAATTTCTGCTTAGTATGTGTCTGCTAATTTTGACAGAATTGGCTCTTTTCAATTAACAACTAACTAGAGCAGCTCACAAGCTTTAAGGCTATTATCTTTAACTTGCATTTACATATTTGTGCTCTGCTGAGTAGAATAACCCCTTGCTATTTAATATACTGTTTTGTGGCATATAGCATAAATGACACATCTCTCTGTATTTTATGACTGAGAAAAATAAGGCCCGGTTTGTTAATTTATGAGAGTCATGTAAACCCTCTAATAATTCTCCTTTTTAATTAGAATTTATTCAGATTTAACACTGTAGCAGTGTTTTTCATATCCAGCTAGCCTTTTCTGTCCATTTTTGCTTTACAAACGTTTTAGGTTCACTTCACAATGATCAGTAAGGTGTTTATGAGAAAGCAGAGCTTTTCAGTTTACCAAAAACATTTGAAGGCCAATGTAGAGAGGAGTGACAAGTAGGTTAAAATGATCCAGTCAGTCTCTAGTAAGAACTATATGTACATATAGATGTGTGTGTTTATAGATAGGCATATTTGTGTGTGTCTCTGCATTTATCTGAATCTACCAAATAGATGTCTACATATATCTAAATATTGTTTCATGGCTAGAAGCTGAGCTTTATGTCAGTAAATATGCTGACTCCTGCTGTGTCAGCATAGAAGAGAATTAATAATATGCGGAATTTGTCTTCCAGAGAGATGTTGTGATTTTTTTTTTTCCTGAAGAAGTAGGGTACAAAAGTACCCTAGAATTATGCTCTATACAAAGCTCTATAACTGTATTTTTTTTGTGTTATTATTTGCTCATGTGTTGTATTAGATACCCATTAAATGAAAAAAATAAGCACTGTTCAAATGCAGTGTCAACTTATTTTGGGAATGCAGCTGTATTGCACTGAATAAAGGTAGTATTGCTTACCCTTTTAGATACCAAAGTGTTTAGTTCTTGGTGGTATTAGCAGTACTCACTAAATCAAAGTATTTCTGACGCCTGATCCTAGAAAAGTTCAGTAAGTTCACCTTGAAAAGCCTCATTGGAATTTGAAACAGATTTATGGCAGAAGCATGTGGTCCAATCAGCTGTCATGCAAAACCGTTTAAAAAAAAAAAAACCCCTGAAACTCAGAAATCTGTTGTGCATCTTGTTTTGACATTTTTATTTTTTTCTAAATGAAGATAATCCTAAATATGTCCTACAAGGAAAACCTTTAATGTAGGTCTTTAACGTAAAACCATAGCTAAAATGAACTGATGTGCTTGGACAGATGTGCCTTTTTAACATAGGGCTTAAGGACTTCAAATTTATAGCTTGCCTTTCCTGTGGAATTACAAACAGTTTGATATTGTACGTCAATGGAGGCATAAAAGTCACAGAAAACAAAACGGCATTTGGACAAGGATCAGAGAATGAGAGGGAGTCAGCATGAGAGCATCTGTCTTATGTTATGATCTTGGATTTGATTAAAAAATTTAAAATTCTGTCAGTGTAGTCTCTCCAAAGAGAAGGGAGAGAATGCTGGTTTGTTTCCTGGCAATTGCTCTGTTTCCATTACCTGGCTTACTGGGACGGGGAGCGGGGTCCAGGCTGCCTGGGGAGAGGCAGAGCGAACTGTTCCCTCTGCCGCTTTCCGGCGCTGGGGCTTTTCCCCCCATGTTGGGGACGCTCATTTCTGACCCACCCTGGCCTTTTCCCATCTCATGAACGAGCCAGTCTCTCAGGGAAATAAAGGAAAAAGGTTTGGTTTAGTAAAGAGAAGCGGGAGCCTATACTACAAAGGGTAACAGAGCATTCAGACAACATCTACCAATTTTTAAACCATGTCGTTTACAGAAAATTCCTGCAAGATAGAATAGATTATTTTAAAAAATCAACAACCCATAATCAAAAGAAGTATAAGCAAATTTTACAAGACTGTCTGAATCTTAACATTTGAAAAATGGTTTATGTGAACGGTTTTGCTCTTTTGAACGGTTTTATTTGGCATTGTCAACTAAATGGAAAAGTAGGCGGTCTGGAATGGAGAATATTTTAAGTGAAGCAATAAAAGGAAGTGGGAGGGTGTAAATAGTTCATATACTGTAATGGATGGATGAGATGATAGTAGACATAAAAGTCAGAGGTGTGATCATGACAGATATAAATAAAACAACATAAAACCCTCCAATTTTCAGTAGAAGAGTCACTGGAAGAAAAAAATGCTTATTTTGAAAAAATAAAATCCAATTGAGTTGGTACTACTGCATGTGGCAGTGGATAAATACATGCTTATTGGTCTGACTGCACAATTTATCACAATAATGCTATTAGTTTCACAGGAGATCACCTCAGCCATGCTTTGATTTCTTTTGAAGCCGTAAGGGTTCATTAAAATACTCCCTTTTTCTTTTCTATTTTTTCCTTTCTGAATAAGAATTTCTCTGTGGCTAACTTGCAAATGCCAGTTAAATCATGAGTTTTAATGTAGTATTCAGAGAGCTTTTTTCAAATAAGCAGCATTTTATTAATTGTTTTCCATTTTTTTTTCTTCTGCCTCTCATTTCAGAACGGTTTGATCACCACTGTCCCTGGGTAGGCAACTGTGTGGGGAAAAGAAACTACAGATTTTTTTATATGTTTATTTTATCTCTGTCCTTTCTGACAGTCTTTATATTTGCATTCGTTATCACCCACGTCATCCTTCGTAAGTATGCTGGTGAAATCAGATTACGTATGTAGCCATTTGCTTGAGTTTTTTATTTTTAAGTTAATCTTTTGATCATTCAGGGTTTGTTTATTTATTTATTTATTTGCCTTTTCTCTGAAGCTTCACAATCCCCATTCTGGTCTGTGGTAGACCCTGGTCGTAGTAGTAGTCCCTGATCTAACGCTGACTTTATCTTAATACAGGGTTAATTTTCGTAATTTTTGTCCTTTTAGGGACAGTTTATTGATAAACCAGCACACATACTGTCTAAGTATACAGATAGTATTGTATTCTCAAAGAACTTTTGTGTGCCTTTTTTAATTGTAACCATGGGTGACTTGCTATCCAAACAAACAGGTAAATTACTATGAAATACTTTGGAGCTATTTTACACTTTTTGTTTTTTGCTGTTTAGTTTTACATCTTTCTTTACCCTATTTTTAACACAAGTTACTTCCATTTGCATAGACATTCTGAGAATAACCAATTTATAATGGAGTGAATCAGATAAACTATAGGAACATGTATATTCATGAGTTTGATTTTTTTATTTGTATTCCTGATTTGGTTTGAGGAGAGTATTTTCAAGAGTCTTTTGGGTAGTGTCTTTTTTTTCCACATAGGTAACACATTTTTTTAGCTCCTCTATGATGATCTAATTTATGCTGATAGGTTATATGACTTGTCTTTAAAGACCTTTTGTATGTTGTGGGGTTCTTTTAACCCACTATCACTAGGAATCTTAAGAGTGTTCTATCTCTTCACTAGTTATATAGCATATTGCTTTGAACAGTATTTCTTTAATAATTTTGGAAATGTGATCTTTTTATTTCTTTGTATTGTGTATTACAGTACAAAGTACAGTACAAACCTGATAGAAGTAATAATTTCAATTTATAACACATTTATAAAGCTAACTATAATGGCAACATTTAGAGGAAGTTTTACTGAAAAATATGCCAGATTGTGCCCAATTTCCTAAATTACTTACACTGAGCAGGGACCAAAATTTGTATTTCAAAAAAACAGAACTTCTCTTATTTGTGCTTCACAGAAGAAGAAGAGGAGCACTGAGCGGCTCTCCTATAGCTCAGAAATCTGGCACATAGACTAGAGCTAGGGGCACTTTTAATTTTGGGGGAGTCTTGGATCAACAAGTTGTTCTTACTGCCAGATACAGCATTTCGAATATCAGTTGAAAGAGCAGAGAAAATATGTACATATTCTTTCAAAAGGGAAAAATAATTATTGGCAAAACACTTTCCATTAGTACTTAAATCCTTGACGTTTATTTGGGCATACATGAGCATATACATGCACACTTTTTACATTTTCAGAAGAAGGAGGCATGGGGGTTTTTCTGTCATCTTGCTCTGCTAGAATTCAGTAGTTGAAAACACCAGTCCAACAATATAAAGTTACTTTTGAAGCTAGCCTAGCTGTATTTCATAAACAGCACAGTGCTGCTTTTTTTTTTCAGTTTTCAGTATATGAATTAACAATATTATGCCAATATTTCATGTTCTTTATGTCAAGTTGATTTATCCAGTGGATTTTAACTTTACAGCGTCCATACTTAATTCTAAGTGTGAATTAGACAAAGAGCAGAGAAATGAATTGTGCCTCTGTGTGGTTGAGCAGCATTTCAGCACTGTGTAGGTGTTACAGATAATGTATAGTAAATGTTAAATGCTGACTTGTCTAAGTATATCAGCTGTAAAACCTTCTCACTATAGAGGTTTATCTGCCTTGGATGAGACAGGGAAAACCTCCTTAGTTCTAAAGACTGTTTGGTCCTCAAAGGCAATGGGAGCAGGTATGAACTGTGATTTGTTCCTCGATGTTTGTTTGCTATGTTTGAGCTTCAAGCCCAGCTTCCAAATTTATCTACTGTAATCTTGACTGTCTCCAAAAAAAAGTGTCCTTTACAAACAAAGCTTCTTTATCAGACTGATCACTCCACTCTCTCCACGCCTACCATGCTTCTAGAAGTCCTCATACCTACCTTTCTAATAGTTAGTTACCACTCAACCATTTTTGTTCTGGTTTTGCAGCCCTGCAGTTCTTCAGCTGACGCTAACCATTAAGCAGGATTCTCAGTTAGTTAATCTGCAGTTGGCAAGAGGGCTTTGTTTTAGTGTGTCTGAATAAAGTCTCAGGCTTTAGACCTGGGACTGTGATCTTCCTGCAGTATTTCAGAGTCATGCATATGTATTTCCACAAGTTCTGGCAAAACTCTTGATTCTAGAAGAAGTCCTGCTGACTTAATCAAATCCTGTTCTTAGCTCTTCTGGAGATGATCCTGGCAGGATTACCTTCCCATCAGCGACACTTTATTCTAGATGTTCTGCGTTAGACTGAATGCCTTCTGACAATACTCTTTTAGGAAGGGACTGAGGGACATTTATAGCAACTTGTAGGCATTGACATTAAAAAAAAACAACCTTTATGGTTCATCTTAATAGGGTATTTCCTTCTCTGACCTTGTTGTTTACATAGAAAGCCTGTTTTCTTTTTTTAAATATGTCTTGATTTAGTCCAATTATTGAAATTTGTTTCATTTTTAATAAATCTTGCAAGCTGGCATTTTTATAACTCTGGTGGGCCTAAGTGGTAACAAAATGCGAGATACATCTTAACTTTTTGTGTTCTGTAGCCTTACTTTTGAGGCATTCGTTGCAAATTTGCCCTTTCCAGGATTAAGAATCTTTGCACATAGTATTATTGAAGATGATAAAATGACTTTGTAAATCAGATACTTCAAAGGTATTGTCTTGCAAGATTTTCTTCCATCTCCCCAAAGTTAACGCATTTTCAATAGTAGTGCCTATCTTCACAGTTACTCAGCTCTGTTTGAGGCATCAGTATTTCAACTGTAAGTGAGGAACCTTCCCCTTCTGATATATTGGGAACTGCTTGGAAGAGTGTGACCAGCAGTAGGGAATAGAGATCACACCTACCTGCTGCCATGCCATTAAGGATCCTAAAAATAGTAAGAAGGCAGGGGGAAGTTCCACTAGTCTTGTGTTTGAGGCTAAGAACCAGTTATGAGAGTCTGAAAAGGCTCAGAAATACAAGGTAAGTAACATTCCCTTTTTAATGGCAAACGGTAAAATTGACCAGGCAGGTCTAACGAATGTGTATGTGTATACACACACACATATATATTATTATTTTTTGTTTTAAAGACAAGGTTTTTCTCTCTTCATACAAATCTTGAGCTGAATTTAGCTAAGGGGAAATTTTTTGCTGTGGGAAAGACTTTCAATGTGATGCAAGTCAAATGCCAACTGTGTGCCTTATGCTTATGTGACATTGAGTCAGTTTCTACAGACTTGATTCATTTATTGCATATTTATCAGAAAATGGTCAAATTGCCCTTTTTGATTAATACCTTGTGGTTGTGGAGCCCAATTGGATGCTTCTGCATCTCTAGTTCATGGCAGCATGCTGCTCTTGAGCTCTTTTCAGCCAATAGATATTCTCTTATTTTCCCAGAGGCAACAAGCACCTATTAAAAAAACCTTCTGTGCAGGTGCAGTAGGAGCAGGATTATAGTCTAGAGAATTTTGGCTGCTTCCAGAACAAATGAGGGAAAGTTGAGAATCTGAGTTTATAGTATAAACTTTACAAGTAAAAAGTTGCTTTGAAAAACAGTGTTTCAAACTAGAAAAGTAGCTTCAAATTTTTTGTTTCCATATTAGGTCTGAAAAGAACAGGGATGATCAGAAATCTTGTTCATGGGAAAGTATGCATGCATCAATTTGGTATGACTGAGAAAATATCCTGCAGATGTTAGACCTGATAACTTACCCAAGTTTTTTTTTCTGATGTTGTTGCTGCTGAGCAACATAATCTCAGACTTATATTAGTAAATATATTCTATGATTATTTGGTTGGTCTTCAAATATTAATTGTGTTAACTATGCTGAAAACAGCCTGTAGTCCAATTTCTTACTCAGCTGGTAATTTTGGGTTCTGTTTCTACAGGTTCTCAACAAACAGGGTTCCTCAATGCCCTGAAGGACAGTCCTGCAAGATATCCTTTCACTGAAACAAATTGTAGAACTTGTTGCAAAATAACATCTGAGATGTGGTTTTGCTTGTTTTCTTGCTGCTGTTGAATATGTGCATTTGGGACTTCATCAGCTAAGGATTTCATTACTTCCTGCACAATGGGATTTCTTCCCACATGTTGGAGATAGGAAAGAGACTATAGCCTGGGGTGGTTTTTATTCTTCTTTTGCAGAGTAGTACTCTTGACAAAGGTCTGTATTTTCTATGTGTGATGGAAATATGTTCCATGTATTTGTGATGGAATTCATAAATGTATCTCACACCATACCCATGCTGTGGTTTCATTTAAAATATTAAGTAATTCTTCTGCTTTTGTAACAGAAAGTATCCAAAATGACTGCTTCTTGTCGAGATAAAAAAAGTAGGTCATGGAACGGCTGAAACCATAAGCTGTCCCTGACGAGTTCAATTCCTGAAAGTAATCTTCTGTTTATTTACTGTTTTTAGAGAAGTCATTTTCAAGTGTCAACTTCTGTAGAGTCACACAGAAGTATACACATGCATATACAGAGACTGCTATTGCTGTTCAGCCTGGAGAAGAGAAGGCTCTGGGGAGACCCCATATTGTGGTCTTTAGATATATCAAGGAGGCTCATAAGAAAGACAGGGAGACTTTTTACCAGGGCCTGTAGTGACAGGACAAGGAGCAACGGTTTTAGACGGAAGGAGAGTAGATTTAAGCTGGCTATAATGAAAAAAGTTTTTACAATGAGGGTGGTGAGGCAGTGGAACAGGTTGCCCAGAGAAGTTGTGGATGCGCCATCCCTGGAAGTGTTCAAGGTTAGATGGGGCTTTGAGCAACCTGATCTGATGAAAGTGTCACTGCCCACAGCAGGAGTGTTGGACTAGATGATCTTTAAAGGTCCCTTCCAACCCAAACCGTTCTGTAAATACTCTATTCTTTTTGTCACCTCATTGGAGCTTTCTGTAAATTTTCTACTCGGTGAGAATGGAAGAGGCTCTTCCTGTCTGTAAGCAGCTAACATAATAGAAAAATGGGAAGCTGATGTAACTTCTGTTTAGTTTCTTCCTTACATTTCTGTACAGACTGTAAGCTTCACACTCCTTATGTATGTTTTGAATGGTTTGTGTTTGAATAAGCAGTTTGTGCCTCTCGCAAAGCTACTATAACAAGAATTCTTTCTCATACTTGTGCTGAGGAAAAGTCTTTTGTCCATCGTGCCTCACACAGTTTGCTCTTTTCCATGGAAGAGTAGGAAGAAATAACTCTTACCTGTCATTTGTAGTTGTGCATAAAAGCAGACCTCTCTTTCCAGGTAGTTTTTCCAAGTATCAAATTCTCCAAATCCTGCAGATACGATTGGTTTTGTGTGTGTGTGTGTGTGTGTGTGTGTTCATCAGGTAGAATCACTGAGCTGTAAACTCCCTTCTTAAGCAAAGACACTGTTCAAAATTTTTTTTTGTAGAAATGATTTTACAAAGCACAAACAATTCTAAATAGCACAATAGCTTCCAATTAAAACAATTACAATCACTTCTTACAAAAGGTGATTCCTTCAAACTGTTTTCAAACTGAGAATAGCTTGCAGTTGTCCTTAAATCAAAAGGTCATTGATTATGCATTTGAGGATCCCTGTACAGGAACAATGGGCTGCTTATTCATAATTTGTATTCAGAGATGAGCTGCTTTGAAAGGCTCACTAGTGCATCTTGTAGAAATGGCCTGCTTTGCTAGTGGTGCGTCGGACAATTTAATAGCTTGGTTACAATTCCTAACAGTAAAAAATTAAATTGTCCAAATAGCATTGGGAATGCTGCTGTGGAGCAAGCCAGTCAATTCAGGCACAGAGAACATTGCCATTTCTAGCTTGCTAACAACTGTGTGTGAGATACCAAGGGAGTGTTATACCATATTACACATTTATGTTGAGAATATGTTGCTTTTTTGTGTTTGGTTTCTAATTAATGGACTCATGTTTAATTAATGGGGTCATGTTAATCTAACATAAACCACCCCTGCCGTTCTAGAGATCTTTTTGTCTCTTGGTGTGCAAAACTGAAGAAGTCTCTTTCTTGGGGAAAGAAGTTCCTTTCAGCGGGGAGCTGAAAGAGGTCTTGAATTGAAAGGAATTCCCTTTTTTGTCAGTAGGAATTACCATGTGGAGGGAGAAACTCACTTTTCAGTACTCTCTTGAGTGTAATCATGGCGAGGAGCATCCTGTTAGCAGCGTGCTCAATCATCTGATGAGGTTGCAGGGAGCTCTTCTCCCTCTCAGGTTCCCCTTTTCTGACCTAGTGATTCTTCCTCTTAGTCTTGGTGTGTAGATTCTACCCAACAGTGCTCATCTACAGCCTTCCTTAAGATTTCTACCCTCTCATAGCCCAATTAGGTGGGCTTGTATTGTGCGTAATGTTTTGGGGCTGTTTCCTTCTTTACACCTTTCTGAACCCTCTGCTAACAACAGTCTACTTCCTTATCCATTCTCCCTCATGCTCTTTGCTGGAAACTGTCCTGAATTTTGTGATTGTAACTACTTGTTATTGGATATAATTTTTTTTCATTTGCATATATTTCCTTGA
Source organism: Phaethon aethereus (assembly GCF_964289735.1). Taxonomy (NCBI): domain Eukaryota; kingdom Metazoa; phylum Chordata; class Aves; order Phaethontiformes; family Phaethontidae; genus Phaethon; species Phaethon aethereus. Next base: position 70,040,624 of record NC_138576.1, on the reverse strand, counting down.
CTTTCAATTACTGTGCTGGAAGCTGTGGTATGTTTTTTCTCAGTATGGTCCATTGTTGGCCTCTCAGGTTTTCACACATATTTGATCAGCTCCAATCAAACAACAAATGAAGATGTAAGTTCATAGTATATTTCTACATATAGATTTCTAAATAGTAATGAGGAGATGGTTAATTCTAATTGTATGCAGTTTTTCTCTGTTATCCTTGGAGAAGTCATACCTGCCTGCATAATTTTGTGAATGCTTCAATAGGAAAGAAGAAAGTAACCTTGTCATGCTTGATTCAAAATATCAGAAGAGATCTTTTGGACACTATTTGTTGTGGTTTGAAGATGTTACATAGTGTGTCTATTATGATTTACAGCCACAGGACCTGTATCTTGAAATAGGGAAATATAGAAGAGAGCAAAGAAACAAGTATATTTTATACAGGAGGAAAGTACTAAACATTTTTCAGTATCTCTTTTTCACTGGGAGTCCTAAATATTCTTTGACTCAAAAATTGCTTAATATTTATTAATTTATTAATATTATTGCTTAATAAAAATTGCAAGATATGTTGAATTCTCAAAACAAAAATTTCATCCTTTATTTTTTTTTTCCTTTGAAATTTCTTTGCCAATCTGAAGTCTAAAACGTCTGACAAGGAGTGTATCATTAACTTAAATGTCAACTTTCTCACTTCTATAGTTATCCTATTTTGCACATAGGTGTCCATTGTTTCGGTGTGAAATTATGTTTAACTGAGTTTGGATGATTCATGTGCCCTCCCCTAATTAACAGGAGAAATACAAACTGGGTGAAAGGAGAAAATAAAAATAGCTAGGTAGCTACTGGTATAGAAAGCTTGTTGGAATTTAGCGAGTACTCTAACAAATTACTGCAAGTTTATAGTTATTTTATTGTAATTTTCTGTGGTACCTTTTTTCATAGGTGTCTAGCAAATGTGAAAGCATCTCTGGGACTGTCAACCACATGTTATTGTTTAAGATCATGGTTAAAATTAAAATTTTATAAAACTATAAAACTATGAATACTAATCAACCAGAAAAAATTTACCAAGCAGGCTCAGAATGAATTGTGCCTTAGCATCAAGTATCCAAGCAAATAGCCTGGCTTTGAAGAATTCTACCTCATTAGTTAGGCAGATGAGATACTCTGGTATTCCTCTGTTAGTAGGTTTAGTCCAACATTGTCTCTCTTGATGGACCCAGCATACTTCCAGTGTCCCCCCTGCCCTCAAATAAATGTCACCTCTGGACTGTTGAAAGTCAGATAACAGGCAACTGTAGCAGTGTAACATATCTGAATTTCAAGTAAACTGTTCAGTAATTTAATTTAAAGCATACATTTCCAGTTGAACACAGTAAGACATTTTACTCATGCTCTCAACTGTCTCACAAACAGAAAAGCGAGACTGGCTAAAAGAAAAGGTAATATGGACTAAAAGGTAGTAATGACTGCAGTGGCTTCATAATATTTTAGAGCCATTTGTGGGCATTAGGGAAGATGATGTTGTGTGGTATTGCACAGCTTGAGAACTTACCCAAGAGTATGGAAAAGTAGTGCTCTATTGCTGGCTTCAGTGGTATGTTGCAATTGAACCTCTTCTGTAGAACGTACCATAATATTTGTAAAATTAAACTTAGGCCATTATGTTTAGATGCTGAATTGGTCCTGTGAGATTTTGGGTTGTCTGAATCAAAGTAGAAGGTAAAGCATGCGCTTGCTTCTAAGATTTTTAGGGTCCAGCCTTTCCTAAACAGCCCGAAGCTCTAAGCTATTTGGAAAGTGTTATCACAGGTTTTCTCTGGTCTGCCTCTGTTGTAAGTAGCATGTTGCTGCTTTGGTAACCCTTAATTTGTCTCAGCCATTTTCTGTACTCTATTATATGTGATGCATCTTGTTCATATCCCTTCAGATTAAAGGATCGTGGTCAAATAAAAGAGGTAAAGAGAACTATAATCCATACAGTTACGGCAACATCTTTACTAATTGCTGTGCTGCACTCTGTGGGCCCCTCTCTCCAAGGTAAGGGTATCAAAAGTATTGTTAGTATAAATTAAGCCACATGATTATTTTGAAATAATAATTATATCTTTCAATATAATTGACAGTTATATTCTTTCTGATTGCTTGAGTTTACTCAAATAAAAGTTCTGTTTTACTGTCCATTAGAAGTTTTAATTAAGTTTTTCTTCAGTAGTAACGAGGTAAGTTGGTAAATAGTGGTTAAACTAAGTTAGTGATCAGACCCTGTAAAATATGCGTAAGGTTGACAGCTGAAATGAAAATAGACTTGTTTATCTGTTCTTTGAATCTTTGCCACTGTAGTTAATAAATTCTAGCAGGAAAAAATTCCTAGTAGTTAGCTGTTGTGTGATGGGCAATTTGAAAGTTTATTAAACTCTTACATATCTAATGGATGTGGCATGAGTTTACAAGAATTTAGAAACCTTACTTCTACAACTAGTTTGGTAATTGTTCATTTTTGTCTTCACTCTGAACTGTTCTATTTAAATAGACAGTAATTTTTCTTTATTTATACTACTGTCAACATACATACATACATACATAAAGCTGAATTTGGTGGTCTTACACCAAAGCAATTCCAGAGAAAGCTCAATAGATTGCTTTTTGTTGCAGACATTTTCACTTTTGAAATCCAAAATATTTGTATATTCAAGATTGCAGATGTCTTTTCAGCCTGAACAAAATATAAGACAGAGCTGAGACTGGAGAAATAAAACTGGCAGCAGGAAAGACATAATTCTCTTCTTATTCCAATGCTCGGTGGTTAGATAGTTCACGTGCTACGTGTACCGTAGAGGCCCAGTTCCTCTGTAGAGAGTGGCTGACATCTTGTAGATTATTTTTGAGGCATACTCATCGGTTGAAGCTGTTTTGCTTTATCTGGAATTATATAGTTATGAATCTGAACCACAGAGAAGAAAGTAAGTAAATGACTTTATAGCCCAGTGGCTAATATGTTTCATTAGAAGTGGGATTTCTGTCTTTGCTGTTATGAATATTGGAAGTGGTTCTTCTATGAGCGGTTGAAGGTCAACAGGAGAGACTGACATCTCTTCCTAAGGAGGAGACAACTGAGTTTTAAGATTTTTCACATGCTGGGTTAACACTGTAATCCCTGTGGTGAGAGAGAGTAACCTTGTCTCTGCTTCCTGCCTATATGCATGGTGCCTGAAGCCAACCCTTTAATCCTGCCATTTTGCTTTTCATGAAAGAATGTGACATAAAAACTCAATGCCATCCTTCAAATTCTTTTGTTTGACTCCAAATGGAAACCTTTATTAAAACTACATAATGTTTCTTAGTGTTTGAAATAGCAGCTTAGGCTGATACAAGTAGCAACACAAAACAGACCAGACTAGCATTGGCTCCTGTGTTTTCACAGAGTTTGTACATTTTTTCCTAAATTCCATATAGCAACAGAATTTATTTAGATGCCAAAGTATATGTAGAGTTTCTACAGGGAGATATTTTGTGACCAACAGTAAAAGTTTACTGACTGTAAAATGTAAATTATAACTTTGCCTTTTTTTACTTTTAATCTCAGCTGTGTCCCAAGTCACTTGATACTGATTTTTTTTTTCCTTAAATCCCAGTGATGTGGTTTCACAGCAATTGCAACTTAAGATTCAGAATGTTCAACTGCCTCTGAGAATGGAATGCAGTTTAAAAGAGGATCTGTAAATAATCCAAGCTTTTCTCACCTCTCTTTAAGATTAGGTTTCTCATTTTTAAACCTATGCTACCAAATTCAAGATGCATTTCACACATCCTCAACAGTAACTTTCAAATCTTAATTTGATCCGTAGCTGTTGGCATAGGTTGAGCTAGTGTTCTGATACAATAAATCATACATCTATTTTAAAGCACCTGCTTTTTTGAAGGAGTGCTTTCCACATGGCAGACTGTAATCTCGGGTGGATTCAAAGTGTTTTGAATGTACATAAAAACCTATTCTACAGACCTTAATGAGGAGAGCTTAAACTGGTCTCTGGGTGGTGGAAACCTCGTTGACTTTTCTAGAGGGGAAACACCTTCATTTTATCTATGCATCCTGTTCTTATCTTTTAAAATTGAAGCCATTGGAGGTCCCGTAAATCAGCAAATAATACCAGTTCTGTGCTGACTTTAGCTCTCGGGTGTTTTAAGGCGTTCCTGTCATTTTGTCTTAGTAACAGGAACTATAAACACTCTGGTTAAAATTTGATATCCTGTGGTAAAATTTGTAGTTTTCCAGATGGGAAGTAACATTGTTCAGGTCACAGGAAAAAAACATTTTGGCCTATGATTAAAAATATACGGAACTATAATTGAAAGCTACATATAATTTAAAAAAACAAACAAACAAAACAAAAAAACTTTGAATGAACTGAAGCATAAACAGTAGAAAAGATTTTTGGGGTTTTTGTATGGAAGTGGTATGAGCTAATACACGTGTAGAATATAGTACTTCAGTCTGTACACTCAGCTTTATATGAGTATTAACTACCAGAACCTAAGTGTGGTTTATAGTTCTCAAATTGAGAGTAAAATTATATGTGGAATTGTATTAAAATCTTTAGCTAAGTCAGATTATTCCAATCTAATTATTTTTTTATAATCTTATGTAGATTTTTACTTATTTTTATTAATTTCTCCACAAAAAATTTTCTTAAAATTTATGTCTTTGCTAAGAATAGTGAAACACTACAAGCAGTGTTAGGTAGCTGTCATGAAACATGTCAGAAGTTTTCTAAACAAAACTTCCTCTCTCTTTCTTCTGAATTTTGTGACTAAGTAGCCTTAATTTTGAGGTATGGAAGCTGATAAGGAAAGAACTTTCAAAATAGATACTAATTCAAAATGCACTAGTGAGTTTTGTAATTTGTTTTCACACCTGTGGCTTAAAATTCTTGGTTTTGTGGTTTCTGCTGGTCAGCTTCTAAATCTTTTGTCTATGATAAAAATCCAGAAAAGTGGCGGTACATACGACTATATGGTGGGTATATTACAAGGAAACAATTACCTTGCCTATGAGTAGAAATGAAGTCCTGTACTTCAGTTGAATAAAAGGGGACATTTGAAGGTATTGGTGAGATATTAAGGTCTGTTGTATGATAGAAATTTTTTCTCTTTCTTTTTATCGAGAGGAGGTAGTTATTGATCAGAAATATCTCTAACTCTTTTTCTTTAATTTGTTTATTCCATAGCTTAATTGACAGAAGAGGATTTATACAACCAGATACGCCACAATTAGCAGGACCGTCAAATGGCATTACTATGTACGGGGCCACACAATCTCAGAGCAACATGGTAGGAATCATCCCATAGTGTTGTTCATCAAGATTCCTCTGAATGTTTTCCTTCTCCACTTTCATGTGAACTAATCAAGTAATAACTAACTGGATACAGCTGACGCTCTGGGTGGAATGACTTGTTTATTAACAGTAAAGGAAAAAAAAAATCAAGGCTCTTTTTAATGTATGTTTCACACTGTAATAGTTATTGCTCATGGATTCTAAGAAAAGAGAGGCTTTTCTACACTGTTGATTTATTGAATATACTGGCATTTTGACTTGTACTGTTGACACCTGCTGTGTTTTGAACTGGAATATTCAAGTATCATGGACTTGCTCTGGTTCATCATTTTCCAGCTAATTGTTATTTTGTATGGCACTTTCTTCATACTCTGTTTCCTTCTTTGCTTGTACACTGTGGTTTTGCACAGACAAATGTGTTTTAAAAAGCAAAGATGAACAAAAAGGAGTTTCTAGGGGAGAAGTGTGTTGAAGAAAGAGCAGGAGGACACTGAACTTCCAATGATCAAATAATGGCAACTGGATTGTTACAACAAAAGCTTTTAAACATTTTTGAAACTGTGCCAATAGTTTTTACTTTGTTTTTTGCTGGTAGCATTGGCTATCACAAAGGAAGATAGCATTTCCAGTGCCAAGAAGAAGAGAATAACTGGAAAGAGATCTTTTTCCAAAGGCAAGCATCTTACATACGTGCCTATTTCTGAATTGTTATCCACATATCTTCATATTATGTGGGTTCTAAGACTTTGTCAAAGAAGCCATAAGTTATGGATGCCTTCCCTCTGCCAAAAAAAATCTGACATAACTCAGCCTTTCTTTTGAACAGAGGAAGAAGACTCACTCTTCCCAGACAGATTAGTTCTAGTGTCACTGATAAAACTGGTATAAAAATTTTGCTGTAGTTCCCAAGCTGTTTTTACTTATTATTTTGAGGATTAAATAGAAGATTTTTTAGTGTCCTTAATGAGAAAATGTATTAGAGACACAGTATTAACTCTGAATCTTCTGTGAGGTGCAGTTCTGCAGACAAGGTAATGCTCTGTGCAAATGTCACTCAAAAAAAAATTAACTCTGAAAAGTGAAAAGGGAATTAAAAAAAAAAGAGAGAGAGAGAGAGAGAGAGAAAGTAAACCTTAGGAATAGCCTGAGGTCTTTCAGGGATTACCCAAACTTTCTGAGTCTGTCAAGGCTTCTTATTTGTGAGGATCATTAACACAGAATAAATCCCTGGCATTAAATTATCTTAACATTGTAAGAATTGTACTTGCATTATAAGAAGACACTCTAATTATTACTAGGTATTAATGAGAAAATATTGTGCTGGTTTGATAGAAAATTGACTAAATTTTTCTTTAGAAATGGAGAAATCTGTTATGGTATTACTTTAAATTCAACAGGTAGCCGTTATGGTTTTAAAGGTGTAATACCTGTAATCCTGCAGATTCTTCAAGGATTTGAACTACTTATGTCCTAGAACATCACACTACTCAAGCTGGCCTGGGTTCTTTAGCAGTTGAGTCACTTGGAAATGTGCAGCTTTCATTCCTGAAAATGATCTCTCAGAAAAGCTTGAAAAGTATAATACATTGTGTTTGGTGTGGAGGACTATCTTTAAGACTGTGATGCCGTTTTTCTCAGGGTGTTATTCCTGGTCTGTATCCAAGACCAAGTGTCTTCTAGCGGCAGCTGGGTATCAGCATTAAAATTTCTCCCTTGAGTTTGATTGCAAACCGTTAAAGGCCTGCTTAGTTTCCCAGTATCTCTAGCACTGTTTTCTCTTCCCTATTAAAATCTTGCATCCTTTCCTGAGTTTGAAGCATAAGAAATTATAAATTCATTTCCTGCTGGCAACAATGCGGTGGGACATAACTTTGCCTCCGACTTGTCCTTGTTTTGCATTTCCCTTTTTCTCTGTTCGAAGGTCAACATTTTTGCTCTTCTTAGTAGACTCTGCCTACTTTCAAGTTCCCATCTCTCCTATCTCTTAAAGCAGCAAACAGAACTGATTTCTTTATTTCCCAGTTAAGATCTCAATGTCATCCACATAACAGACTTCCTTTTTTTTTCTACCAAAATAAATTCCTTTTACTGCTAGCTTAGTTGCTTTCAGCCATTCCGTTCAGTTACCAGATTTCCTGTTCTGATTTAAATTTAGACAGAAATAATCAAGTAAAACTTCATCATTCTATTTAAACTTTTTTCCCATGAAATGACCCCTAGTACTTTTCCAGGCGTTACAGTATCTGTTTCTCTCAGTTTTCTTCCCGGTACACAATCTTAGATTCTTCTGAAGAAGTTTGGGAACAGGAGCACTGGGAACACCAGCCATTCACCTGTTCTCCCCTGTAAAGGACCACGGAAGTTTCTCCAGTGAAAGACAGTGGAGGACACTTTATGGCAGAAGTAAAACAAGGCATGCAGCATCCCGGTGTTTGGTTGTTTTAGTTTTGGCTGTTGTTGGTTTTTTTGTTTGTTTTGTTTTGTTGGGTTTTTTTGGAAGAGGAATCTCTGCAAGATCTTCTAGAATCCCCCTTGCTAGAAGTTCAGATGCAAACATCAAAATTTCCTGTGGCTATTGATGGTTTAAATAATAGACTAGCTCAAGCCCAAGACTCCAGTGGAAGCAAAATAGTAGAGGGAAAGTCTTTGTGGAAGAAAATGTTTCCTTTTTACCTCGTGTCCTCGCTGACAAAGGTTAGGCAGAAGATGTAATATGATTCAGTCTTCCCTTCTGGAAGGTTGCATACCTCTTGGAAAAAAGGCAGAAGCATAAAATGAAAAACACTTTCTTGGAGCTGAGACAGGTGGACCACAAAGTACTGGCAAGTTTTTGAAGGGGATGTATCTGGTACTGCAGCTTGTATTATTGTGGTTTCAGATAAGGACAGGCAAAGTGAAATTCCTTGACTTAAAAGCATGTGTAGATCATAGTCTTAGTCCATAAATACTTTTTAAATGGCAGAGGTTTAGCCATTTATACATCATCAGAGATACACCGTTTTAGCAAGTTTAACACTTTTGAGTACAGGAAATAACTTATTCAAAATTTAAAGTGTGTCTCCTTAGGTTTTATTCCAGAATAGATTACATCATCTTATCTCTACATTGAATCTTAATGTCTAAATGATATACTACTAAATCCGTATAGTATGCTAAAATGTCTCTCCCGCCCATTGATATTAAAGGAAGATTTTCGTAAGCATCTTCTCTCACACCTGTCTTCTCTTATTCCTTCCATTGTCTCTTTCTTTTCCTTTCCTTCTCTTCCCTTCCCTCAAGTCTTTTACTCAGTGACTTGTGTCTTTATAAGTAGAATTCTTGTGTCTCACCCAGCTAGCCCCTTGTCATTCTTTAAATCTCTCTGGGTTGCTCAGTATCATATTCTGCTTTCATTTATTTTAATAACTGTTTTAGCATAACATCATTTTTGCATTTAAGCTCAAAATAAATAGGCTAAGTTTAAACTTGCCAGACGCTTGTTTTCAGTGCAATACATTATCTCTTGTTCAGGACACCATTTGTGGGGCACTGTTTTTGTATTTAACAGCTTTTGTGGTAATTTTGCCTTTGGGACTTTGAATATTTCATATAGGAGCTACCCTGCTTGTGCTAGTGACTCAGTTTGTCACAATCTCAGTAAGTCAGGGTTGTTGCTATAATCAGTGCTTCTAGACCCATGCTATGATTTCCAACCCCTGCCACCCCCCCACCTCTCCCACCTTAGATCTTTATAAAAGAGTTTTTTCTCCTGTTCTCTCTGTAGTATCTCCTTTATTTTACTAAGACCTGAAGTTGTATTTACTTTTTGGAAGGCTGGAAGCACATGTAATTTTTTTTCCTGGTACATTCCCAGTGTCTTTAATCTCTTTTCCAATATGATTTGACATTAATCTGGTAAATTCATTAGACAGCTTCTTAAGATCCATATCCAAGTGACAAGCTTGGTCACTTGGAGCTCATGATCTGTAGATCTGATACTTCCAAAGTATTTCCCTATTGCATTTTATTGTTGATTATTTTTACAAGCTCTTCATTAGTTCGATTGCTAAAGTATCTCTCTTCTTGTTCTTAATGAAAATTTTTTTGCATGAAAAACATGTATCTCACCCGTTATGAAATCATAATTTTATCTACGTTTTATTCTTTCTTTCACTTTCATTTTAAGGTTTATTTTCTTTGTATTCTGAAAAAAGTTCTTATTTCACCATAAACCCATCAGCTACCATTACCTGGATCTGTATTTCTGTAGAACTTAGCTTTCTCTTGAAAGCCTGAGTTGATTCTTGGGTTTTAATATAGGGTATTTTATTCTTTAATAATCCATTATGAAGGAACACAGAACCTATCTCACTCCATGCACTTTTTTTAGAGGAATTAGTTTGGTTTATTATTACTATGATGTCTTTAGGAATTCTCTAATGCCTTATAGAGTGACAGATTTTACTTCTATCTGCCTCTTTGTCAGGACAGGTTTATTTCTTTGTTTTTAAGAAATTCACTTGTACTGTTGCGTTCCTAGGCATCTCTTCTTCAGTGCTTGGGTAGTTCCTTGTATGCCAAATTCCCTTTTTTCTAGTTCTCCCTTTCCTTTCCTGGATGGAAATTTTGTAGTTAGAATGTTTGTTTTTTTACTTACTCACATGTACCGCTGCAAATTGTAGGAACCATAATAGTGCATGCACAACATTCATTACTGGTGAGATGTGCAGGAAAGTCCTCTCCCAAATGTTCACATCAGTATTTCTAGCACTGATCTGGAAACGGGAATCCAGCTGACCCGGGGAGCATTAACTCTGACCATCCTAGCGTACTTTTTGCTTTGCTTTTCATGTTCTCATTACTAGGAGTACGTATTTCTATCATGACAGTGAAAGGATCAGCAAGGATAAAAGCCCCACTTTGCTGTGAGTTTTAGGAGTGTGTTTCCTTGTACATTTACTGTTGTACTTCATAGATATAATTCATCGTTGCCCAAAACAGAACTTAGGGCTCTTATCAAGTCGACATTGCTACAGTCAAGGTTGATAGAGGTTTTTCATTAAAGCATTTTACTTCACATTTAAAATGGGTTAAGGGCATGTGCAGTAAATCAACTTCATCATTTTGCTTTAGGTTGAGGTATGTTTTAGAAGCAATTCTTTTGATTGTGCATAGTTACTGCATTTTTGTTCACATCGTAGCGCGGTATCAGAGCCCATGAACTAGATTTCTTCCAGAAGATGTGCTCCCGGAATGCACCCAACATGCTCTAACCGTTCACGGGCATGCAGTCCATAAGAACAAACAGTAGTGAGTCTGAAGCCAAGTCCCCGGAACAGGGTATAGTTTCCCCTTCGGCTTCCGAAGCGTTTCTCTTCATAGGTCTGCTCCTGGTGCGCTGTACCACTTGCTAGTGCAGCCGTTGGCTTGGTGGGTTCTGTGGCTCAGTTGTTGCACAGTATCTGCAGTACCATGATTTTGAGTGTGAAACCCTACGGCTGTTGGGAACAGTTATACAGCTCCATCCCTCCACTCTTTACCCATCTATTGTATCCATCTAGTATGGTATTTCAGCATCCTTTCTGTTACTTCATAGCGCTGTCATTCAGTGCTGTCAGTCTCCTCTGATCTTTTTGTTGTTTGTACTTTATTCGGAGATTCTGAGATAATTTAACCTTCTTTCCTCCGCCTTCTGAGAACTGTAACAATTCTTTAATGTTGCTAGTGTTTAGAAAAATTTTAACAAAGTTCATTTAAAATTTAAAATAAATAATCTCTGGCTTTGGCATTAAAAATGTGAAAAATATATTGCCATGTACAACTATGTTAACATGTATGTTTTGTGTAGCTTAGAAAAAAATGAGGTTTTCTTCAGAGAAAAAAATGAAAAATATGCTTTCCTTAGTTGTTTGTATTTATTATTTGTGAAATAAACACAGAATTTTAGGTTTTGTCTAATTTGCTTTAATTTGTGCTCTTTGGTGTGCAAATAATTAGATGCCTAAAATTTTCTATGCACATACATAATTGAACATCTGTACTTGTAGAACTTACCAAACTTGTCTTACCTTCGGAATCTGCTGTTCCTCTGAAACAGTGGAAAATAAAATCAGTAGATCTGAAGTAAGAAGGTACTGGTGGAATAATTTCTACACTAGATTTTTAGCTATTTAGATTTCAGTGCTTGGCTTCCTTTTTGTTACAATCATAGGCTTTTTTTATGTCATTTGAAATGCTGGCATGAATAATTCATGTGATTAATAGCTGTTAAGACTTTTGGCCCTAAATTTCGTTTAGTTAAGAGTGAAATACAGACTCAAGGGAAAATCACTGTGCCAGTCCTGTAAACAAATCTGATTTCCTTGTTTAGTTTTGTGGTGGCTGCTTAGACTCATAGTCTACCTATATAGTATGTGTTGTTTTTATCAGGTAGAGAGAGCTTCACTGAACACATCTACCTTTTCTAGTATAAACCCTACTCGAGTCACTTTTGAAAGCTGTTTACAGCCTGTATTTTCCTAAGATTTTTCATGTTGATCACTGTTAAATAGAACAACAACAACAACAACAACAAAAGCCTGAAATGTATCTGAATAAGAGAAGAGGCTTTAGGGAAGTGACAAGTGCATGGACAATGCAGAAGAGAGATACAGCACCTCAATAAGTTTTATAACACTCTGTTTAATGGAGCTTTATGAGGCTACCTTTTCTTTTTGATACTGATTCAGTTGACACGCACTAGAGTTCGGTAAGGAGAAAATTAATTCAGACTGTACAATGAGTTCAAGTAAATTACCTTTAGATAATTTAAAACTGTGTACTTGTATTGCCTGAAACACATTAATTATTTCCTTTTGAAGCTCAGTGCTGAAGCTTCACTAAAGCAATGTCAGCTGCTGCTGCTACCATTATTTGTTTTCAATGTACCCCAGTGGTTATAGGCATTCCTTTGTTATTTAACATGCTCTTTGGCTACTGCTTTTCAGAGAAGATGGATTTTGTTGGTCTTTCTGAAGTTTGAAAATTCAGTTAACATATTTTTAAGGCCTGCATAGTAAGGTTCGTTGAAGGGTTATAGTTTAATTGAAATAAGCAGGCGTGAATAGCAGTATATTAATCAAGAATGAGTTATTCACACTGAATTACTAATTGAAAGCTTGACTTTAAAAGATGCTGACAGTTTTCTTAGTAAGGTACTTATGCAAGGTTTTGGCTTTAAGCCTGTGAGTAATCCCTCTGAAATTATATGGGACCACTTCAATTTTTTGACTGGGGCTGTTTATCATTTTGTGGAGGAAAAACTGCTTGCAACATGTATGAACTCAATTTATGTAACAAGAAATCAGTGCGTTTATCTTTCTGAAAGTGTAAGTATTGGAAAATACGTAACTGAGTAAGGATTGGACTTCTGCCTGTCAAAAAGCAGTTGGGAGCCCTAAATGACTTAGACACGTTTAAAATACTACCTATCTACTGTGACCAAGTAGTCTCCTTGCACACTTTCTGAATGTAATGTGTGTGCATCCATCATTAAGCTATGCAGTAGTGCAGTTGGAGGACCTGAAAATATCAGAGGGAGCATTCATTGTGATGTTTTTCATCATACAGTAAAAGGAAGGGAAAGTCTTTCCATGAGTTTGCATAGAGCGTACCACAGTGGCTTATTAAAGTCGAATGGGCATTTTAGGGAATTGCTGTAATGTTAGTAACAATAGTTATCTTGGTTATATATAATGAGAATAACTTGAACAGATGTTGGGTTTGTAAAGTCTTTCAGCAATTTGATATAGAGCGAAGAAGTTAGTCGTAAAGCAGAATATACTGCTTTAACAGAATCCTTGAAATAACACCAGTGAATAGGCTTGTCTTACCTCTCGTTATATATTTTTATATTCTGCTTGCTTGCTTCCAAATTTTCTTTGCTGCATTGGATTTATAGTTGTATTCATTGACTATAGTGTTTCTCTTGCACAGCACAATGGTAGTGTGGCAAATGAATCTTAACAGGATTTTGACAATCTGAAGGTGTTATAACTGATCAGGCTATGAATTAAACATATATTGTCCTTGGAAGCTCTCAAAAATCACGCCAGTTGGTGTTGAAGAAACTTAATTTGGAAATAGGTGTACCACCTGCTTAGCTAGCTGCACGTTATTGAAACACCTACCTGTCTTGTCATCTGAAAAAATGAATGATAATTTTGTATAAACAGTTCTTCAGAATGATGTAGAGCCAAAAGTGTTCCTGGTAATACTCACTAAGATTAATTGGATTTATAAAATTATGAATTTGGCTTGTTATTATGAAAGTACTTTCCAGAAAACTTGTGCTTTGTACCTTGATTCTTCACATTGTCAAGGTTAAATTAGTCAAGGAACAGCCTAAAAATCATGAAAGTTGATATCAAAAGCATCTGCAGTGCTGCCTAATTTCTACATATTCTCTAGAGTATAGTGTAGTATATTCTCTGGAGAGTATATATAAAGTATTAAGGGGCGGGATTTTTCCTCATCGAGGCTGTGTATTGCCAGCTATATCTTTATAAAACCACCTGCATCAAAGGAATTCTTATTCTGGAAAACTCCTCTAGCACCTGAATTCCTACATGTGAAGACCCATTAAAAAAAGACACTTACCTAGTGTTTTTTAACTTGGAAAGATGCTTGGATTATGCCTTTGGGCCTCTCTCTGAACTGCTAGCTACTCTAGGGTAAAATGAGTAGCGTGGAAGTGATTCACCTCATCTGGAATCAGGGAGGTTTTGAGGTGCCTGATGCAGTTAGTTGCACACGAGCTATGCAGCTAGGCTTTCCAAATGGCTTCGAACAAGAATAAGCAAAGCATTCGGATTACAATACTCATAAAATACTATTGTAGAGGTTACCAAAACCCTTAAGTGAACGCTGTAAATGTTTACCGTAATTTACTTTGATAGTAACCCAAAGCACTGGCTCAGTTACGCATGCTTTTTTTTTTTTTTTTTTTTTTTTTTTTTTTTACCCTGGGCAGCATGCAATGGGATTTTTGGGCGGCTAACCATGGAATGATACTAATGGCTTTCTTTTTTTCTCTTCACATCCCATTCTTTTCCATATCTTTTTGTCCATATTCTCCCTTTTTTCTCTCTTTTGTTTGCCTTATATGATTTTGACACCCTTCCGTTCTACAGTGTGACCAAGATCAGTGCATTCAGAGCACTAAATTCGTTTTGCAGGCTGCTGCCACCCCCCTACTACAGAGTGAGCCAAGCATAACTAGTGAAGAGCTACCTTTACCAGGAAAGACTACTATCAGTGGGCCTTGTGCAACTCTAACTCTAGGGCAACCAACACCACCATCTTCTATGCCAAATCTCACATCAGATACAGGTTTGACAGACATGATACCATTAAAAGAGGAACATGAAGGTCATCAGTTTCTCACTCCTGAAGAAGCTCCATCACCCCCTGGGATGCTGCCAAGTGGAAGTCCTATTACACACAGCCATACAATGCATGTCCTGAGTCTAGCCAGCCAGGATTCATTGCATGAAGACTCAGTACGTGGTCTCGTGAAGCTTAGCTCAGTTTGAACAGCTTTTTTGAACATTGCACCATTTCTTGGTGTCTATACAAATCTCTGCTTAACAGGAATGACACTGCAGTACCACTGTAAGATTTCGTAATATGCCTATAATGGAAACTTTATCACATAATGGAGTCTACTAAAAAGACAAGTTATTTTTTCAATGGAGCTATGGCATTTTTTTTGACCAGGTTATTAACGGTTGTGCTTTGATGGTGACTGCATTTTATTTTTAAGCAAAATCAGAAATGGTAAATAATCTTGTTTCCTGAAGCTTGGTACAGCGACTTGGAATTCAGCCTGTAACAAACACCATGTACAGTACAAAAGAGAGAGATTCTTGGATGTAAGTGTCATGCTCTGTGTTCTATGCTCTTGTAATGCACACTTGTTAAGGCTTACCACACTTGTGGCCCGAATGATCTGCACTTACATGTTATGCTACTAATATTTGAGATAGAAAATTACCATTCCACTTGTTAATACAAAAAAAAAAAAAAAAAAAAAGACTGCAGATATGGATTTGCATGCCACGCTACAGTATGTGTTACAGTGGTGTTGGTATTAAGAGAAAGTGCTGCTTTTTTATTTGTGACTTTCAAAGTGCTGTTTCATTTAAAGACAGTGCAACAAACAAATTAATAGACTGTATTATTTTTTTTCAATTTATTAAAGTTTATTTTAAATTAATCAGTGGTGCCTAGAAGATGGAGAATTACTGATTTGATCATGTTGCATATCATTTAACCTTCTGTTTAAGTGTTTAGAGTGAGGTATTGTGTTGTGCCATACCATGAGATTCTTCCACTCCCTAATGTGATACAATTACCTGTGGACCTCCAATAAAATGACATCCTCTATTTCTTGGACATGTGTACAGTTATCCTTGCACAGTTTTCCTGGGGAAGGAGCGGGGGGAATCATCACTTGTTGTCATAGTTTGTAAAGATTTGATTGGAATATGTTTACATAATAAAACCAGAGCTATGGAGGAAGAGCTTGTTACAATTAGGATTTTTTCAGCATCTTTTATCGTTTTGCTTGAGGTGTGTATTTGTTCCCATAAGAAGGCTTTATCTGGAAACAGTAGAGTTAGCCCCTGCTTGGACTGTAATTCTGTGTGCCTTATCATATGGCTAAAGGGTGAGGGGCTTAAGATTCTAGTCAAATACAGACAGCTTAGTGAAGTAATTTTAAATGGTTAACAATAGACTGTAGCTGCCCCCAGCCATCATCCTTCATTTGCACTTGTCCTTTAATATTTTATGTGGAAATCTTGACTTCACAGAATTCTCCTGTGCCTTTTTTTTTTTTAAGTAAAGCATAACAAAAGGGTTAATGAGATTTTTTAAAATTATTTTTCATGATAGCTGAAGAAAACCTTAGTTAAGCTGAGAAAGTTTAATAACTTTAATACTGTATTTACCATGCTTTTCAGGATGTGGAACCTGGATTCTTCTTGGACAAACTTAAGTGCTTTATCTGATGCTTTTATGGCATGAAAGCATTCACCAGTTAAGAAATGTAGCAGTTCTGTATTGTTCACCATGGTCATTCACTGACACCAAGCTAAAAATCTTTTTGTTTTTACTTTTCATTGTTGAAATTGAGGACAATCAGCCTGCAGAAAATCTGTCACCCGTGCTATTGAAGCTTCCACACAAAATAATGACAAAAACCCTACTTCTCTAAGATTTCATAAGCAATCCGTTTCTATAATTGATGATGCTAGCTTTGACCTAATTTAGCATATAGAACATAGCAATGCTTTCTGTCTGTAAGTGCTGTAACGGGTCCACCAAAGAACCTCTGGCAGACAAGTCTGTCCCAGCTATTGGAGCCACCCTCCCAGCATTTACCTGAAGCTGGGGCAGTCTCAAGTTCTTTCCACCAGCCAAACTGTAGTGACTGACATGTCCCAGTTGGCTGGTCTCACAGTAAACCCCAAGTATTGGCACTTACTTCTGTGTCTGCTCTTGGACAAGAGTCAGTGATGCCCATCATCTTGATTTCATCTTTTCCTATGTGGCTTCTCATGTATGAAACCATGAACATCTGCATTAAAAGAGGTAACAGATTGAGGGCTGGAGATACTGGTCTTATGGGCCTGGGTAAAAAACTACAGCTTGGTAGACCAGTACTTGTCTGAATCATTCTCATAGGTGTCTCTGTGTAGTTGATTGTGGATGCATTACTCACTACATAGAAGAATATCTTTATCAATGATCTGGGTGCGGGGATCGAGTGCCCCCTCAGTAAGTTTGCAGACAACACCAAGTTGGGTGAGAGTGTTGATCTGCTTGAGAGTAGGAAGGCTCTACAGGAGGATCTGGACAGGCTGGATCGATGGGCCGAGGCCAGTCGTGTGAGGTTCAACGCTGCCAAGTGCCGGGTCCTGCACTTTCGTCATAACAACCCCATGCAATGCTACGGGCTTGGGGAAGAGTACCTGGAAAGTTGCCTGGCAGAAAACGACCTGGTGGTCCTTTTCCTGGGCGTGTCGGTCAACATCCGTCTGAATATGAGCCAGCAGTGTGGCCAAGAAGGCCAACAGCGTCCTGGTTTCTATCAGAAATAGTGTGACCGGCAGCACTAGGGTAGTGGTTTTCCCCTTGTACTCAGCACTGGTGAGGCCGTACTTCAAATACTGTCTTCAGTTTTGGGCCCCTCACTACAAGAAGGATGTTGAGGTGCTGGAGCGTGTCCAGAGAAGGGCAACGAGGCTGGTGAAGGGTCTGGAGCACAAGTCTTATGATGAGCAGCTGTGGGAGCTGGGGTTATTTAGTCTGGAGAAGAGGAGGCTGAGGGGAGACCTTATCACTCTCTACAACTACCTGAAAGGGGGTTGTGGTGAGGTGGGTGTTGGTCTCTTCTCACACATAACAAGTGATAGGACAAGCAGAAGTGGCCTCAAGTTGTGACAGGAGAGGTTTAGACTGGATACTAGGAAAAATTTCTTCACCAGAGGGTTGTCAAGCATTGGAAGAAGCTGCCCAGGGATGTAGTGGAGTCACCATCCCTGGAGGTATTTAAAAGATGTGTAGGTGTGGTACTTAGGGACATGGTTTAGTGGTGGACTTGGCAGTGTTAGGTTAACAATTGGACTTGATGATCTTAAAGTTCTTTTCCAACCTAAATGATTCTAAGAACAAGTCAAATATTTTTAACGTGGTATCAAAACTTCCCACTTGTAGCAGTAATGATGAGGATCGCTATTTTAAGGAAATCGTTCTTTTTAAGTCTCCCTAAAATACCCGAGGGACTTTATGTTTCCAAGAATACCAATTTCATGACAACATTTGTATGTCATTGCCACTCGGGAGTAGTGCAGAAAGCTGCACACCAGCTCTGTGCACACAATAAAATTAGTGTCAGTTTTGACGTGAAACGGAAGGGAGAAGGACAGGGTTAAAGTCTTTATGGCACTGAAACCTGTGCTCATGCTTTTCACCATCATTTTTTTAACCTCCTGTTCTGTTTATTACTGAGATGTAAGAATTACCTAACAAAATTGAAACAGATGACCTACCTAAAACAGATGTGCTTTTTTTGCACCCCCCTCTTTTTTTTTTAAGATCACAGCCTTATTTTTTAACATGTTGTTTATGGTTTTAAGTTTGGCACTTGAGAATAAATTAAATACTTTGAATTTCTCTATCTAGTTATTTATATCACCCTTATTTTCAGTCAATTTTCCTTCCCATCTCAGTCTTTTTCAAATGGTGACATCTCTAGCCTTCCTGACATCACTGCCTTGTGAGGACATCTGCTGGAAGATTCCAGAACTAAGTCTGTTAACCCATGTAGTGTGGTACTTGCGGTCTTTGATTGACAGCAGACAGTGATTTAGCAGCAGGTTGATCGAAGAGGTGCTTCTAACAGGATTTTTGGTCCATTCTTCTCACCTCCATCACAGCTATCTTCATCGTGGGCGCTCCCTTCGTTGGAACTTGCATATACATCTGGAATGAGTCAGCAAAGTAACTATTCATCACCTGCTCTACAGATTTGATTTTTTAATTTAATTTTGGGTTTTTTTGAACTATGGTTACAGAGTATGCACACCAGGGATTCAAATTGATAATCCTAGTCAATATTGCATAGAGGTCTTGCAATGGTTTTTCTTTGACAATACTAATAATAACTATTTATTTCCATGTTTGATTTATAAATGTAGAATCAAAGTGAAAGTTGATATTTTCAGAAAAGTAAATGTTTCTTTTTTATTAAAAATCTAAAATCTTGGAGTGTGTAAAAACTGGTTACTTTATCTGATAAAAAGTATTTATTCTGCTTTGGTTTTTTTAAAATAATATTTTTCCTTCTAGGTGTCTATATAATGTTCTGTGTAGTGTGAAATACAGTGCTTCATAAAATGTTTTTAAAGGTTGTTTATTCTTGTGGTTTCTCAGACGTTTCTATTTTAAAAGAGAGTTTTATATTCCTATCAGTTAAGCAGTAACATAATAAATGTAAAAATATTGTTGTATTTTTGTATAACACTGCATCCTTTATCAACTTTTCATCTGTTCATGTTAGTTGATGATACAGGTAGATGTATGTCTGCGTAAAGTGGTTAATGCATTCATTAAAAATAATCTTGTAGATGGAAGATTAGCTCTCTTGCAGTTGATCTCAGTGCATGCTCCTAGAAGAAGCAAACTGATCTCATAAACCCAAAGACCGATGGGTTAGCAGCATGTGTTACATGGGAGATGACCAACTTGTGATATTGCTGATTTTGCGGGTTTTTTTAAAATCTATATGGTGAGTGTAATAGTTCATGGTAAGTATATTATTGCCTAATGTTCAAAATGCTAAATGAAGGATCCTCTCTGCAGAACTAACAAAATTGAGCTTCTGTTTGTCTTTTAGGTTCCCAAATTCAGTACAGCTTGAAGAACAACTCAGCAATGTTACAGAGGGATCCCATCCTTACTGTAGTTCTGTTCTGGTCTGGTCTAAATTATGTGTGAGAACTCTTATCATGTATTTGTTGATTTTTTAAAAATTCCCCCCCCACCTTCCCCTTCTTATCAGCAGTGGTTCCCTAAAGATGAGCATGGTGTATTGCCTCAGATGAGCCTGACTCTGTTTTAAAAATCAGTTGCTGCCTGAGTGATTTTGTTTTAGGGGCTGAAGTGAAATGAGGTCGCATACTTCAACACATTCCCAAATATTCTTAGGCCCAAAATATGAACGGAATGCGTTTCAGACAGTTGCGTATAGGTTCAGTTCATTTAAACTAAACTGTCCTAGTTTTCAGGATCCATCTGGGTCAGGGCTTTCTGGATTTATTGTCTGCCTGCAAAGACATTGCAATTTGACATTTGGCTGAGTGCACTGCCTGGACTTCCAAAAGACCGGTGGGATTAAGTGAGCTATTTAAACCTGTGCAAATCTATATTAATTCTGAGTTGATGCAGCAATTCAGTTCCATCACCAGAAGGTAACTATCAGTTAATGTTCAACTATAGAATTTGAAAGTTCACCACAAACAATGCAGGGTGGAGAGGAGAAGAATTTTGGGATGTTATGAAGAGGTAAAATAGGAGTTTGTTTCTAAGGTGGGTCAGGGAGGAGAGAAATACGAAGATGAAAGGGAGAAGACTGAGTGAAAGCAGAACAGAGATTAGCAGGTGACATGGAGGAAAAGGGGAATTACCTGTAAAGTGTGGAAGGAGAGGGAGGGGGAATAAACAGAAAAGCCTCATGGGTGAAAAAGAGGACAGCTGTCAACATTAATTGAACAATTTTTTTTTTTTTTATCCAAGATAATTGCTCACTGGTATTCAAATATTGTTTGTAAGAAATTTGTTCAAAATCATTCTGGGAAAAAAAAAATCAAGATAAATAAGGTCAGACTTTTGAGAGAAAGCAACTGTAGGAAGATGATGAGAAAAATGCAAGGAATTGATCTGCCCTCAAGCTCCGCTCTCCTAATATATTTTCCTACTTTTTGAAAACACATCTGTAAATGTAAAAACAGGTAAGATCTTGGCCTCTGTGAAGTTGTTGGAAAGCTTAAGACATTCACCATGTCTAAAAATGGTAATTGCTTTAGCATTTTGCATTTCCATACTGGTAAATGTTTTAGCATTCTGTATTTCCATACCAGAAGTGCCGTTGCACTGGGAAAATGAATGGTGTCATATGGGTCTGTGTTGCTTGGTGATGCCTTCATTAAATTTGCTCATCTTTAAAGAAAGGTGTTTTCCTAAGTAGTAGTCTCGCCAGTTGGACATAAAACCTGGAATTCAGTCAGAGTTTCTGTGACTAGTGTGCAAATAAGAATTAAGACTACAGGCTAGATAAACTTTGTGGTTTACAAACCAGAAAGGTCTGTCCCACAGAGGCAGATTTACTTTGCAGTGTGTGCTGAAGCCAGTTCAACGGGCAACAAAACGGTAACGCCAGCGTTACCTTCATGTATTTTCTGCCCTTCCCAACTTCAGCTACGTTGCCTCTTCTGGAAACTCGGGAAAACAAAACTTAAGTTTGACCCCATGATAATTTAAATCTCCCCAAACCTGAAGCTGGTAACAGCTGCTGGGACTTACCAATGTGCATTTAGGTGTATTAGGTGTAAAGCAACTTGGCTGCGTGATCTGTGATGTGAGGAGAGCTCTTGGAGTCTTTCTTGAGCTCCTCTCAAAAGGACCATATGCAGTTGAGAAAACGATGTGAATTTAGCAGGCTCAAAAGTGTCTCGCTTTGGTGTTTTGCTCTGTAGTCTGTTGGCAGTAATCTGCAGGGATCTGACTGAGCTGGGGCCGTGCCAGTTGTGAGGTGGAAGGTGAGGTCGACTATTTATTTCCTAGCGTACTTGTTAGGAAATGATCTTCAAAGAATGATGCAAAGTTCAGTCAAGGCGGTGGCACTGTGGTGAAAGCAGTGTTCGTGAGAAGGGTACGAGTAACCTTGTTTTTTTAATAATTTAATAATCAAACTTCTGATAGGATAAGTCAGGAATACTAGAAACAGTTTACACAAATTTGGAAAGAAAAAACCCACGCTATTTTTTAGTACTTGTATCACAAGACTTTACTGCACAATAGTAAAAGAATTAACGCAGTTGATATGAGATGACTTGCTCTATTTTCCAGATTCTGATACAAAAGAGAGGCAGAGAAAATTCATATCTTCCATTTTAAGGTATCTTTTCCCTTCCATTGTCCTGTTTCCCCACCTCCTCAGAAAATCCTGGGGCAGATGATCTCAGGGTCCACCAGCCTGGCAGATGGATGCATCTGACTCAGTCTTTACCCCCTTAGTCCCGCCACCCCTCCGAGCACTTACCCCGCACCCCGGTACGCAGCTTCCCTTACTTCTGTGGCTCCTGAGAAACCCTCAGTCTGCAACAAAACAAGCCTGGCTTCCTACTGCGCTCTCATGTGGGGATGCTCTTGAAGGGAATGCTGTCAGCTCACCGGGGAGCTTTTCTGGAGGATGTAGGAGGTACACAGGAACAGGAGGAGTTTCTCAGTTGCTTGGTTTTATGAAAAGCATATGATTTTTGTATTTTCAAGACCCCTACCCTTTGATTGAATTATATTCTTATTTAGGGGCATGGAGCCAGAGGAACATACAGAATTACAGAATGGTAGGGGTTGGAGGGGACCTCTGAAGATCATCTGGTCCAACCGCCCTGCCAAGGCAGGATCACCTAGGGCAGGTTGCACAGGAACGTGTCCAGTCAGGTTTTGAAGGTCTCCAGAGAAGGAGACTCCACAGCCTCTCTGCGCAGCCTGTTCCAGTGCTCTGTCACCCTCACAGTAAAGAAGTTTTTCCTCAGGTTGAGGTGGAACTTCCTGTGCTGCAGTTTGTGCCCATTGCCCCTTGTCCTGTCACTGGGCACTACTGGAAAGAGGCTGGCTCCATTGTCCTGACAGCCACCCCTCAGATATTTATAGACATTTATAAGGTCCTCTCTCAGCCTTCTCTTCTCCAGACTAAACAGCCCCAGGTCTCTCAACCTTTCCTCATATGAGAGAGGTTCCAGTCCCTTCATCATCCTCGTAGCCCTCCATTGGACTCTCTCCAAAAGTTCCCTGTCTCTCTTGAACTGGGGTGCCCAGAACTGGACACAATACTCCAGATGAGGCCTCACCAGCGCAGAGTAGAGGGGGAGGATAACCCCTCTCGACCTGCTGGTCACACTCTTCTTAATGCACCCCAGGATACCATTGGCCCTCTTGGCCACCAGGGCACATTGCTGTCCCATGGATAACTTACTGTCTACCAGGACTCCAAGGTCCTTCTCCATGGAGCTGCTTTCCAGCAGGTCAGCCCCTAAGCTGTACTGGTACATTGGGTTGTTCTTCCCCAGGGCAGAACTCTACACTTGTCCCTGTTAAATTACATGAAGTTCCGCCCCCCACCCCGCAACTCTCCAGTCTGTCCAGACTCCGCGGAATGGCAGCACAGCCTCCTGGTGTATCAGCCACTCCTCCCAGTTTTGTATCATCAGCAAACTTGCTGAGGGTACATTCCAACCCTTTATCTAGGTCATTGATGAAGATGTTGAACAAAACCGGACCCAGTACTGATCCCTGGGGAACACCACTAGCTATAGGCCTCCAGCTGGACTCTGCGTTACTGACCACAACCCTTTGAGCTCTGTTGCTTAGCCAGTTCTCGATCCATCTCACAGTCCACTCAACCAACCCATACTTCCTGAGCTTCACTATGAGGATGTTATGGGAGATAGTGTCAAAAGTCTTACTGAAGGCTTATACTGGCTGTGTAGTTGCATAGGAAACCAGGCTGAAAAAGTTATTAAAAATCTGTGTTGACAGACTAAAATATGTTATGGGAAAGGTATATATGGGTGAGAAGGGAGTGAGAAGATTTATGTCCAGAACTTTTTGACTAAATGCCTTTCTTCTGGTTGTTCGTTCTGTATGTATCCACATTAGTATTTTAATGCACTTTTGAAATTAATTTTCCTGTTATATCTGCCTAGCACTTCGGCTCATATTATGGAACAGTCTTGTAATACAAACTAGATTTCTTTTAATTAAAAAACCCCAGAAGATAAGTTCTAGCAGCACAACTAATGAAATCCAAGTGCTAACAGGGCAGACTGGAGCTAATCCAGATTTTCTATCCCTAAAACATGTACAGTGTGGACATCAAGTCATCACCACCAAATGTCTTGCTACAGAAATCTATGTATATTAAGCTCACTACTTGTGAAAGTAAATATAACCATAGACAGATTTCCCAACAAACTTGTATTGTTCCTCTGGTTCATAATGCTGAAGTTGTGCTCTTCCTTAGTAAAAAAAGTAGTATAAAAATGCCTAGTAATCTGTCAAAATTAGCTTTTGTGCATTTATAGGATGTGTTTCTTTAAAATATAAACAATAATTCCTACATGATGAAGTCATAAAGAGTATGCCCAGAAAATGCTCCTGGAAATTTGTCGAGTGTAAGACTTAACACATCCAATTCAGGGCTGTGCTTTCAGTAGTACCACACACCGCCATAAGCTACCCCCTCACTCTGACAACCCGTTATCTAGAAATCTTAGGGCCTGATTTCTTGTACATATCAGTTTCATTCGTTCATAAGCCCTAATATGAATTTTTATAAAGAGATGGTTTCTACTGGTAAGGCTTTAATTTATGCAAATGTATTTGAAGAGATTAAAGTATGTATTATTTAAACTACTTATGTTGTTTCTGAACTAGGGCAAATTTTGTTCCTCTCCTGTCTGCTCAATAGTCAGTTCCTCTGATCTTACATTCCTGACATAATAATTAGTGATCCTGATGCCTGAGGAATGGATTGATGTTTTGAGACTGATGATTGCATTGCTTTTTCCGACGTTTCCACTGTATCCAGCAGAATTTTATGAGCATGTGTTTCAAGGATAATTAAGGAGCACAGCAGTGATTAGAATACATACATAAAATGTCTTAAAGATACGCATTTCTTTCACCGACTCTAAGGAAAGAACATCAGATTACATTAGAGAAAATAGAAACGTGGCATAGTACGTTGGATTTTATCTAGTCTCATATGAGCAGTATCACATCCATACAAACTGATACTTGTCTGTGGTCATTAGTGTAACTGGGAATGTAAAGCAAAGTTTAAAGAGGTAGCCTCTAAGTCTTTCATTTAGCATTTTTTCACTGAGATGCACAGCAACAAGTGTTAATAGCACCAGTACAGTGACAGATGCGTTGCATATACTTATAAGGAACATAAGATGGGGATGCTGCATGGAGCCTGTTATGTGATTCACGACGACTGTGTGCAAACTAAGCATGTGTACAGGCCTAAAAATTACAACTTGTTAGTACTTTATCTTATTCCAGATATTAGCTGTTGACCCAGCATGCTATTCACATTATCGGTGCTTGAACATCTGCACTGTAGACATGTGTTCACACTGGGAATTCTGTACTAAAAGTACTTACACTGTAAGTAATCAGCTTTTTCTGAAGGTGTCTTTTGCTGATTTCTCATAGAAAATTTAAAAAAGGAAGGAGAGGAAAAAAAAAAAAAAAGAGGGCTTATCTTTGATACCAAAAGCTGTTCTCTCCCTTTCCCCACCCAGAGACCTGACCATACCTGAGACTAATGACTGATGTTTTCCTCCTCTGTGGTTTGGTAGCCTGCAGGACTCGCAAGCCTGCTCCCCCAGTAGCCTGCAGGTTCTCTGTTCCCAGCTGCAGCCTTGCACGCTGCTCGTCCACACCGGTCGCGCCGACTGTTGCCCTGAAGTGGACTGGTGAGTATGAGCCAGGTGCTGGTTCTCACTTGCTGACCTGTTTCCTTCTACAGAATCCATACGGTTTAAAGGATAGTAGCACTCAAAAAAAGAGAGTGAGCTTTTCAAATAATTCCTCAGGGTTATAATTAGGCAGTTATATAAAACTCGAATGTTTGAGTACTAACATGCAGTAAAGAACATGCAGTGTAAAATGATTAGTTATTAAGATTAATTTTACGGTTTGCAAGTTCTTTAGAAATATAACCATATGTGCGTCTTTGTGTGCAATCAGAATTTTGCATATTTGTCTTTAGCATGCCGGTAAGTTTAGATAAGACATGGAATTCCCAACAGAAAAATACAGCTCAGAGGACAAAGTCTCTGACCCCGTGCAGGCAACCCCACTTAATTAAAATATTTGTATTTATTTTGTTTTTACCTTTTCAGGGGTACATAAATGGCAAATACTGTGTTGGTGTAACATTATTCTTGACGTATGTAGACTTTTGTAATTAAATGAGCCATGTTTTCTGAACAAGATAAGAAAAGAACAGGGTACTATTCTTGAGTGTAGAAGGTCTCTTTGATTTTATATTTTTCTAAACACAGCATTTCAACACTCTGTGTCTATTATAGATATGTATTATACAGATAATGTATAACCAAGTCAACAATAAAACAAATATCCAAGTGTCGTGGTTTAGCCCCAGCTGGCAACTAAGCACCACGCAGCCGCTCGCTCACTCCCCCTCCCGCAGTGGGATGGGGAAGAGAATCGGGAAAAACTTGTGGGTTGAGATAAACACAGTTTAATAGAACAGCAAGAGAGAAGGGAACAACAAGGATGATGATGATGATAATAATAATAATAATAATACCGACAAAGGAATGTACAAGAATGAGTCATGCCCAACACAGCAATTGCTCACCACCCGGTGATCAATAGCCCGTCCCCGAGTAGCGATTCCCGCCCCCCGGCCAACTCCAGTTTATGTGCTGAGCATGGCGTTACACGGTGGGGAATATCTCTTTGGCCAGTCTGTGCCAGCCGTGCCCCCTCCCAGCTCCCCGTGCACCTCCCCGCTGGCGCAGCATGAG
The DNA here is from genome assembly GCF_964289735.1 of Phaethon aethereus. Taxonomy (NCBI): domain Eukaryota; kingdom Metazoa; phylum Chordata; class Aves; order Phaethontiformes; family Phaethontidae; genus Phaethon; species Phaethon aethereus. The sequence goes on along the minus strand of NC_138576.1, from coordinate 70,013,929 downwards.
AATCTGCAAAGTCCTTGACTTAGTATAAGCACTACAGCTACTTAGCCACAACTAAAACGTCAGGGTGTTATCAACATTGTTCTCATACCAACTCCAAAGCCCAGCGCTGTACCAGCTATCGGGAACAAAAAAAACCCCGACTCCTCCCCGGCCGAAAGCAGAACACCAGGTTTAGCGTCTTGCCAAGGCGCGCTGCTGACTTCGCAGAGCGGGGCACTGTCCCAAGACAGTATCATGGTGTAGATCTGAGGTGCTTTTTCTGTCTGTTTTCACAGATTTAGGCAGTGTTTTGCTTCGTTATTTTAAATGATAAATCTTTTTCTTGTGGACAATGCTACCGGTCGCTGTTCTGCCCCAAACAAGGAGCAGGGAATGTTTTCGTGTTTCTTCTCTGTTCTTTGAGTTGCATAAATACTTACCTCCATAATTAGTCTTGCAGTTTCTTCTTCTAGGTGGCAATGACTGATTCTGGGTGTTGCTCTGTCCTGCTTTGTTTTCCTGATTTCACTGTAAGGAGGATCTTCTAATAGGAAGTTTCTTCTAAGGGACATTTAGCAATGTTCCTCTTTGACTTCTAATTGTACCTCTCTGGAGGGAGAATCAAATATAAGCAGAGTTTCAGATGTTCAGTTCTTAAGTTGGAGACTGTGAGGCCTGTAGCCTTCCTTTGGGCCTCAAATGTAGTGTGCTCTGTTTGAAACAGGACTTTAAATCCTTTTTTTTCCCCCCTAGTTTGTGTAGGTCTGTATTAGTTTCCCTAGTGAACAAAGGAATTTACAAATATAACAGAGATACATTTATATTTATGATCAAGTCAGCAGATGAAATTTAACTTTTTTCCAGTGATGTATGAACTGAAAAAAGTTTTCCCCACAGTTGCATAGGTTTCAAATAATAGGGGAAAAAACAAGATTGTATTGGTTTTGTCAATGAAATATGTTTTTAAAACAAACAAAAAGCCACATTCGATTCACGTGGAAAAAAGAGCTGTTTTCCATTTCTGGTCTTTTTAAGGAGACTTTTTTTCTGACCACGCTCACCTTTGTTACTTGCACTTAAACGTCTCTTGTCACAGAATCACTAGGTTGGAAAGGACCTTCAAGATCATCAAGTCCAACCATTAGTCCAGTGCCACCATGTCCCCTAAACCATGTCCTGAAGCGCCACATCCACACGTTTTTTGAACACTTGCACACCACTACTCTGGTCAGTGTTTGCTTCCTAAGTTGGAAACACACCAATTTTGAGTCTGAGCTAGGTGATGGCAGAATATATTGCCTCCTCCTCTTCACTTGAAGGCCCTGGGCTATTAATTCCTGCCCAAGACTCATATTTTCTGTGATTCTTTACCACAGCAGCGTGAGAGTCTCCCACAGCCTTGCGATGCCGCTCCGGTATCTCTGCAGGGCGTTGGCGTGGTCCGGCTGCCGGGCTCCGCGTTGGTCCTTGCGGAGCTTCACAGGGATCCCGTCAGGCCTCCAGCCTGCCTTGGGCGCTCCGAATGCCAGCCCTGCCCTTGGCACGTTGACCAAACCCCCAGCTCCGCCCCACACAACAGGTTTTTGGCATCACACTCTGGTAGCTTCAAGGGTATCAGGAGCATGCACGTCCACATGCACCCATGCAAGCTCAGGATGATTGCCTAAGGCAATTTTTCCTTAGAAAACCTTTCTAAACAATCCATACAATTTTGCTTTATGCTTTAATTTTCTTTACGTGCAAGTCCACTGTAGAATGGACTGTCAGCCACGTACATCTAATGCTGACTAATGCCTGAATTTGCTGTCTTGTTCAAAGAAAATATGCCTTAGAATAGAGCTTCTTTCAATGTACTTCTGCAGCTCCCCAGTGTTTCTGAGTTTTAGCTGAAGTAATGCCTTGAGCTCATTTGAAAGTCTGCTGAAAGCTTCAAGACAGCAGATTACTTTGTGTAAGTGTCTTTGTGGACGACTCGACCTATAAATGATTTAATAGCTGTCTTTCCAGAAGGGATGAAGCTAGGTTACATGTTCTATAATTCAGAAAATACTTAACAGTTGAGAGAACAGGCACATACAAAAAGAAACATGATTCACCCAGTATTAGAGCAAATCTGTTGCTCGTAATTTTTTTTTTTCCCCTTTCATTATTGTTCAGTGTTCATCATTCTAAGTTCAATAATGTCAGGGATGTAGGATCATGCATCCAGGTCTAGAAGGCAACGGGAACAGTAACATTGTACTGTTACACTGGCGCATTTAAAATTTACCGGATTATAAAAACAAATGCTGTTTGTTTTTTCTTTCAGGATAACTGCTTATTATAGTGCAGTTGGGTTCAATGATGTGCTAGTTCAGTCCTACAGAAAATGTAATGGTTCGTTTCCTGTGAAAATATGTATCTGCAGCAGGTATCTGTGCTGTAAACATATGTATTGTTTATTGGATCATCTTAAGATGCATACTCTGGCATTTGTTTAAGTAAATGTTTGTTTACTGAAGCATAATTCATAGCCACTGTCTTCTTAGGGAAGTTTCCAGGCAATATTTGTGCCTGCTTGCAACAATATGGGAAGTTTCTACTGCATTTCTTAGTTAAACTGGTGAAAAAACACTCTGTGAAGTGGACCCATGTGACACTTGTGCATAACTGTAGTCTGTATGTCTTTATGATGTGAAGATCTTGTTCTTGAAATGGGAGTTTCACAGGGAATTAGTATATTTATCGATGAAAGAAAAAGAATTGCATTTTTCAGGATCTGATATAGACTTCTGTAGATACTTCAGACAAATTAACAATTAAGAGGCTGCAGAAAACTCACTTCCACCATTTGTAGTCATTTTTACAACAGGAGGACGTTGCAAAAGGACTAATTCCTCTCAGAGCAGCATTCTTTTCATTTGGAAACTATTGTGTCCTGTATTTGCAGGCATTGCATCTATAAAAACATGTTTTGACTAAATTGCAGTAACTGAAGAATTTATGTTCTGGAAGGGGAAAATTCCCAACCACTTCCAAACGATAAAATTTTGTCTGCAGTCAAGGTCTTCTGAAAGTCTTTTCCTACCCATCTGTAATGCTGCGACATTGCTAGGCAATTGGTAGTTTTACCTGTTCTGCGTAGCAGGTATTGGAAGCTCACACACATGGTATTACCCAAGACCTTGTCACCCAGTGATCTGATCTACTAAGATTTAGAGAAGATTAACAATTGGAAAAAAATCCCTTTTCAGATGACCTCTCTATTGCTCTGCCAAGGTTTGAATCACTGTTCTCTCAGGTTAATGTTTTACAAGAACAATTAAGTAAATAGGTTTACATCGATGCCAAGTTCAATTCTTAAAATGTAGAATCAGTACTCTGCAGCGACGAGAGTCAGATGCATGTGTGAGCTAGTAAACAGATTACATTTTGCTATCCTCTCTTGTTTTCTGTTTTAATGCTGCCCTCAGTAAATGCTGGCATTTTGTGTCTTTCATAATTTCCAAGAAAGTGAAAAGCTTTTGCGTCTTTTGGGAAATCAGCTGGGTTTTTCTGCTTGAAGCCTCCCAGTCTCAAAATTGGGGTCATTTGTTCTAATTTAGCCCATGTCCTAGGCTCTGGGAAGAGAAAGTTTACCTCTAGAAGGAAGTGAAATATATTTTGTAAGGGTGTTTATTTTTGTTCCCCACCCCAGTTTTCACTGTGAGGAAATTAAATTAGAGGTGTGTGGTCCAGTGAAGTCATTAAACTGGTATTAATTAGTACTGCAGTAGATGATACTTCACAGAAAGCAGAATGCACAGAAAAATGCAATTCTTTTTCTTTCGTCAATAAATATACTAATTCCTAGTGAAACTCCCATTTCAAGAAGAAGGTCTTCACATCATAAAAAAACCCGTGGGTTGAAAGTGTTAAACCCCAGGTTAAATTCATGAAATAGTCAGTAAGAGCGGTTGCTGGAAGGGACCCTGAAGGCATCTAACCCATCCCTGTGTCCCAACATATACGAATACTTGTCTGTGTAACACCTGAACAATTTTTGCTTATACTGTGTGTAATGAGAGAGACTTCACAACCTCTCCAGGCCCACACCTTCTGTTGCTTCTGTAGCTTTACCATTAGACACATTCTTAGTGTCTAAATTAATTCTCCCGCAAGGTAACTCACTCCTGTTGCCCCGTGTCGTGGCTGTTTGGGGCCTGCTGGGCAGACAGTGCTTTTCTCAGCACTGACACTGATGGCTGCATTCTCCTCCTTGGGCTGATACTTCGCTGGTTCGCTCTGGTGAGGCTCCAGCTCTCTGGTCATGCTCATTCCCCTTCTCCCAGCTCTCGCCAGGCTGGCAGCACCCCACAAGCGCAAGAACCTGTGGAAAGCCAAATCTGAGACTCTAACTAAGCCCTAAATCCTTTACTGAAGAACTGCTGCCCAGCCGACTCTACTTGCTTGAGCCATGTTCTTTGCTGATTCCATGAGACACTCAGGGATATTCTGTAAAAAAGGAGTAACTGCAGTTGTTTAGGGAGGCTTGTGAGGCTTGATTAATTCTGCTTGGAAAGGTCTTTAATGGAACATCTTACAGAAGATTCAGAACATCTTATTGGATTTGATTTGATTTTGATTTTTTTTTTCCTAAGATGCAATAGAAGTGAAGAAAAGCTGAGAAAGTATTTAGATCCTACTGTCTTACCTGAAAGCAGAGGGAAGGCGATGGAAATTTTAAATGAATTTGTTTCAGTGGATGCATTGTGAACAGTCTATTTATGCCAGCTTGTCCAAAATTTGTAAGACAACTGGCACGATTCTTTGGAAAGACATCTTGTCTTCATCGTGCAGTTGCAATAAAGTTTCAGTACAACACAGATCCCCATTCTTTGCTATGAAAAGACAGCTAGTGTGGAGGTCTCCACTTTCCAGACACTCATGAGAGTCTGTTGGCGATGATCATGTAGGGGAGAAGGAAGGGAAGGGAGAAAAGGAGAAACATGTCTTGTATTTCTACAGGGATGAACTAATACCTGTTTTAAATCTAGGTAAGGAGGTTATTTGTACACAATTCTGTGCTTTAGGATGCGTTGTGCTGAAATCATTTGGATATATGGAGTCTGCTTCACTTTTACATGCAAGTTCTGCTTGCTCAGCACACAGTAAACAGAGTTTACCCTCCAGCAGCTGCCTCCTGATAGCCCTGGGGAAAGGACCTTAAAAGCAGCACTTCCCATGCATTCGCCCCAGATAAAACCGCAACTATAGCAAATATCTAACCAAATGCAGCACAATATGGAATTTCAAGCCACCTCCCAGTTATAAAGCATTTGTGGATTTATGATGTTCAGAAGGAAGCCCCAGGCTTCCTTCTCAGTTATGGGGAACACCAGTGCTCCCCAGTAATGCTTCAGTAAGTGCCGAGTCTGCTTGTTCTGGGGTACAGTCCCCTGGGGCTCAGCTGTCGGCAGCAGTCGTTCTTCTTCTTAGCACCCAAACAAACTGGCTGGGCAAGGGCTCCTTAGCTCCCTCCCCTCCTATACTGGGAATGCAGCCCATTTTTATGAGAGAGATTTATTGCTGCAATTATTTATTTATCAGAGAACTGGAATTAAGCAGCGTTACTCATGTTCTCTGACGAGAGGCTGTGTAGGGCCAGAAGGGTGCTACTAATCGCTAGCAGGTAGCATGTGCCTTATACCGTGATTCATACAGTGCTATAAGAGTTTTTAAAGGATTTGAAAGGGAGCTCTAAGGAGTGGGTGAAAGGTGTGTAGGCAAGAAACATAGGGTACAAGTACCTCCTGCCCTAAACTGGCAGGCAACTGCATTTTCAACAGTTCACTGGAAGTTAACTGTTTCACTGAAATGAATCACTTTTCCAAAGTAGTTTCAATTATTATTTACAAATGGCTGGATGGGGTAAGAACAGATAGCTGCAGAGGAAGAAAGAAGTGTGAAAGACAAGTAGAGCCTAGCGTACAAGTCAGGCTCTAGTTCAGCTCAGCACTTGGCAGAAAAGATTGGCGTCTCAGCGAGCAGAGGTGAAAGTGAAAGTCCTCAGAAATCCTGTGAAAATTATTGACCTGGAATGAACAGAGCTCTGAACCAGCCATTTGGCTGAGGCTATAGATTACACAGGGAATAATTTAGAAAAAAGTAAGAAACACAAAAGAAAAATTATAATAGCCATTGCTTTGGAAATTTGATGCTTCACAAGCACTCAAACCTCATGATCTTTCAGGTTGTGTTTCTTGTTGTAACTGGAAAGAGGTGAAAGCCCTGTTCTGAATACAAGACAGTAGTACTAAGGGTTTTTTGTAAGAATGGGAACCACTTAAGGCACATCTGCACAGTAATCACAGGGTAATTAATCTTGGTGTTCAGTCAGTAGAGCCAGTCATCTGGACCAAGTGCGCTGTGCAGACCTACCCGCAGTGACTAAGTGGTAGGACTCGGGCAGGAAGCTGGATCGCTGACTTGCTGTGTGAGCTCAAGCAAGTTGTTTATTGTCATCATGTTTACTGTACCAAATGTTCTACAAACTGGCTAGATTCATTTTGGGAACTAATGTTGTGTTGCAATACAAAGATGCAGTTCCCAGGCAGAAAAGCAATTTCGTTTAATCTTCTGTTTCCTCATACGTAAAATGAGGCTTCTTGCTCTCTCCCTTCCCTCCTCCCCCTCAGGAAAAGTTGTGTTTAGTTAAATTTTCTTACTATGATGAAAACACATACCAGTGATTCTGAATTTGAGAATTCTGGCATTCAGGTTTATCATGTTCTGCAGTCACCAGGTGCTCGAGGTTGATGGAGTAAGATGTGCTGTGCTGTGCTGTGGTTTAAGTATACTGCATTACAGATTTGTCATGGATCCAGTATTTTTCGTGCAGGCATCTACCATATATATATTTAGTATGTGCATATGTACACACATACCTGCACCTACACACATTGTAATAACTATATCTGTGTGTAGGTAACGTGTGTTCTGACATTAATAGTCATGGCAGGTTACAGGCAACAAAGAGAAAAATTGCTGCCCTATCTGAATTATCGTCAGGCATTGAACTGCCTTCATTCGGGGAGGCTTTAGTCTTATACTATCTCATAAGGAGAGAAAATGTGATAAAGTTGCATAATAAACAAATTGATGTTTACTTTATTAATGCAAAGTGGCATTATATTTCTTAAGTGGAATGCATTTCCCATGGTTCACTGGTGAAAGAAAGTTTGTGGTAATTTGGGCCGTATGTTAGATGCTGTGTAGGGATCTAATGATAGCTAAAATATCAAAAGAATAAAGTCTAATTGTTTCCAAATTCTATTTCTTAGACTACCTGCGATTTTTGAACTTCATGTTAGTAGTCCATAACAAAAAAAAAGAGCGGTTCTTGTTTGCTGCTGCACTTGACTTAAAAGAAGCCCAGATTTTTTTTTTTTTTTTTTATTACCTTGATAAGAAATTATTGACTGTCATTGTCACAAAGATGGTATCAGTCACTAGCAGAAGGGAGAGCAGTCATTTCCATGGTCTAGGAACAGAACTGAGAACCTCTGGCTCAGCCAGACTTTTCCAGGTAATGTTTCTCCAGTGTCTTTGGTGTAGGCAGCTGCCAAGCCACATGATTTTATACTGAGCTCAAATCTATTCCTGCTCTTCCAGAATCCGTGGGGGCAGATTGCAGCCCAGGTTCAGAAGATCTTGGCGTCGTCATAAATCTGTCCTTCAGATTGCTGAGAATTGCTCAGGGGTTCAAACATGCCAAGAAGTTGAAATGCTAAATCCTGCCTCTTCTCCCGCAGCTGCCTCTCCAAGGCAAACTCTGTGCTGCCCCAACCAGTAATAGCTGCAAGCTCCTCTGCTCTGTGAGTAGCAGGTTGGTGCCCTATAAATTGCTGCAGCCCAGGCTTAGATGATAATATCTTCAGCAATCCAGTGCAGCAGAAAAGAGCTAGCAGAGTGCGGGGATCCAGGCTTCCCCACCCAAGAGGAATGCTGTGCAGATGCTAGGCAGTCATGGTGCCACTGGAGATTTAGTCTCCAGTGTGGAGACCTTGCAATGACATTATCCTTAAAGCCTTTTGGTGCTGCTAGGGTAGTTCAAAGCAGTGACTTGTGCAAGCTAGAATCCAGGCCAGTCCCTTTTTAAGCACATAGGGTTGGAAAAGAAGAAGAAATATTCTGACTTTTCAAATTTGGGCTATGGCCTGAATGAGTATATCTCATTGTTGGCATAGATCAACTATATTCACTAGTATCTGGCAGGCTTGTGTGCTGAGAGAGTTCAGAAGCAGCGATAAAATGGTATTGCCCTAATGCTAGGGCTGTCCTTAACAGATTCAAAATAAGAAAGGGAAATCAAATGTCCTTCCGACTTCCTCCCCTTGCGGTCCCGATCTAACCAACCCCAACGGGGAGAGCAGGTTTCTAAGCATGCCAAGTATGCCAATAACTACAACTCCTCCCACAACTCCATGGTTATCCAGAGCTAAAGATGTGTCTGTGCTGTAGCTATCCTTGTTATTAGCCTTCTAGATCCTCGTTATTACCTCCTAAGAGTGTGCAAACCGGTGTTTTCTGTGACCTGCATGGTACCTAGGTCTATATCCTTAACGGAGTCTTATTTCTGCACATCATCTTTTGTCCTTTCAACCCACATTTCAGGATGGTTCAGGTATCTTCATGTTGGCTAAAACTACTACACCTTTGAAGGGAAGATATATGTTATTTTCAGTCCATCATTAAATCATATTGACATTTGAATGACAGTTTTCCAGGTTGTAGATTTTTTTTTTTTGTTTGGATTATTTTGATAACAAAATAGATTGCAAAGAGAGGAGGGGTTGTGACTTCAGCCAGCGGATGGCAGCAATATGTGCCTGCAATAGACACAGGGGAATGAGGACCAGCTGTGTCTGCTTTGCTTGCAACTGCTTTCCCAATGCCCAAATGAACAAGAAAAGATGCCAATAGCTCAGTGAATTTTATTTCATTCTGAAGCATTTGCTCTACACAAATAAGCTTACTAAATATTCATAATTTATTTCCCACTGAAAAGGCCAGAAAACAGCAAAGAACATTTCTAAATTAAGTTCATCTTAGCAAACTTCAGGAAAAATTAGGTTTTCTCTCTATCTTTCACTAGTACTAGCTTGAAAAAAGAAACTGAATTTAAACACTTATTTCTTTTTATTTAATTCCCTGAGAGCAGGAGGATTGGCACCTGTAGTGTCCTAGTAAATCATTTAGACTAATCGAATCAGGGCTAATTCCACATGAAAAGGTTCCTGAAACTGGTTAATTTCTTTATTTCCTTATTAATCAGGATACTTTTAAGTTTGAGATGTCTTTGCACAATTAATAGAATAGGAAGTCAGAGCAAGTTTCAGAAGTAGAACTGTGGGTTAGTATAAGTTACAAATTTAAATGTTGTCTCTTCTTTAGGCTTAATTACAAATACAACGTAAAACTGGAGCAGTTATCAGGTCACTGATCTGTTTAGTCCCGTCACATTTGTTTGCAATGGCCAAAAGAAAGATGCGCAATATCCTGCCATGAGCAGTGAGGAAATAATCTCTCCCAGGAAGTGCTGGCCTGAGATAGGAAGCCTGATGATTTTTAGCTATTTCATAACATTTAGGATGATGGTGTTTGGTTTGGGGAGGGGGAGGGAAAGGTGGTTTTGTGTTTTCCTAGAAACTTCCAGTGCTTTTGATTCCTACTAAGAACTTGGCATTTGTGATACATGTGGTAGTGGGTTTTCCTAATTACTAAATACAATAATATTTTTTTAAAATCTTTTAGTTCCTCACTTTTAATCTCTATATTAAATATCTCTTTTTATGTTTGGTGTTTTTTTGTTTGTTTGTTTGTTTTTCCCATTGCTTTCTGAGGCAAAGCAAATAGATGCATTGCTTGTCCAAGGTTTGTTTATGGTACTAGTTCATCACTGAATTTAGGCTTACTGTAATTTGCTTACTCATAGAGACACATGCAGGGCCAGTTCTTGAGAGCAGCAGTCCTTGCAGATAATACAAATGTTCCTCAGCTCTTCCCCTTCAGAAGCAAAGCTCAGGACCCCCTGGGCTGTCTCCAGAAACAGCTTTCTCCACGACTCGCATCCAGTTAAGTCACTTAAGAAAAAGAAGTGTTCATCATCAGTCTCTGTTCTTGAGATTTGCCCCCAGAGAAACCCCATCAAAATTCCTTTTAGGCTCCCTGGGCTTCAGAGGTGAAGTGGGGGTACAAAACCTCCTTTTGTGCAGCTGCCCTGCAGTACAAGTAACTGTGGGGCTTTAACTGTCAAAGCGTGTGTTTAAATGTACAAAACCTTCTTCAGCAGAGGCTGAGAGAAGACACATTAAGCTCACCATAGAGCATCTTTCACCGTCACATGGACAGATGACTTCTTATGTGACACCTTCACAGTGCCTGGATGGAAGCTGCAGTGTTTATTGGTATCCGCAAACGCTGCACGTGTCACTTTGACTTCTGGCCCCCTGATATTTGTGTAGTGGTGGCAGAAGTCAGTATCTGTCACCCAAGCCCTGTGCTCAGCCTCTGATGTGTTATTTGCTCTTAGGGTACACTTCTGTAAACCCACAGGGGTTCCAGGTAATGCAGTTGTATTCCGGAGAGCTTTAATTATGCCCATGCTTTTCCTTTCCTCTCGCCTTGTGCCTTCTTTTAGTGAAAGAAGACCTTCTGATCAGAAGGGCAGGGAAGACTGATCACAGCAGGCTCTGGGAGAAATGCTCAAGCTTTCTGAACAAAACAAGAAGGGTTTGGCTGCCTTGTGGTTGCTTGTGTTCTTGATCTCTCAAAGTGATTCTGAGAAGGCAAAGATATACTGACATTCAGACAACCTTTTCATAGCTTTTGTGCATGATGCTTGTCACCTTTTTTGTATAGCATTTTTAACAAAAAGGGGTGCATTCTGCTGCCTGCTGCAAAGATATCCAGCTGGAGTAACTCCATCACTAGTCCAGTGAACTAAATAGCTTTGTCTGGACAAGTAATTTTCTTGGTGAAAAAAAGCAGAAATGAGTGCTCCCAATCTAGTGTATTCGCAGCAGAAGTTACCGGTTTAGGTTGTGTACCGCACTGATGGTGCCGTACAAGACTTTTTGTCCAAGTTAGGTAATTTGAGGCTCAAGCAAATGTCTGTGAAGAAGGTGGTGTTCCCTAAGCAAACACCCAAAAAAACCCCTGTGCTCTGAAACCACTTTACTTTTACCAAGACTGATTTGTGACTTTTCCTTATCATTTTGCCATGCTCAGGAAGATATGCCTGAGGTGTCGTTCGTCTTTTAGTAATTGTCCCAAACTCCTGCTAGGTTCTTATAAAAGAAAGTATAGAAAACCATGCTTGCTTTTCTAGTGGTGAAAGTCTTTTGGATTTCATCTTATCTAGGTGACAAGCTGTAGATGCTAAAAAGGGTTTGATCATGCTATATATTCTGTCTTCTCAAGGTGCAGTTTGTGTATGTTATTTCTCCTCTCTTTGGGGTGTTCTTGCAACAGAGAACCTTAGATTAACAAAATAAAATCATTAGTATATCCCATTTTTACTTTACCTTTGAGCCTGGAGTTTCAGTTTCCTTCCTGCCACACTTTTTGCTGTCCTCTCCTGCTTCAGACTGACCATGTGCAATTACTACCTTCCCAAATGTTAAACTCTATTAAGTAACTACCGCTTCAAAGCCAACCTGAGCCCTAACAGATTGCAAACCCACTGTGAAGCAGAATGTCGTTCCGCATGAGGCTGGACAACATTCATATTTCAGATTGCAGGTTTTTTCACATAATTATCCATGTATTTGAGATGAGTATATGAATTTATGGGACAGTATATAGTACGATTTGTCATGTAAAATCCATGGGATTTAATGCACATAACCCATTACTGTGGACACAGTACTAATTAAATCCCTTCAGTGCAGTACAGACTCTTTGAAGAACAGCTTGCCCAAACCCTACTTCTGAAACAGGCAGTGAGTTATCTCTCCATGTGACATATTAGTCATTGAAATACCTCTTAATCAGGTTTTTAATCAGCATGCTTTGGCTTTTCTTCTCTAAAATATGAGAACCGAAATGTTACCGAAGACTAGATTATTCCTTCTGCAAAAAGAGGCCTGGGGGAAGTTGAGGGACAAAACCTGTGCCAGCAGACTGCACCACAGTCCCTCACTGGGGCAGGAAATGATGTACCAGAGCAACTTCCCCAAGGGGTGGCAAAACCTGGGACTTTACAAGACCTAGTAGAGGACTCTATGCTTCTGTGTAGGAGCTTTCCTCCATTTCAGCTCCCTGAGCTGCAGCTGCCTTGGGATATTTAGCCATCAGACTGGAGATGTTACTTTTGTCTGAGGTGCTGCTACAGTACCTGTCACTGTCATGTCTGAATGGTTTGCATTTGTCCTTGCAGCGAGCCCGCGATAAGTGCTGGCAGACTCGTTGGTAACACACTTCACCTCACTTGTGCTCAGTCTCCCTGTGGCCCCATGCTAAGATGCTAAGTATGGTTGGGCTCTTCTGTCGCCTCCCTTCAACTCTGCAAGATGGACTGCTTGTGCCTTTGCTTCTTGGCCAGCGCAGCCCATGCAGGTAGTAAAGACCAGCTCTGCAAAGATGGTAGGTACCTGCTACCTGCTTTGGTGATTTTTGGTAGGAGTGCAGGCACGTAAATGGGTGGCTGGTGCTTAAATTTCTTTGCGTACTTCCTGTGAACCATCTAATTAAAGCCATGTTGGAGCAGGGAGTTGAAGTATGTCTTCCAAGGCCAACTGCATTGACTAATTTACTGGTTTGAGTTTCTTCTTCTGACCTCTGATTGAGCTCTTTTGGAGATGAAAAAAGTCAAGTCGTCTGTTCCTGGCCCACCCCAACTCCACTTCCTCCCCAGAGCAAGCCCCTTGCCTTGTCAGTGGGAGTGTACCTTTACATCTGCCTACGCATTGTGCCCTGTGAGGCTGGGATGTGGGGGATGTGTGCACACATACCCCAAGTTCTGATTTCCACCTTTGCTGGGTGTTTCATTGCTGTGTCTCTGCAAGAGCAATAGGAATTATAATACCAGCCAGTGCCCTGGCAGATATTCAAGCTCTGCTTAGTGTAGCTGTGTTGGCCAGAACTGCATAGCTCCCTCTTCCACCTTCATCCTGGCTGAATTGATGTAGAAAGACACCCTTCACTTAAAGACCATTTCAGCTTCTTCACTGGTGCTTTGAAATATTTTCCCATCTCTTCTGTCTGCTAATATTGGCAAGTGCCTGTGTTGGCAGGTTCTTGTGTTGCCAACTTTCATGCTTTTGTCAAAAGCCATTGGGTTGCTCTGCTAAGCTTCAGCTCCTGCAGCCAAATGATAAATTACAGCCTCTAGCCTTGTTTGTTTATAGCTGAGGAAGAAATGTCACCATATCAGAATTTAAAAATCTAGAAACTAGAAAAAAGAAAAACCAAACAAAAAACTGAATCTTCATTGTTGTTAATTATAATAAAACCATGATGTTATACCGCTAGTCATATAATATGTGGGACACGTGGCAGTGAAGAACCCTTAGCAAAGGTCAGAATATAAATTTTACTGTGAAATTTTGCTAAGAGGAAATTCTCCAGGCTACAACACACTGACCCAAATCTTCATTCTGTACTGATTCGGCCATTGGGGCAGCACTACTTCTCCTCTCTCATGCAGTAGGTTTCTTGGTTTGATGGTGAGTGCCTACAAGGTCCCTCACTGTTAGCAAGGACACTCAAGTATTTTCTGAGGCAGAGCAGTTCCCTTGCTTCAAATACCTCTCAGTGTCCAAAACTTGGCCTATTGTCCTACCTGCAGCCTTTTCTGTGACCTTCTCTTTCCATCCTGCGAACTACAGGCCTGTCAGCCTGACCTCTGTACCAGGGAAGATTATGGAGCGGTTGGTCTTGAGAGTGCTCACAGGGCACCTGCAGGACAACCAAGGGATCAGGCCCAGCCAGCATGGGTTCATGAAAGGCAGGTCCTGCTTGACCAACCTGATCTCCTTCTATGACCAGGTGACACGCCTAGTGGATGAGGGAAAGGCTGTGGATGTTGTCTACCTGGACTTTAGTAAAGCCTTTGACAGCGTCTCCCACAGCATTCTCCTGGAGAAACTGGCGGCTCGTGGCTTAGACAGGTTTACTCTTCGCTGGGTGAGGAACTGGCTGGATGGCCGAGCCCAGAGAGTTGTGGTGAACGGCGTTAAATCCGGCTGGCGGCCGGAAACAAGGAGTGTTCCCCAGGGCTCGGTTCTGGGGCCGGTCTTATTCAAAATCTTTATCGATGATCTGGATGAGGGGATCGAGTGCTCCCTCAGTAAGTTTGCAGATGACACCAAGTTGGGTGGGAGTGTTGATCTGCTGGAGGGCAGGAGGGCTCTGCAGAGGGATCTGGACAGGCTGGATTGATGGGCAGAGGCCAACTGTATGAGGTTTAATAAGGCCAAGTGCAGGGTCCTGCACTTCAGCCACAACAACCCCATGCAACGCTACAGGCTTGGGGAGGAGTGGCTGGAGAGCTGCCCGGCGGAAAGGGACCTGGGGGTGCTGGTTGACAGCCGGCTGAACATGAGCCGGCAGTGTGCCCAGGTGGCCAAGAAGGCCAGCAGCGTCCTGGCCTGTATCAGGAATAGTGTGGCCAGCAGGAGTAGGGAAGTGATGGTGCCCCTGTACTTGGCACTGGTGAGGCCGCACCTTGAATCCTGTGTTCAGTGTTGGGCCCCTCACTACAAGAAGGATGTTGAGGTGCTGGAGCGTGTCCAGAGAAGGGCAACGAAGCTGGTGAGGGGTCTGGAGCACAAGTCTTATGAGGAGCGGCTGAGGGAACTGGGGTTGTTTAGTCTGGAGAAGAGGAGGCTGAGGGGAGACCTTATCGCTCTCTACAACTACCTGAAAGGGGGTTGTGGTGACGAGGATGTCGGTCTCTTCTCCCAAGTAACTAGTGATAGGACAAGAGGAAATGGCCTCAAGTTGCGCCAGGGGAGGTTTAGATTGGATATTAGGAAAAACTTCTTCACTGAGAGAGTGGTCAGGCATTGGAACAGGCTGCCCAGGGAGGTGGTAGAGTCACCATCTCTGGAAGTGTTCAAAAAACGTGTGGATGTGGCGCTTCAGGACATGGTTTAGGGGACATGGTGGCGCTGGATTAATGGTTGGACTTGATGATCTTGAAGGTCCTTTCCAACCTGTGATTCTGTGAAAGGGAACCTGGCAACCAGCCACCCGCTCCAATCCGGGGGGATCACGCTGTTGATAAGCAAAGTTAAGCCATGATTTCTGGGGAGAGAGAGAATAGCTTGCTGTCTACTTACACCAGCTACAGGGAGCTGCACTACTGGAGCTCAGGGAAGTAACTGTCAGAGGTTAAAGATCAGTAGCGGTGTGCTCCAGGCCACAGTCCGACTCTGCCCCTTGCGCTGTGCTCTGTCTCCGTGGAGGGCTGGCTGCCCTGGGGAGAGAGCTGCCTCTGCTCCCCAAAGCAGCCCCCCCGTCGGTTTCCTGGGAAGCCCTGTCTTGCCCAGTCAAATCCAGCTGCTTTATCCTTTTTCAGCGAGGAGACTAAAGGCAGAGAGGTTAAATGACTAAGTAAGGCCCAACAATGAGTCAATACCAGCAGCCGAACTGAAACTTGGGAGTCCTTGGCTCCTGCTCCCACGTTTTCCCTCCTGCTCGAGGAGAGGGGCAGCTGAGAGGCGAGACGGTCTGCAGAGGCCTGAATAAATACTCGCTTGTGTGCGAGCGAACACAACCTCATCTGTCTGTGCCTGGTGCTCTGGGAAGGAGTTCAGGCCGCGCTCCTGCCGTTAATTGCAGAGCCAGGTCCTCTCCTGCGCTGCAGCCGCTTTGTGCTGCGCGGCGGAGCGTGGCCCAAGGCTGGCGCGGCTGGGCAGGAGAGGCCCACCTCAGGCCTAGGGTGCCGCACTGTGACGGCCTCCCCAGGGACCGCCGCGGGGCTCCGACCTGGGAAGAGAAGGGGAGGGGATTTGTGTGCACCCGCAGAAGGCTGGCGGGGGAGCACGCTCCTCCAGCCTCCGTAATTCGGAGAGGTCTGAGGACGGGGGAACTGGGGAGACACCAAGATCTGCTTCGCTTCTTGAGCTCTATCCTTGGCCACCGCTTGTAACAGGACAGGGAGAGGAAAACGCCTGGACTCGGTAGATGAAAATAGCTCTTAGGAAAGCATTGCATACTTTTGATTAGTATTATTAATGTTATGAATCCAGATGGTTTGATGCCAGATTCCAGTGCAGTTCAGAGCTTTTATAGCTGAAATCAGTCCTCTCAGTGAGGGAGTTGCTCATAGAAAGATCAGTAGACCTTAAAATGAGGTGAATGGCAACACTAGAAATCATTTTCTTACACTCTCATTTGATGTGCAGATAAAATTAAAAAATGTAATTTCTTTATATTTTTAAATCTACTGAATTTGTCAGAGGATTGTATGATGCTTGAATTAAATGAAGCTGGGTTGCTTTTATTCTTGTTCCTGAAGATGTAAGGTGACTAAAAGGTTACTTCTTTGCCCTCCCGCTTCTTTCTTCCAAGATACTTTTGACTGTTTCCTGCCTTTGTTTAGCAGAAGCATCAGTTCTGTCACTGAGCTGATAGTTACGGAGGCTGCCATGCTATATTTATGCTTTACGCAATATTTGTGTCAAAGAGCCTCTGTCTAAACAGACCCGATGTCAGTAAAAGCTGACCCTGGAACAAATGGTCTGAAGTCCCAGAAAGCTGATCTTTCCCAAAAGTGACTAATGTGAGGCAAATGGAAAATGTTGGTCTGAAATGGGTCAGACCCAGCTGTGTGTATCTGATTAAAAACATCGATTGCTGGACATATAAACCAAATAAAATATGAAACACATTGAGTAAGCAAAACCAAGAAATTGTTACCATTTTTAGGATGTATTTAAATGTGTCAGTATCTGTTGTCTGATATACTGATATCTTCAGTATCTATTTAAAGGAACTCCAGTGTTCAGACAAGCTGTGCTGTAACTTCTATCCAAAATTACTTTTGTCTCCTTGTATCCAAGCTGGAAATTCCTGTCCCCCTTCTCCATCATCTCAAGATCAAATATAGCTGCTTTTCCCGTAACTCGGCTTCTTCTTTCCAGCTGGCCTTCTGTGCAACTGATTTTTTCAGACCTTGTACAGGTCTATCTGTAGTGTTCTCACTATAACCTGCACTCTGTATAATCACAGGAAAATGGCTCTCCGAAACTTTTAAAGTGTGTAACAGAGTATAAAACCTGAAGAGATCTGAGAATGCAGCTAGAAGAGAAAAAGTCAAGACAAGGAAAAGTTATATCACTTCAGACACAAAATGTGATCACCAGTATACCTTAATTCAAAGAAATTCTTGTCAGTATCAGCATGGGCGTACAATTTTGGAAAGAGCTGAAAATGCTTCCTAGTATATAGGGTACCATTCTTCTTAAGACTTAAGTTATCATTATTCTGGTATCTTAAGTATTTTTGTGCCTTCTCTCAAACATGCTCAGTTCTTCAAATGAAAAGGAAATCTAATTCCTAAGGTGTATGTTTCAATTACTTAACAGATCAATAATCATAATCATCTGCTTCTAAAAATGAATTTAGTAATTACAGCCAAGCCAGCAGATATAGTGAGTGGTGACAGTTGTGGCAAGAATTATTTCAGAAAAGGTGTGGCACTTCTTTCACAAATAACACGAAGTGCAATCTTAATAGCACATTTTCAGGATGCTGGGCTGCTTAAACTACTCTGATCTGCTAGGATTTGGGCAAGTGGTCTGACGGGATTCTGCAAAGTACACAAGAGGCTGATACTCCTTTTAGTTATGATGCATTGTTGCAAGATAAAAATTTAGATTTAGGAACTACTTTTCAGGATATTCAGTCTCCAGCGAGCAGCTTGGGCTACAGAGCAGCAGAGTACAGCAAAGCAAACCTGTATGAAATGTTGTATGTTAATGCCCATGTGTGTTTTTTAATAATTTATGTTAGACAGAAGCATTAGGGGAACAGCACAAAGTGGTTTCACAACTCTCCTAAAGAAACAAGAGGAGCTACTTCAGTACAGTAGCCCTTACTTCTGTCCTATTTGTTTTGGGGAAAGGGTGAGCTGGTCCATTATGCACAGCGCATGGGAACGTTCTCAGCTCTTCCAGAGGATGGCAAAAAAAAAGTTGCCTGAATCCATCTGTCTCTGCAGTATTTTTTGCCATCTCTGTAACAATGTGGTGATAACAATTTGTTCCTGATCTCTCTGGCATATTGCCCTAAGGCAGACAAGGAGATTAGCCTAAGTTTAGCATGATATTGTTCAAAAAATAACCCTATCTCTCCATTTTTTTCCCCAAGTAAGCAATACAGTCCTGATGAGTGGAAAAGGTAGGAAAGGGAAACGCTTTTTTTGTAGAATAGAGGCCTCTTAATTGCAGGATACCATCCATCTTCTCAGGATGTGTCTGACACTGAATTTCCTTCACTGGCTTGTGAAAAAGAAATATTTTATCAAACATCCTGAATTTTGCTCTTGTTTGGATCTAATTACGTAATTTGCTAGTCAGGGTGATTCTGAGATACTTAAATATGCACAGGCAATTGCGAAGCTCTTTGAAGGTCTTTCTTAAAATTAGTTTTAATTATGTGTAAAATCAGCCTGAAACAGATGCATACAGCTACAACAGTGAAGGTTGATTAAAGTTATGTAGGTCATTAGGGTGAAATTCAAGATTTGTTAGAGATTGTAGGGTTATATTGCTTTATGTTCTCACTGCCTTTACTGGATGTAACCTTGATAGTTGCTGTCTGATTTCAGGGAAGAAAAGATTAACTTTTGCCCAAGAAGCTGTGTTAAATCTATTCCTCCTGATGTAAATCTTACTATAATCTAAATTATAAAAAATCCTATTGTGTATAATAATTGCTGCTTCCTCCAAAGAATTTGTGACAAGCATCATAGCAGCTATTAAGGGCTAGTTTTTCTAAGATTTCTGTGCACCTTTTCATTTAATGCCTACATATAAGCTGAGCTTATTTGAAAATGTAACTTTGAGTGTATTTGGAGAGTTTATACCACACCCGAAAAAGTAGTCAGATATTCCACACAGGCGTTTTAGATGGAGTCAGTTCTGGCTTCACTCATGTTTATTGGGTCGTTTTCTTCAGCAGGTCTCTCTTTAGGAATGAGAGTACAAGGATCTTAGAGCAAAAATAGGGCACAGCCGACATTGCTTTGCAGATGAAGATCAGCACTAGAAACCATAGGGACACCAGGCCTGCATATTTGCATTGCTCCAGGATAGATTGCCCTCAGAGACGTGGTCTTTCACTATGTTTTTCAAGCTCCTCCTGACTTTCTTATCAGACCATCCTCATTTGTGGCTCTTGCGTCTGAATAGTGCGAATAGGCTCCATTGGCTGACAGTGGTGGAGGAATGATTTGGCAGAAGAGTATGACTCACTCCATGAAGAAACTTGGCCAGCAAGCCATTAAAACACACACACACATGCACACACAATGCGCCCATCTCTAGGGAGGCTGTGTAAATAATGAGTAGTAGAGAGTCAATTAAACTGCTGGCTCATCAGAGTTAAAGGTTGAGATAAGGAAGTTGCCTACGATCCAGAGCAAAGCACGTGATGAAATAGCAACAAACTCATGACTTAGGAATCCCTGAGTGGGTAATTCAGCCTGTCCAGGCTGCAGTGATGAATCACTGAGTGTTTTTCTGGGTGTGAGCCTTCAGGTGACGGGGACAATGTCACCTGGAGTGGAAGTGACCTCGACAACAAGCTTGCTGGCACAGATCAGGGGCCTTTCTAAAGCAGAAAGGCAGCGGGTCAGCAACACAGAGCACCCAGCTAAGGTTTAATTGTAAGGTTAGGATTAAATAACAATTTGTCAAGACTTAAGAGCACAGCTTTATTGCATGTCTGAGACCAGATAGGTGCTGTTAGCATCTGGCTCAACACATTATAATTATATATGCTACCTTCAATAGAAAAGTCATTCAAATTGAAGTGAAACAAAGTTGTAAAGACAGCAGTGACTGGACAAAAACCATGAGGGTTTTCCCTCCTTTGCCATTCTAAAGCCCTGATGGTGAGACATTCAGTTTTTGCTTTTGAAGACTTGTGATCAAATATAGCTTTGTTGTAGCACCACCAAGATCAATGCAGTTACATTAAGGATGCATTCAGTCATC
Organism: Phaethon aethereus; assembly: GCF_964289735.1. Classification (NCBI taxonomy): domain Eukaryota; kingdom Metazoa; phylum Chordata; class Aves; order Phaethontiformes; family Phaethontidae; genus Phaethon; species Phaethon aethereus. The sequence continues at coordinate 69,993,761 of NC_138576.1, read as the reverse complement.
TTTCTGTGATCGCAAAATGGTGTATCATCCTTAAAACTATAATATTTGAACAAAATGCTTAAGAAACCTTAACATGCTCCAGAGTTTTTAAAGTACATATGAATTTTTGACCAGAGTAAGTATGGGTAGCTGCATATACTTATACAATAGATCTCCAGGATATTCTGTAAAATATATATTCTGTAATACTCTAAGTACCTTCAAAAATAAGTTATTGAAAAAGCAAAAAAATAGAGATCAGCTAGCATAGCAAGCAACAACTAGCTGTCCCTACATAAACAGTGCTCCTGTGCTCCAGGAGAACAGACATAGAGACACCACTGTAATTGTAGCAGTGGCCAGCACTGGTACATGAGGGTTTGACTCTGATGAGTTTCCATGACCTCGTTGCTCACAGAAGTGTCTGTTGTCTGGGCAGCACCGCTGTTGCTGCGGCGTGCCAGCTCTCCCCCTGGAGAGGACTGCGGCAGGAGGGCAATGAGGGGAAACTGCATTAAAATTTGACAAATCACTGCTCCCACTCACTGCTGTAGGAACTGTAAGAAGTCAGAAAATACAGGACTTCTTACCCCTCTGTACCTCCCAGACTGCCATTTCAAAAGACAGCAACAACCTAACTCTGCAGCCTTCAGCAAAACTGGTGGTTTTAAAGGGCAATCAATTTAAATTTTATAAAAAGACAGCTCTGCCTGTTGGCAGGCAATGACTGCCTGCTCATTGTACTGAGACATGTTCCCATCAATGAAAAGAGGTTAATCTGTCTGGCCAACAACAGTTCTGACTTGTGGCTCACATAAGGTTTGATCCAAAGCTTGTCCATGGTCAGTAAAGGGGTGTGTGTCAGGAACATGGTAATTATTTTTAATAATGGAATTTTAGAATTAGGTAGTGCATTATTTTCCACCTTGTGAAAACATTCTATAATTTTCTTCTTGTGCCCAAGAAAATGTACCATCTACATGCATTAGCCTGTTTCTGTTTGTAAAATTACAGAGTGAAGTATATATATATCTCTGTGTCAATCAAGCTCTGTTGGGACTAAAACTATGTGAGAGTTTGCAGTGCTGGAATAAATCTGTGCAAGGTCTCTTTGGCTACAAAAAGGACCATATAATGTCTAGTTTTAAGAATCAACATGAAGAGTGTAGACTTGAGCAATGTGTGGTTTAAGAGTATTTGAGCAGCGCCAGTATACTGCTGAATGGAGTTCATTCAAGACCTCCTTTGCTCACCAGGCTCTAAAGTCTCCAAAAATAAAAATTTAATATTTCAGCTCTATATATGCTATTATGAAAAGCTGAAAAATGAGACAAGGAAAAAAAAAGCAGTTTACAATTTCCTGAAGTTTGAGAGAACGTAAGAAGTTTTATTTTGTCTTGAACTGCTATTTAAGTTCAAAAAGAAATTTCCTGTAGTCAAAAATTCTGTTTTTATAAATCTGAATGCACATGTTCCATCAGCTCAGGCAAAGGCAAAAGGGTTTGGAACTTGGCAGAAATTTTTTCTAATGAACGATTAACTTTTATCTCTCAAATAATATTGCTTTGTTTCAGTCTTGCATAGGACAAAAAAGTGTCTGAGTTTTAAAAGCCTCCTCAAGAAATCATTACCATAAACTTGAAAACACCCTTTGCGCTTGAGAACAGGGACAATGGAAACTAGCATGCTGTGCTGACAGTGCCCTCCTGTAATTCTCCTTCTTGGAGATGACCCTGGATAAAAAGCTGCTGCCTCCCACACCGGCACCTGCTTTAGCATTTTCAGTGGCAAGAGAGGAGCAGATCTAGTCTGGGAGCATCATCCTTTGTGGGGACAAGTTATCTGCCACAAGTCAAAAGAAATGGCTGGAAGCATGGAGCTGATCCAGGGCACTTTGTAAGGTAACTACAACTCCTTGGCTAAACCACTCTCAGTCTGTTAGCACTTTGAATTTAAGTATGGTTGCTTTCATAGTATTTTTCTCCCACTTAAAAGTTCTGCAGTCCCTGGGAATATTAAGTCCTATAGAAACTTTTTTGTTTGGAAAATATATCAATGTAATATTATAATAAAATATTACATGATTCAGACTGTGCATTAGGCTGTTTCCTTCATAGACCTGGTTAGTGATCTTCCGTAGGTCAGAACCAAGAACTTTTACTCAGAGGTAGACTCCATCCACCTACATTTCAACTCATTGAATCCAGGCAGACATCTGGCTTCTCTTCCTCTGGCCCATTGAGATCTGCACCAAAAAGTCTTGCTCTGGCTGTTGGATAGCACAGAATGGTTTGTGGGACCAGCTCCTCCACCTAATAAAACCACTAACAACACAGAGATGACTTTATGGGCTGAATTCTGATTCCTTTCATGGGGTCTACAGTTTTGGGTGATGCTTGCCCATGGGTCCCTTTTTCCTGCTCCTTTGTTCATGTGTTACCTCTTGCAATTAGCTATTACTGAGTAGATGACTTGATATTTTAATACTGTTGAACTTTTGCCTATTTGATCAGCAGAGGAGCTGGAATTGGGAGACTACTGCAAGCTTTTCCACATACTTCCCACATAACCTTGTGTACTAGGCATTTGGGCTGGGTAGTATCATCGTTACTCATGTTGATGAGCAATTAAAACACATGAGCAGTCCCACTGATTGCTACGGGTAAGACACGTGAGTGAGCAACCCCCAACCTGAGCAAAGGTTACAAAATCTTGTGCATCACTTCTCTGCACCTGGGTTAAACTAGTAGGAAACAGTATTATCTAATCCCTTGCTGAGTGGTGTAAGTTAAAATCACTTCGCAGCTTGAGAAGAAAGATAGTGCAGAAGGGTAGTAGACTGCCAGTGTAAAGTTATTAGGCTCCCCATCCTATGTTGTGATGCTCAGCAGCCCCAGTAAAGCTCTCTCCAAAGCCCCAAACAGGAGACTTCCACTCAGATGTGAAATATCCTGAGTCAGGGCCCGATTACTGTCTCTGAGCTGTGCTCCCACCTGACCTCCTGCAGAATTTCTCTCTCAGATCAAGCATTGTGACCATGTTTTTAAAGATTTAGTCTTTAATTAATCTTAATTGAAATACATTACTGAAAAGCTTAACTGAAATCCATTCAGAACTGTCTGTTTCTCACATAAATTACCAGTTTGCCTTGTAGGGGTTTTCTTTCTTCCTCTCTTTCCTCTCTTTCCTCTCTTTCCTCTCTTTCCTCTCTTTCCTCTCTTTCCTTTTTCTTTCTTTCCCTTTGAAAGAAAAAACAAAATCCATTTTGTCTCTGCCCAGATTAGGAAAACAGGTCATGTTTAAAAAGATGGGGGCTAACATGCTCTTAACACCCCCACCCCCAAGCAAACCAATGGTAAATGCTACTTAAAACAGGTTTAATATATCTAAGAGATTAGGATCAGTCTTTGTCTCTACCCTAGCTAACTTGCTTTTCAATGTGACCTCCTTTCCTTGCCTAGACAGATGCTCTTTGTCTGCTGGGACGACTCGGCTATAAAGCCATCCTGACAGCTACCTCGCTTCCCAGTCTCTCCCAAAGGGCCAAGACTCTTCCAAGTGGTTTCCTCCTACTGAAAAGACTATAATTAGCTGCTTCCCCCTTTTTCTTCTGTTTAAAATTGGCATTATGCAGCCTTCTGAAACCTCATCCCCCATCCTGTCCCGCTTTTGAATGTATGTAAAAGGAAATGCTATGCTATGGGAGTATAAGCACATTGTTTAACAAAGACAAAATGCCAAGTTTTATAGTAAAGAATCAACATTTTCTTCCTTTCCCATTAGGCTGTGACTTATCCTTCTGTTACCCAAAATACATATTACTTGCTTGTTTCTGAACTATGACTTCCTCCCCATTTTACTAAACTTTATTATTACCCTGTTTATTTTGGTAGCCTGAATATTAAGATTTCCTTTATTGCTCTAGAATATTATTCTCCCCTATATCTAAGTAGTTGCATATTAAGTTTTCCTGTCCATTTCTGTCAGTGGAATAGCTTTTGCAAATGTAAATCCAGCAGTAGTACTCACAGATTCAAAGATTTCAGCTAAGAATGTGTTTTGAAAAAGTGTTAGGGAAAATTTCTTGGCTTATAAGGGATTTGAAGCTGAGAAGTCTCCAAAATCTTGTAAGCAGAGACATTTTCTTACAAAAATACCATGTCAATGTCAGATATCATTGTTTGTTTAGCAGAATTTAGTATCAATATTTTTAAGCCTCTCAAAAACAAAAACAAAACCCCATCATCTTCTAAAAGCTGGCTCTGCAAATTTATGAAACTCATCTTAGTTAAAACAAATTATGCATTAGCTCTTCAGATTTTCTTTACTCAATTATGTAGGTCTCAAAACTCAGTTCACCAGAGATATGACTGAACAGCTATTTTATTTCATGTGTTAGTTTATCCAAGTCAAGCTTTGTAATCAAAATATGACAATTAGCATTCCTTTGTAATTTAATACAAATGTATTCCTTTGCAATTTAATACAAATTTATTCCCTTTTAATTTAATGCAAATTTATTCCTTTGTAATTTATTATAAAGGAGGATATCTTTACAAAATAATTTTCTAGCTTTTTGCATAGGCTTTGGCAAGTACACTGTTATCTACTGAACTATATGTGTTTGAAAATAAATGTACAGCAGTTCAAACAGCAATTCTGAATTATTATGGAAGCGTAGCTGCTAATATGTATTTCTTTTCAGCTTTCTAGCCTAGGACTTTTTGTAGGACATATGTTCACTTTGCCAATTGAAGTCCCATGTCAGTCTTGGTCTTGAGAAACCCTAAATCATGTTATTCGTTTCCACACTTTGTTCCTGTCAGGTGTATCCATCAGTTCATAAATCTGAAATCTTTCATTTGCTGAATTCCACATCTCTACCCAGTCCAAAGGGATTCTGCTTGTCTAATCATACTAATGTCCAAGATAATTACTCTATATCAGGCCCATAGAATAAGCACCCATTTAGGTTTTGTCTTTCCAACTACACAGATGGTTACATGCTAGACAAATCTCACTTATTCTCTCTTCACCGCTCTACATAAAAGCTGATTCCAGCTCTTCTGCTAAGGTTTTTTGCCCTGACATGGTCCTCAGTAAAGCAAACTGGAGGACTGGCCCAAATAGCTAGAGATAGGGAATCTGAATTTAAGGCATGTGCTTACAAGATATTGGGATGCATAAGGAATACAGTGGCGAATAAATAATCAATGACTATTGTAACCTTAGATAACTCAGGGGAAGCATTATTTCTTCATTGGCCATATCCACAGTGTTCTACGCAGCAGGCTATAAGGCTGGGAGTAGTACAGAGAAGAGCAATAAAACAATTGAGGACATGGGGAAAAACTGTCATATGAAGAGAGTGAAATGGCTAGGAATGTCTTCCTGAGAAATCCTGAGAAAATGGGTAAGTGGGGAGCTGATGGAGGGATAACCATCAGAGAATGTATATGTCAAAATAGAAGCTCCCACTATCATAATCCCAAAACCAAAGTGGATATCTGATGAAATTCAGAGTCAGTAAATCAAGAATTATGAAATAAAATGTATTCTGAAATACTACTTTCAAAGGATTTGAAGACAATTCACCTTTGAGAAGAGTTAGTTTTGCCCAGCAATAAAGAACAGCCACCTTCCTGGTGAAAGAAAAGGGGTGTTGCAGAATAAGCCATATGGATTCCCAAATAAAATTAATCATGGAGCAAATCTTTATTAATTAGCATTATCTGGAGGAATTTCTGGTAGTCAAAATGCAGTTAGTTGAACAGGAAAAGAGCTGAGATGTGAGCGGTTTCATCCATACTCTTGCTAAACTTGGAGGCTATTCAAGATCTTTATTCTATGCCTTGTCTAAACCCAAGCTTATTGCTGGGTTTTCACAGTCAGGCTCTCTGGTAGCGTAAGCTGTATACTACTAGGATACACTAGTAAGCAAAGCATATACCCTAGTAAATGAAGTGTGTGTGGGAACGTTCCCAGACACAGAGGCGGATGGGCATAGCACAGCTCACGTCCGTGCTGGGAAACGCTCTCAGCCACCACAGCAGCGCCGCTGCCTCAGCCTGCCACTTCGTGACGGTCCCTGTAACGTTGTTGTTCTCAAACTCTGCCAATGCGTAGTTCAGGGCACTAGTTAGCACGGGCCAAAATGGAGCTAGGGAAGAATCTGATGGTTTACCGATGCAAATGACTGCATTTAGCCTGCCAGTCCAGGCAGTCACAGAAGACTGGCAAACCTCTGGGAATTCTGGTGATAAAAGGAGAACTGTAGAGGCTTGGTTCTGTTTTGTTGATATTAGCACAGGTATATTCTGCATGGATTGATGTTCAGAGCAACAGCAGTGTGCCAGTTCCAGAGATTTTGTGACTATGTGGTATCAGAAAGGAGAATTAGTAACCCTCGCTGGGAGCACTTATGCTGAAGCTATGGAGAACCCCATGAGCTGTTCTGCCATAAGGATTACACAGTAAAATAAATGGTTCTTTTCTTATTTGACCAATAAGACACCAATTTGATTTAAACAGGAATACACTTACACTGTGACATCCTTCATCAGTAGAGACAACTTTCTGCCTAAGAGAAAGAATGGCCAAATAGCGGTACAAGAACACAAAGCATACATACGTCAACATACAGAAAAGATATTACACTTTCAACTTTTATTTTAAAATGACCTTCAGCCCCTAATGCAGCCAGGCCACTTCCCCACGTGTTTCTGCCACTGGCAGCAGGGAATAAGCCTTAGAGAGCAAAGAGCAGCAGCAGCAGCAGCAGCAGCATCCCTGCCAGGCCCCAGCCCTCTGCTGATTCAGGTTGTCACTGAGCCAACAGAGAATTTCATTGCATAGCAATTCATCCAACCTTAATGATGCTATGATTCTATCCACTGATGCTTTAAAACAAGACTGTGCCCCCTCTCCTCTCTTGACTGGCTTACTGAAAGCCTGCAGCAGAATCTGCTGGTTTAACTTTTCCACAGGACGACAACATGCAAATTATTTTGACATTGTGAAACCTGGACTCTGCTAAGCAGGTAGGAAAAATAATAAATACTATTAGGTTATTCTGAACTGTCTGTTGGCTTTCATGTTCCAGAACCCAAGTGGTAGGAATAACAGCTATTGAGGTCAGTTATTTTGGAAAGACACTTGAAGCAAAAACTGCTGGTTGATGGGGATACCTGAAGGAGGCATGTTGTCACAGAAACGCAGCTGAAAACAGCCTGAAGTGTCCCTTCTCACATCCCCTGTAATTAAACAAGATAGAAGTCGAGATTTCTCTTCAGACAAAACATTCATAACGAGGACTTTACATCGTACAGAAAAAGATACGAGAGAAAATGACTCCAGAATACAAAATCCAAGTCTGTACCACAGCCAGAGGTATTTGACCAAGGACGGCGAGCCAGGAGCGATTGCCGCAGGGGAAGCCGCTGCAGATTTGGCCACAGAGACATCTCCAGGCAGTCAGCTGGTGCGAAGGGAATAGGCATCTACAATGGATGGGAGACATCCCTGCTGGATCAGATCGGGGTATTCCGATGGCTGAGTTAAAGGAGCAGTCCTCTTTGTTTAAAGGAAACACATTTGCCTACCACATTGGGCATAGGATACATGCAAAGGGATTTGTCTGGGTCAGGGTACAACCCTTAGCTCCAAGGAAACAACCTTTTTGCAGACGTTTCTCTCTGCTTGCTCTTCATCCTCTCTCAGATGATGTGACTGAGAGGCTGGATAGTTTAAGTCTCTAAATCATCTGCTCTTGAGAAGTCTGCAATTGTAACTGCTTTTGTGCAAGGAAGCTTCCAAGCAGCTGTAGCATAAAAAAAAAACAACAAATGGTTGTTGCCAGTTGGGGTCAAAGCCGAAGCTCGGCAGGGTTTGGCTGGGGACCGCTGGGGATCGGTGAAGAGGTTAGCAGTGGTAGAAGTGGCCTGGAGGATGCAATCAAAGGTGGGTTTCTGTGTGTTGGGGAGAACAGCTCACCAGGTCAGAAACCCACTGTAGGGATCAGGACGAGGGAAGGCCCTGATTTTCATCTCTCTGGCAACTGCCTCATTGACTTGGGGTGGTCTGCAGTGCCAAGGGCTTGCCTCTCTGCAGAGACACTGCAGGCCTGAAAAAGTGCTAGGAAGCTCTTCTTTTCAATTTGACTGTCATTAAGCATTCAAGGGAAAAGAAACCTCTGGGTCTGATGTGGAATTAAAGCTTCAAACTTGCCCTGTAAGCCAAAAAAGGAGCTGGTTAGAAAGCATGACAGACGCGCAGGCTATCGGCAAGGCGGACAAAATGTTCAGTGCGGGTACAGTCCTTCACACAGAGGGCCATGATCATAATTAGGATGGTCAGGGACTGCCACCACGCCATGGTAAAGCTCTGAAGGTATAGTACAGCCCCACCTCACACCCCAGCATCCTCCTCCTCCGCAGCAGGGCACCCTGGGGCGATCGGGATGGTTGGGGAGAGCCTCACCTGTGAGGAGTGCGAAGGCAGCTGCCAGCACAGATGTTTAGGGAACTTCTTAGAAATATTTCTAATTATTAAATTAATTTTGTGAATTAAATTCACATTCTGGAAAAATCAGTCAGGATGCTTGCAGGGAGAAAAATCATGCACAGTAATGATCACGTTTGTAACCAATGCAATTACTGAAGTAATATTATGGGGAAAATTTCTCATGCTGCCTGGGAATTAAATTACCAAATAAATTCCTTCAGCCTGAAGCCCCCAAAATGTCTTGATAAAAACACAGGTAAAGAAATGTAGTGAAGTGATAAATTGAGAATTAGAAGGAGAGCAGGCAGGTAGAGAGCATGCAGTTGTAGTGCTCCAAAACATGTTTGAACCATGGGGGAAAAAAAGCGTGGATGTTGTGTGCTTATGGTGGAAAACAAAGCTTGGAAATAGAAGATTCACAAAACAAAATTAGAAATATTAGTAGGTTTCATGGCTCACTGCAGTGCTTAAGGGAGTTTGTGATTTAGTTTTTTTTAATGTCATATTACAGTCACATTTCCTCTTCCATTTGTTATCATAACTTTAAAGGGGTACCCTTTCAATTTAGCTCTTCTGTGACAACACTGTCTGTAGCAGCAGTACTTTATTCTTGTAAAAACCTTGGACTGATGTAGCAATGACTGGCAAACTACAGCAACCTCCTGATAAAGAACGCCTTTTGAGTAAACACATTACCAGAGACAAACTGAATGATGTGATATGCTGAAAAAATACACAGGTGGCATTCAAGCAAATGAGAAAAGGTACTTTGTGGTACAGCAGGTTCTTTTTTGTCCTCAGCATTTCTCAGGTAAACTCACTGGAATCGACTCTAAATGTCAGCTGTTAGTTGGATAGCATACTGCTTTTTTATTTTTCAGTGACTGTTTGTGATGTCAAGAGCAGCTGTGTTCAGTCTTTTTTCTTTAAAAAAAAAGAAGAAGGAGGAAAAAAAAGTGGAGCTTAACATCTGAAAAAATTGGCTTTGTGTGGCTAACCACAGGCAGGGCACATGACTGAGTGCTGCATCTGTTATGTCTCCCTTCAATTCAAACAGTTTGGACAAGAATATTCTGTAAACTTAAAGGGGAACTCTCAATTTATGGACTACATTTAGAGCTCCTCATTGAAGCAAGCTTCAAATTTTACCCCCTACCAAAAAAATAAGACAATTTCTACTCTGGAAAAGGGAGCTGCAGAATTTACTCCCTTCTGTTTCCTCTCTTTAACCTCAGTGTAAAGGGCAGATTTCCAGGAGATATTTGTAGATTTTTGGACATCTGCCTTTCCAGGGTAGCTAGAGCTACCTCTAGGGCTGTTCCTGCTAATTCTAAGAAAAGAAGTGTTAGCTAGTTTGAACATCTTAATACTCAAATGTAGAAAGATATGAAGCACTTAAATCCCTAAGGTGTCATTTTTATTTTAGCACTGGTAATAAATTAAATGCTTGAGTAGACTTATTGGTCCTGCTAGTAATAGTGGATTTTTCAAAAAGACTTGAATACCTACTCCTATAAGGTATCTTGGAACTGCCAACTATTTAATACTCCAACTAATGAATGGTCCTGTGCCCTGAAACCAAAGAAAAGTGCTTTTTTTGCAAAACCTAATCTGAGGCAGTAATTACAAAAAATTTCATAGATGCTTGAAATTTTCTGACCTGCCCACAGTCGCATAATTTACCCAGCAGCAATGCAAGGTATGTAGCATACAAAGCTGCTTTTGTAGCCCATCATCTAGCCACAGGCTTCGCTTTTTCTTCTGTTGTACATTATTATCTCTTTACTAGGATACCATGGTCTTTATTGGTTACAATGATGTGCAAAAACAACTCACAAAAAGTAGGTTAAAAAGAGACCTCAAGATTCCAAGCTCCTTCCTCAAGACAGGAAAAACTATATAAAAGGACTACATCTAGTTATAGTATAATGAAATTCATGAAAGCTTTTACTCTCTCACTTTTCTTCATCCCCTTTTGGGCTTGTCTGGGCTAGAAGACAGTTTATGCACTGGAGATCTAACATGGGTTGACACGAGAAAGAAATATATGTGCACTGGAAAGAAGCTTCATAACTCTTCCTCTAGCTGCAGGACATCTTAACCCTACTAAAGAAAATACAGATGAGCAATAGCTCCAGGAAATTAATATTGCTTTGCATTTGCTTTGGAGCAGTTCTCATCACCTTGACCTGTGTTCATTAAAGATGGGCTCATGAATGCTGGGGGGGCTGCTGATCAGCAGCTTCTTTCTATAGAGTAACTTCATTGTCAATTATTTCTAAAGGAAACAGTGGCTCTAAACAAGATTTAAGGGGTAAAGGACACTACGGCCTGGTTTAGTCTGTTGGTGATCTCACCATATAAATGCGACAGGACTGAAATTTCTTGTGTATGGAAACACAGTCAGCTAAAGACCCTGAAATCACCCAAATTTCCATGATGAAAACAGAAAAAAATGTAACGAAATAATAAATCTGTTAGAATTGGAAAGACAGAATCAGTTTGAAGACTCAGAATCACAGTACTCCAAAACATCTGTCTGTGTCATGGGGAAAAAAGTGTGAGTGAATGCTGTGTTCTGGAGTGTCAGAGAGCAAACATTAAACCAGGGATACAACACATTCAAGGTCCATGTTGGTCAGGTCAGGAAAATGATAATTCTCATTTTTTTAAAGGAGAGCACCTTAAATAGTTTGTTTATGGTAAAAAGCATACACTCATGAAAAACAGCGTTTATCTGTAGGCTCTGCAGCTTTGCATGGTCACTACCTCAGTGCAGAGCAAAGCATGCCTTACGACGGTTTGACACTGACTGTGCTGTTAATTTGGGTGTAAATGCAATACATGCCAAATGCCCATAGATTCGCTCCTATTTTCATTAAGCTGCCTTGAAAAGTGCAGCCTGGCGGGCTGATGGAGTGCCACCGCTCCCCTCCACAGAAGCTCAGAGACGGGAGCAAGAGGGCTCAAATCTCTCAGGTTAGTCTCCTGCAGCCTTCGGTAGCTTTCTCCTCAATGAGCTACTCAGTGAGGATGAGTAACTGGACCATCATCTAGACGTGACTGCAAAGAAGAATTCATTACATCTTTAGTACAATTAGCAATCTGTGTGTTGGAAGACAATTCAGGTGCAATCCTTGTCTTAGTATTGACAGGACCTTGTCACAGATGTACATTTAAGTCCATAGCAGACCACACTCCTCTGCTGTTGTTTTGCGTGTTGAGACTGCAGTCCCCTGAGACGGCAGGGTATGGCAGCTGGCAGAGCCCTTCCACCACGACAGGAAAAACCGGAGATAAGCCACAGGCAGTCAGCACTCCAGGTGGAAAGGGTCAGTATCAGTAAGAATCAATAGTGCTAATAATATGCCTTTTTTGCTAAAGCTAGCAAACAGCAAAACGGAAACATTTCTACCTTTTAAAATACTCTTTTTACTAAACTGTATTCTGTTTTTCAGGAAAGCTGAGTTCAAAAGCTATTGACCTCAGCAGCCCTTGCTTTGAAATCCAAATGAATATAAAGTAGGAACAAAAAACCCAAATGCAAACCAGGAATGTGCATGATGCATATGCATGCACAAGTATCCTACCTCAGATATAAGCATATATATTATACTACCAATCAGTGCACAGGTCAGAAGGGAATGCAAAAAGTAGGAATGGTATTAGTGTTAGGTGTTTCAGGGAAACTGTTTTATTCCTTGCACAAGAAAGCTAAAAAAATACATACACCTATCACCGATTATTCTCCTTGTAAAGGCAGAAAAAGAATACTAGAATTGGTCAAAACATTTGTTACACTTAGAGGAGAAAAGGGAGAAAAAAAGCTGTTTCACACGCTATTATCTAGAGAAAGAACAGATCATCATGACCAAGCAACCTCCTAAATGCTGCAGCCATGGCGTTTATCCATAAAGATCTGCACTAGATGTTTAATCCACACATCCTCCTCTCCCTTGAGTGTGATCAAATTTGCACTAAACATGACCTTTGCAATCAGCTTCACACACACAAAAAAAAAGTGCTCTCAAAAAATTGACAGTGTCCAAAAATGTATTGCAACAACATTTTTTTTCTGGACCATCCACACTTTTTTTTTTCTGTATAGTTTTTTCACATCTTCAGTGGTCAGCAGCTGTTTTTATGGATTTTTAAAGAGAAAATTGAGTCCAGGTAGTCCGCCGTGACTTAAAACTGTTGGCTTCACAAAGATGTGTTTAAAAAACCAAACACCCTCAGAGTACAGAATTTAGCATGGCCTAGCATCGCACTTTTCCCTCAGTGTAAAGAAAAGAGCATATTCATACACAGCACAAAACCAGTCTTAGCTGTGTGTTTATTAAAATGCAACTATGTCAAATCAGAACTTACCTTGAAAAAGGCCCACATAGTATGCCACAGTTCAGATAATAATGGTGTTTGATTGCCAGCTCTAAGGAGACAAAACCCTTGAGTCAAAAGCAAGTGCATGAAGCACAGTTTTTCTCAGAACTGCTTATTCAGAGACAAACTCAGAGACTGAAAAACTCAGAGGAATTTCAGTGCAATTTTGCGTGCATTTTTCTAAAGGAGCTTTTTATGAGCTCGGGAAGCCTTGACCTAACATCCTACAGTACTTCAAGACTGCCTGCCTTACGGGTTTGACAGTGATCTTCCAGCATCAGGTGCAGAATAAGATTGAAAAGTGTGTCTGTAATCTCTTGAGCACCATTTTAAGCTGCCACGTTAAGTTCTGGGTAAATGAGTGGCTATTGTGCTTTGGTGCAAATAACGTACGGTTCAAGAGTTCACGGTCTTTCTGGCCAAAGACTTCCAACATACAATAACGGAAAATAATAATATTTTTTCCCCAGAACGTGTTTCACTAAATGTATTTTTCAGATAGGATTTGCAAATGGTGCCATGCTCTACAGAGCGATGCACAAACGGGATTCAGCGGCTGCTCCCCTGTTGCTCTCCGCAGATAACATTAGGTTTCATGGATGTGCCAACTCCTATCGTTTTCTGTCCAGTTTTGGGGGAGAGGAGAAGAGAGAAGATAGGAGGAAGCAATATTTTATCTATATTGCTGTCTGGCAAACTTCTCAGAAACACCAAAGAACTGGTGTTAACCCAAAAACAGAAACGCTGGTCAGCTGAGAGGAAACACAACGACACCCAAAGAACCTCTTGGGGGAAATAGGTGAAGCTATGTGGATATGACTCCTGAAGATGAAGGATACACTATTACTATTTTTTATTTGTAAACTAAGTCATTGCCTAAACAATTCATTTTAAGGCTTTGGAAATGTGAAATCTCTACACCTTCTTAAGAGGTGTATCAGGTGATTAAAGTAAACATGATAATTAAAAGGAGTAAGAAAAGTTTGAAATGTTTTTGTAATTACTTCCCAGTCATTGTTAGGCTTTCCTGATCGATGTAGTTAGAAATCTTGAGCTAAAAGCATGTAGTGTGGAACTGATGTTATCATACATAGCACATTGATAGCCTCTCAACCAAGAAAAAAAAAAAATCGCTTCTTTCTTTATAAAACACCTTTGAAAATAGAGACCTAGGACAATATACTCCCAGTATGCCTCCTGCAAAGACTTTGGAAATACATGTATTTGACAGGCTGCTCCATTTGCAAAGTTGTTGCTGCTGAAGATAATAATTGTTCCTCAGAATTCCTCCACAGCTGTGGTAAATGCCTCAGGGCCACCTGAGTCACCCCGTGCATCACCTAGGTAATGCACCTAAGGGCACAGCCTGCTAGCAGGCAGAAATCCAAGGTGCACCACCTCAAGGAGCTCCTGAGGGCAGTAGCTTAGAAACACAAGCCATAGTTCTTTCTGCAGATGGTTTTCAGCTTGAAGGTTATCTGAATAACCTAATTTTTCCTTTATCACTCCTCACCAAGCTTGCATAAGTCAGAACATACAAGGTCACTGACTTTCCATGATCTTGAAACTACAGGCAGGCCTTGCCTTGCAGAGAACAGTATTCAGCAGACGTTGTCCTTTCTCAGAGTCCATCTTTAATTAAAAAATTTGCATAGAGCTGTTGGCTGGAGCTTTTCATTTCACGAGTCTCTGCAACACACATGACTTCTCACTGAGCCCTGCTTGCTGGTGTTCCTGGGAACAACTGCAGACAAGTTAACTGCAAAAATACATACTTAGTAGAAATCTGTAGAGACAACATTAAAAAAAAAAGTCACTTATGTGCTGGGGAAGGGATTTTCTTCTGTTATTGTTTTTTTCTGAAGTGGTGATAATTAACTATTATAGCATATATTGGGGCTTTAGCACAAAGTGAATAATGGGCCAACTGTGTTTGAAAGCTGATAAGCTCCACATAGAGCACTTGACTTCCAACCTACCAAATGTTTAAGTATGTAAACAACCCTACTGAAGCCACCGAGATTTCTTATGTGTCTAGTGCTAAGCAAACATCCAGTCTTAATTAACTAGGACTCAGCTTGGTAGCAAGTTTGGGAAATTTTACGTGATTTCATTAGCAATTTGTTGGTATTTGGCCCTTTATGTTAAGCAATAAGAAAGCTTGCAGCTAAGAAGAGATATGTTTATTTGCAGTCCAAAGTGATCCCTAAGAACATCTTTGTTAACATAAGAATTAATGGCAAATAGTACTGGAAAGATCCTGTCAAAAATAATTTGCCCAAAACGTTGTCTTGCCCTGATAGAAATGTTAACATTTCCTCATCCCTCAAACTTGTCAAGCAAGACTTATTTTTAGGAGTGCCTCACAGTGAAAAACTGTAAACTAAACTTAAACATATAGGGAGGCTGAATAAATCATGACTTTGTTCTTCATTCCCCAGATGGCAAGCAGTGCTCTGTTAAAGCATACTGGTTAGCAGCTGTAGACCAAGCTTTTCTGGCAGTTGTTCTGACCACAGGTAAAGAATGACACAGACTAGAGCTTAAGCAAAAGCCACAAGTTTATTATAAATCACCTAGCAAAACGCAGCATCCGGTGAAGGGATAGAGGATGCTTCACATACCTGTCAGCTGGGGATCCCTAGACAAGACAATGCTGGGTCTTTTGATTTCACAACCTCTTTCCTTTTTATAAGGTCCTCACTAGATGACCAGACCAAAACATACAATGTTGGAAAGATTGTTAGCAAGAAGGTGGAAGAACAGTGTCCCTCAGGACAGAGACGAAGCCAGCTTCAGAGACTTTCGCTACTACAGTGGATGAAATACCTCTCTGGGAGGGACCACGTGGCGAAACTGACCCTTAATACAATACCTCAACTTAAAGGTGGCATCATAAAGGGTCATTTGTGGGCCACAGACAAAGGTTTCATTTTAGATACTGCTGTTATAAAGAATAAAAAGTTGGAATTGTTGTATTTAATTTAATTCTAAAAAAGTGAAAAACTGTGGTAAAAGCATTTGAAAACCTCTCAAATTAACCAGTTCAATCACTCGAAAAGTGGTGGCGACTGAACAGCCGGCTTCCTCTTAATTCCTCTTTCTTACTTTCTATAGAAGCTATTTCCCTGGTGCTAGATGGAAAATTTTTCCCAGCTTAAAAAAATTGTGAACATATTTTTCTCTTTTAATAAAGCTGTCTCACTGGGAAACTATACCAACAGCAGAAGTGTGTAATTTCTACGGACAAGGAAATGCAGAGATCGAGAGTTGCACAGCTTCCCAGCAGCCTACCTGTCTCTTAGGACTCTCCTTGGTTGTCCTGAAAATTACACCACATATTTCCTTCTGCAGAAAGGAAATGTCTCCTGATTCCAGGCCAACTGCTATACATACTCAGATGAAAAGTCGCGTTTTTTGAACAGTGCAGTACCTTGTATGATCACTGCCACTGGATTTTCCCATCCCCTTTGTTTTAGCCTCCCATCACGTCTCTCCTGCAGGCTGGAAATCAAATGGGGATCACAGTTTTTACGAGTCTGTCGTGGGGGGCCCAACTGAAACGCTGCTGACCCTGACCAGCTCCGTGATGTTATTTGCTGCTGCTACTTAACTGCCTTACACCAAGGCCCGGCTGAAACAGGAGGTCAGGGACAACTTGCATCCCACCGACAGCTGCAGAGGGAGCCTGGCCGAGGAAAAATTTCTGCCCTTGCTATACAGTTGCTTCAAAATTTCTGTTCAAAAGCAAGCAAGCGACAGATAATGTCCTTCTGCCGGCCCTCTCCCCCACGGGAGCGGGAATTTGAGGGCAAACGCTGACTGGGAAGTGAAGCCCCTGAAGACAGCGGCGGGGGGGGGCCGGTCCAACCCGGCGGCCGTGGGGGAACGTCCGACCCCGCCCGCACCCCGGGGACCGAGCGGGGCGGCTCCCCCGGGGCTCCCCGCCGCGTCGCGGGTCCCTCCCTCCGGCCCTGACGGAGAGGCTGGGGACAAGCAGCCCCGCCACCGCCGCACGGTGCGGTGCCGAGCCGAACCGTGGGGGGGAAGGGGCGGCCGGGGGCGTGGGGAGGGGGCACCGCCGTGCGGCTACATCAGCGGCCGCCTGCCCAGCGCCCGGCTCGCTGCTGAGCCGCCCAACGGCCCCCAGGCGGCGGCGGCCGCGAGTGGGGGACGGTGAGGAGGAGCCGCCTGCGCGGCCCAGCGGCGGCGGGCGGGCCGGACACACCGACCGAGCAGCCGCGGCCCGCGGCGGGGAGGAGAGACCGGCAGCCCAGCCCGCACCGGCAGCGCCATGGCCACCAAGGTGAGCAGCCCCCGGCGCGGCCTGAGGGGTCGTGAGGCGGCTCCGGGACGCCCCCTGCGCCGAGCGGGCCCCGCGGAGGGGCTCGGCGGGCGGCAGTCCCTCTCGGCGGCGGGCGGGAGGCCCCGCGGGGGACGGGCTGCATTTCGAGGGTCGCGGGAGCGAGTCCCCTCCCCGGGGCCTGCCCCTCGCCGCCGGCCGCGGGAGGGAGGGAAGGAGGGAGGGGAGGAGGGGGCCGCCCGCTCCCGCCGCGCCGCGCTCGGGCCTCGCCGCCGCTGCCCGGCCCCTCCGAGCGGCGCGGAGGGCTTGGCGGGGCAGCGCCGACTCTGGGGCACGGGAAAGTTGTTTTCTGGTTTATTTTTCGCCGCCCCCCTCCCCCGACTCGCCCGGCGCGGCTGCCGGGCCGAAAAGCCGCCGGAGGCCGAGGGCTGCTGCTTCTGCAGCCCGGGCGCCCGTGCCCCGCTTCCACCGTGCCCTGCGGATCGGCGCTGGCCGGCAGAACCGCGGCGGTGGTGGGGAAAGGCCTCGGCCGCCGGCGGGCCGCGCCGCCCCGCCCCGGGACGGGGTCCCGCCTGCCCCGCGGCGCTGGGGACGGGGCGTCCCGGCTGTCTGCCCCCCATCCGCCCGCTGGCCGCTCCGTCGCATTTGGGCAGCTGATGCAGACCCCCTTGAGCGGGACCCCGGGGATAGGTGTGCTGCGTCTCTCGTGGGAGCCCAGCGTCTGTCTTGTGCGACCTGTTGTAATAGTAGGGTCTGAATTTACCAAAAAAAAAAAAAAAAAAAGGCAGGAAGTGAAATTATTTTGTTCAGTTCTTCAGCAGTATCTGCTATTAATGCAGCAGTCGAAATTAGCCCATCCCTTTCTAAATTAACAATGTTTGTTTACTCGATTGGTCGATGAAAGCATCCTTGCTTGTGTAGGTGTGAGTTAACATCCACCAGTAAATGCCATCTCTAAGTTGTCTAAATATCGCAGAAGGCTTTTTTGGTGTTTGAAGTAGTGCTTTGAGTCACCTGATTCCATAAACTTGGCCAGCAGTTTAAAAACTTCCTTTTACTGAGGCAGTTCTCATACAGTGCGCTGTTTGTGTCATGCTTCTCAGTACTGGAGAAATTCTGCATCTTGAATGTGTTAATGTGTAAGTAGCTGTCTCTGTAACGGTGTAAGTTGGTGGTTATTCGTGTTTTAGTAGACTTTCAGAAGCACTGAGAAGTTCGTTTTAGGCTTCAAAATCACTTAGGCAGCTGAAGAAGTATTAATACAGTGAAATCTATGTTCTATTGAGGTTTTAGAATATTGTTGATGGACTCGGTTTTAATGTTGGTGGTTTCCACTGATTTGTGGGATGTGTATATGAATAATATGTAATCAACCTAACTATGGTAGGTAGCAAGAAAAAGAAAATTACTTCTGCATATGCATATACTACATAATACACAGTGTGCTAAACAGATACTGTAGTGAAACACCTTACTGTTTCTCTCCTCACGTTGAGGTGCAGTATCCTCATGGGATCCAGTGTTCTTTGCCAAACACAAGAAGCGGTTTTATTAACACATTTGGAAACTTTCGCTTTGCTCTCTTGAGATGATTTTTTTTTTTTTTTGGAGTCATTATGGCCTCAGACTGAAGGGTCTATAATTTCTAACTTCCTAACCGGGATCAGCTTGAAAGCAGGTGGTGCAAGTTTTTCCTTTCTACACATTGTAAGTTATGACAATTTACTTTAACTTAAAGGTTAAAATTGGGAAGTGGTAGTCAGTAAAGACCTGACATTTTATTGTTATTGTTTTGATATGCTGAGAGCAGCACTGAAGAGGAGCAGCTTACTTTATTTTCTGTGAGCTTCACCCAGGAGATAGGTCCCTCTCTGTGAATTGCCCTGTTCTGGATTTTAATTTGTTGAACTTGTGCAAATGTCAGCTATAGCAAAGGATACTTTTTTTTTAACAGTGTAAGGGAGTAACTGGCTCAAGAAACAGTTTTTAGGAGCTTGGCCAACTAAGCAGTCACCATTTCACTTGGGAAGTAAATTTTGTTTTTTTTAAATTGTAAACAAACTTCTTTCCTTCTGCTTGTGCTCCTTCCAAAATAGCCTATTTTTAAAAGAAATCTGCAAAGTGTATTTGTATTGTATGTGAAAACAATAACAAAACTAAACTATAATGAGTCATCTGGAGTGTGAATTTCTCAAACTTTAATGGTGTCAAATCCTATATAGCTGGTTGGGCGACTGACAGTCAGGCCTGGTCTGCACTGTGTGGGCTATTAGCGCTTCCTGAATTAATTCCTGTTTAAACTATAATATGCTTTCCAAGGAGGGCTGGGGGAAAATTCGGTCTTGATTTGAATGCTTTCAGTGGTGGAAAATCCAGTCTGTCTCTTTTTTTTAAAAAACATCATCTCTCTTGCTGTTGGTGCTTCTTTATTTTGAATCTAAATTTGCCCAGCTTCTGCTTCCATTTTTATCCTTTTGTCAAAAAGATTTACAAATGCTTGTATTGGAACATTAGGTTTCCTGGGAGGTGAAGGGGAAATAGGGATTTCTTCCATAGCTAGCTTGTAAACCCTGGCCAGTTTTCTTGCCACCCACTTTGATAAGCCACAGCAATTAAGTTCCAAAAGACTTACAGTACGAAGACATGGCCTGCAGTCCTGTAATCTGCTGGCTCTTCCTTGTACCGTTCAAACTCACTGGATTTCTTACTGAAATAACAAAAGCTTTTAGGGGAAAGGACCACTATTTTCATGCAAAAAGGCCTTTAGCGGTGCTTTCCTGGTGTATTTGTTAACTGGCAACTTGGTAGAGAGTCTTTTGTTAAAACGAGTCAGGGGTGGCTGTGGGCCCTAAGTACTCTGAAGGCTGTGTCTGATGCTGTGAGCTGAGCTAGCAGTCACCATTACTCCTTCTACTTCCTTCCTCCTCATCCTGTGCTGTCTGTCTGTCCCAGGAGTTGACTTCAACACTTTGTCAGGCCTGTCTTTGAGCTACTGTAAGTTGCTGAAATAGCAAAAGATTAACTGAATGGAAACAGTGGGGCCGTTTTCTCCAATTCTAGGGAGGTACAGTAGCCGAAAGCTCAGAGATGATGCAGAAGTTTGGGTGGCGTGGCAAAGTGGGGAGGGGGAGACTTTCATGGTGAAGGGTGGAAATATAAATGAGAAATGGTGGATCTGAGACATCTGGTGGCAGTTCTTTGGTTGGCTAGATTGTTACTGTAACTTGGCAGTGGATTTTGTGATTCCCTAAAGGCTTGCTCAAGGTCACGTGCTCTAAAAACTGAAACAAGTGAAAAAACAAATCAAAACAAAAAAAGATGATTGTTTAGGAGATGCTAACTTCCAAAGTTTTACAGTAGTTTAACTGAACCTGAATTCAGAGGTAGGCAGTTTCATATCCATGTTTAAGAACTGATGCTTTAAGGTAGGTACTTTCATTTTGGATGCTTCCTTCAGAAACAGAGTTGAGCTTACTATTTCCTTAGTTTTAACTGTGCATTACAAAAGAAGGCAAAAAATGCCTAAGCCTAGAATAATAAAGCTTAAAAAGTTGTCAAAACTCAGTCACGAAGAAAATGCAATATTGTAAATGTGTTTCTGTGATAGTTGCTTGCAAAACCTGCAGATGAGATTCTCATTCTTCTGTTTATTCCTTTTTGACTTCTTGGCCTTTCCTGTTCTTTCTCCACTGGAGTTTGCCAAGTCCCAGCTTTACTCATGCCCTTTCTTTTGTTTTTGAGTTTCATTGAATAGGGAGGGCTAGAAATGTCAGGAAGTGATCTGCTAGCTTTTGAATAATGTGCTCCCTACCTCTGTCTATTTTTAGAGTTATTTATATTTTAAAACGTAGGCAAGTCCTTTTCTTGAGAAGGCTGATGTTTTGCCATTTGTGAAGTCCTAATTTCAGAAGGAGGTGATGGTACAAAGAGAAGTTGATAGGTTATGTGCATGGTGATGGTCAAGGCAGTTCTTCTGGAACCTGTGCTGCTAATGTGTGGGGAGGGTTTCAATTTAAAAGTTGAAGTTGGAACTAGAAGCCGATAAACTCCGATTTATAGGAGTAACACCATTGGTGACATTACTTTCATGAGCTAGGTGTTTCACAAGGCAGGTATTGATAAGCTTCATGAGGTTAGGCCCCTCAGTGTCAATAGGAACAAACTTTTCTTTGTAACCTTAGGGGCACCTGTGTTCCACCATTATGTTCTTGATTGTTCAATGGTTTCTTTACTTTAAGAACTCATTTATCTGGTTCTTTTTGTAGGACTGAGCCCTTTTTTGTGGGAAGTCCCTTGAGATGAAAGCTTAGACTGAATGTTCTTAAAAGAATAGCTTAGCAATACTTCTAAAATGTGGAAATGTTGTTCAAAGCTTTTTTGTCCATCTAATGTTGGATTATCTCTTGTGAATGTCACTAACCAGCTATAGTTGAATTTAGCATGGTTCTTGTAGTTGCAATGAGGGAAAATATATGAAAAAGTTCAGGTAGGAAAAAATAACACATCAGACTTCAAATAAAGATTGTTTTTCTTAAGTGTGTATCCTTCCTTTCATCTTTCATTTTGATTCTTTATTGCTCTTAGTAGTGTAAGGCTCCCCCAAAGAAGTCTCGCATTTTCCGTTGTACCATCACGAAGCAGTATGTTTGCATTATGAATCAGGCAGAAACAATTCTTTGTAGTGATTTGCAGCTGGGAAGTGAAGCATCAGTCTGTGCTAAACCCTCCAAAATACCCAGACTTTGCGTTCTGCAAGTCTGCCTTCCATATTGTCATAACATTGAAAGTAGACTTTTCTAGGAAATCGCACCTTAAGAGAATATGCAGTTCATAAATCTTAATACATCTGAGAGTTGTGATGACCTTTTACTATGCAGATCACTTGAAAATCCATTAAGCATGTTCCACTATTTAAATTCAGCAAAGCAAGATGTAATACAAGAATGAAATCATGGTTGATTCATATATGTAGGATGTGATTTTGATTTTATGGTCTTAAAACCAAACAACTTTTCATATGATTATAAGCTATAAGTAGATGTGAAAATAATTCCTGAGACTTCTTGGATTAATTTGGTTTGGTGTGATGTTTTGATTTTGTTTTTTAAGGGGTGATAAGATGACTAGCGAAAGCAAAAATGTTTGGTAATGGAAATTTACCATAGATTCCTGATGTCTTGGAGTGAGTTGGTAGGATAAGCATGAGAACAGGTACAATCTGATTTGACTAAGATACAGGTTTTCTGTTCTTCTGTCTTTCTGTCCGACCTTATGATCTCTTAAAAGTTCAGTAATAAGTGGGTTACGTTACATCGCAGCAATTACTAGTGCAAGGCTTCTCATTTGCCAGCCTGTTTCTGTGCTGGGAAGCTGGAGAACTGGTGAGATTCTGTATGATGCTATGCTTGGGTAATGATTCCTCTGACTCATTTTTTCAGAGTTATTTTAAGCACCTGGGCATTGAGTCATCAGAGACTCATTACCAGAGGCCATCATTTAAAAACATGATTACAGTATCTAAAGAGAAGGAAGTCTGGTATCAGATGTCATAAGCTTCATCTGGTTTATAGACTCAACGATTCAGATTTTCCCCCTAGTAGAATTTCTCCATTTATTGGTATTATTTCAGCAAGAAGTCTTTACAGTTCACCGTGGTTTTGTAATAAAGTTTATTTTACTCAAATTTTTTCCCTCTAAATTTTTTTCAGTGTTTTCTGATGTGAATTATCTTTCTCTTTTTAGAACTTCTGTTTTTTAGGTCTTCAGAAAGCTCCTTAAATAGTGAATATCTACACCTTCTTCTGTTTATAAAAACCTCCTTATGTGATTAGGACATCTGGCAAATTTCAGAGATTACAGAAATTACAAAGGGAAAATCATGAGAACCTTGCTGTTTTAAATATACAGGTTCCCTAGTGTATTAAATTTACGAGCAATTGCAACATTGATGGTGTTGGAAGCAGTCTTGCAAAACATTACAAAAGCAGGTAATAGAGAGTGTAAAATAGTGGGAGTGATTTGTTTCAACCAGCACTGCAGTAGGACAGATCAGCAGTTAGATATCTGGAATTATTTAAAGTAAATAACTATTGCTGTGTTCAGCATTTAAAGCTAAACCTCTTCTATTTCAAAGGTATGTTTCAAAATCACAAGGTCATTCAAATTCACTTTAAACTTCTCTGAGGAGGCAAAAATCAGAGCTTGCTCTTTTACTTTCTTTAGTTGTATTCTTGCTTTCTCAGCTATTTATGATTGGAAAGGAGCTTCCCAAGTAACAGAAAGTTCAAAAAAACAAAGCAGTCTTGTACTAGTCCAATAAGCAAAATTTAAGTGCTCATGAAGAAAAAAAAATATATGCATATTGCTTACTGGAAAATTTAATTTCAGCTCCAAGCCTTATTTTTTTCCCAAAGCAGTCTTTCTCTTTGAGCTTCATATGGGTAAGAAACCTCTGTCCCCCTGCCAAAAAAAAAGGCAATTAAGACCAGTGTCATTTAACTTTGACAGACAGTCCTCTGTGAGACCCACAGTAAGAGGAGCAGGGCCCAAGAGACAACTCTTCTTGTAGAGAGCTGCCTTCACAACAGCTGGATCAGCCTGTGTATAGTTGCGAGGGGGCATTCAGGACACGGCATAGTATGAAGGGCATGTGAGCCGTCCTGGGCACTGCTAATAAGAGGGTGTGTGCTCATAGTAAGCGTGCTCAGGAAAGTCAAACCAGCGACTCTGTGCATGTGAACATATTTTTTGTTGGTAAAAACCTCATAATTTCCTCCTGTACTTTAGAGCAGCTCTTCCCATGGGCCCAGCCCCTTAAAGGAAACCACTGCACAGGAGGGGTTTCCAATGTGCAAAGTAGGTGGCTGGATGGAGAAGGGGGTGGTAGGAAGGTAGGCAGTGCAGCTTGAGGGAGGTCCCTTGGGAGTCCAAGCAAAACAGCTACTTCTGGGGATGATCAGATGTCTGATCTGGGGTTTCTGCAAGTGGGACTTGCCCAGGTGAAATCATTCAGTCCCACTCTTGTAAAAAGTGGGACTTGTGTACAACTGGTTGACGGGTGGTTTTTTTACAACTTATCGTTGTGTTACTGACTTCTGCTCTGAGTTGCCATCTGCTCCTCCTTGGCAAAGAAATTGTTGTGCTTTTATTTTGTGCATTCATATGGTATCACTGTTTATACACAGTAGGTTTTGGACTTGCATTGCTTTTCCCAGCCTTCCGAGACTGCAGACTCAATGTTCAGAGCAAAAATAAGTTGTCCTCTCAATTCTAGTTGAATTCAGGCAAATTGTTTGTTTTCCTGGCTGATACAGCAAAATGGCTAATTCTCAAAAACTACAAAAATTCTCTTAGGATGACTCCCTCTTCTGTATGAGAATTTTTTTTGGTCATGATTATATGGGCAGTTTCCAAAAGAAAGATGGTTGATAGAAGCCTATACAATTCATATTTGTGTAGCAGTAAGGCCATGACTACTGAGGTGCTTAATTTTCACAGAATCACAGAATCATTAAGGTTGGAAAGGACCTTTACGATCATCAAGTCCAACCATCAACCCAACACCACCGTGCCCACTAAACCATGTCCTGAAGTGCCACATTGACACGTTTTTTGAACACTGCCAGTGATGGTGACACCACCACCTCCCTGGGCAGCTTCTTCCAATGCTTGACCATTCTCTCAGTAAAGAAGTTTTCCTAATATCCGGTCTAAACCTCCACTGGTGCAACTTGAGACCATTTCCTCTCATTCTATCACTAGTTACCTGGGAGAAGAGACCAACACCCACCTCAGCACAACCCCCTTTCAGGTAGTTGTAGAGAGTGATAAGGTCTCCCCTCAGCCTCCTCTTCTCCAAACTGAACAACCCCAGTTCCCCCAGCCGCTCCCCATAAGACTTGTGCTCCAGACCCCTCACCAGCTTCGTTGCCCTTCTCTGGACACGCTCCAGCACCTCAACATCCTTCTTGTAGTGAGGGGCCCAAAACTGAACACAGGATTCGAGGTGCAGAATTTTGTCCTACAACTTCATCAGATTTGAGAATTAAGCTTAAATGTTTTATTTCCTCCACTGCATTAATTCTTTTTGGGGGTTAAGATTTAATTCAGTAATTGAATATTGCAATAACAGATGATAACATAATGTAAATAGTGCTTACCTAGTTACAGCACAGTTCTTTCAGCAGTATGGTAATTTCCTCCCTAAATAGCTCTGTATTTGTCTTGTGAAAATGGTTGCTTATGGAATACAAAATTAAGCATCTTCCTTGCTGCAAATAACTGGACCACATTCTTGGAAGGTTGTATATGGTGGTTGAATTGTAATTTTTATATCAACAGCTCTGTCACATTCTGTCAAGCTGCCAAATTCTCTAGTAATTTGGAAAGAAGCAGAAGTTCAGACTTTCTTTTCTGACTTCTTTAATGCTTTCTGTCACTGTAAAGGTTACTGGGACAAGAAAAGTTTGTGTGGTGTCCAGTTTAAATAAATTCCTAGATAATGGAAGATGGAGATTTGTAAAGGAGAAACTTTAAATACTGTATCACTTAATCCAGTTCTGTCATTCCCATCTGTCCCCAGGCTTTCTTCTTTTTTTTTTTTTTTTTTTTTCCTAACTTAAAGTGAGATAGGGCAATACTGCTGTGTGCACATTGCATTAAATTGCAGGTGACTTGGTGAGTAATGTCCAGTTCAAGTGCTGGGTGTTCTCTGGCCAAGTCTAATGACTGAGCTTTGCTTATTTGAGCTGCCCTTTAGTGTGCGCAATTTCTAACTTTTCTACACTGTCAACAGAAAAGCCTAAAATAGCTGTAGGCTTAGGTACACTAGAACCCATAAAACCTGAACTTTGGCCATTTCTGGAATAAAGAAGCTTCATCTGATAAAATGGTAATACCTGTATGTTGGTATAATAGTTTCCTCATTTGTCTTCATAAAATAAAAGTAAACAATATAAATGATTCAGTTACTGGTCTTTCATAAAGTAGTGTTTCTAAAAAGGACTAGGAGATGCCAAAACACTAGTATATTGATTAATGTTCATTACTGAAGTAACAGAGATTTTAGCAGAATTCCATGTTGAAGATGCGTTTTGCTGCATTTTGGATTCCTTCCCAGCTGTCTTCAGTTAGCATGCTATTGAGCACTTGTTTTCCTATTAATATTACCAGTGTTTGGGATTTCAAAGTAGTACAACTATTCCATTCTGTATTTTACAGGTCAAGTTTTATTTGAAGGAGCATCATTTTAACATGCAGGTAGTTTGCTTTGCTAGTTCTTAATTTGCTTCTAGACCAGCCTGTGCAGCTGGTACACTGAAATGCACAACCTGTAATAGCAGGGTGAGTCTGAAGAGGTTTGAAGTTCATTAGATAACCTTAGTGAAAACTTGTGCCTCTCCAATTATTGGGATAATTACTGTTTTTTCTAATCTCCTCTCATAGAGGCAGCACTATTGTGTGACTACAAGTTGCCTTAATGAGTAGGTTACAATGGGGCAATTTTTTCTGTGAACACTGCAGGCTTTTTCTGAAACCTTCACCTCTTACTGGCTTTGTTCCTTGGAGACAGGACTGTGAGGATACAATAGTGGCTGCCCTGAAGTTTCAGGCAAACATTAGGGGACTCAGCATGGCAGACTTCTGAAACACGCAGTTAAATATTGGTTCAGCAAACAGTTTCAGATGTTGCAGTTTGATTTCGGAGACACAGTAATGATTAATCTAGGAAGAGATTTTAGTGATGCTTGAGATAAATGCATCCTGCCTAACATCCATAACTAAAAAGCCATGCTGTACTTGCTCCAGTTGTATGTCCTGGTGTAACTGGAATTAATATTTTCAGATTTGAAATTGTTTAGTCCCCAGTCTACTGGGGACTTGGAATAGGCTGTTATCCAGAAAGGAAAAAGTGGGGAACTCTGGGCGCTTGGAATGGTGCAGTAAATTGATTCTGAAAAAGGTCTGCTGACACTAGGAGGCCTGCATGGATGAACAAGGAGCTCCTGCACAAGCTCAAACACAAAAAGGAAGCCTACAGAGCAAGGAAGCAAGGACAGGTAGCCTGGGAGGAATACAGAGAAATTGTCCAAGCAGACAGGGATCAGGTTAGGAAAGCTAAAGCCCTGATAGAATTAAATCTGGGCAGGGATGTTAAGGACAACAAGAAGAAAAGCTTCTATAGGTATGTTGGTGATAAAAGGAAGACTAGAGAAAATGTGGGCCCTCTCCAGAAGGGAACAGGAGACTTTGCTACCCAGGATACAGAGAAGGCTGAGATAGTCAATGACTTTTTTGCCTCAGTGTTCACCAGCAAGTGTTCAAGCCATACCACCCAAGTTGTAGAAGGCAAAGGCAGGGACTGGGAGAATGAAAAACCATGCACTATAAGAGAAGATCAAGTTTGAGACCATCTAAGGAACCTGAAGGTGCACAAGTCCATGGAACCTGATGAGATGCATATCTGGGTCCATGGAACCTGATGAGTCAGGTTCCTGACTGGGTCAGTCCAGGTCCTGGGGAAACTGGTGGAGGAAGCTGCTAAACCACTATCCTTCATATTTGAGAAGCCATGGCAGTCCAGTGAAGTTTCTACCGACAGGAAAAGGGGAAACACAACCCCCATTTCTAAGAAGGGAAAAAAGGAAGACCTGGGGAACTACAGGCTGGTCAGTCTCACCTCTGTGCCTGGCAAGATCATGGAGCAGATCCTCCTGGAAACTATGCTAGGTCATGTGGAAAATAAGGAGGGTGACAGGTAACATGGCTTCACTAAGGGCAAATCATGCCTGACAAATTTGGTGGCCTTCTGTGACAGGGTTACAGCTTTGCTGGATAAGGGAAGAGCAACTGACATCATCTGCCTGGACTTGTGCAGAGCATTTGACACTGTCCCGCATGACATCCTTGTCTCTAAGTTGGAGAGACATGGATTTGATGGATGGACCACTCGGTGGATAACGAATTGGTTGGATATTCGCACTCAAAGAGTTTTGGTCAACGGCTTGATGTCCAAGTGGAGACCAGTGACAAGTGGTGTTCCTCAGGGGTTGGTATTGGGACTGGCGCTGTTTAACATCTTTATTGACAACATGGACAGTGGGATTGAGTGCACCCTCAGCAAGTTTGCCGATGACACCAAGGTGTGTGGTGTGGTTGACATTCTGGAGGGAAGGGATGCCATCCAGAGGGACCTTGACAGGCTTGAGAGGTGGGCCTGTGTGAATCTCATGAAGTTCAACAAGGCCAAGTGCAAGGTCCTGCACATGGGCCATGGCAATCCCAAGCAGAAATACAGGCTGTGTGGAGAATGGACTGAGAGCAGCCCTGAGGAGAAGGACTTGGGGGTGTTGGTTGATGAAAAACTCAGCATGACTTGGCAGCGTATGCGTGCAGTCCAGAAAGCCACCTGTATCCTGGGCTGCATCAAAAGAAGTGTGACCAGGTCAAGGGATGTGATTCTCCCCTTCTGCTATGGTGAGATCTCACCTGGAGTACTGCGTCCAGCTCTGGAGCCCCCAGCATCATAAGAACCTGTTGGAGCTGGTCCAGAGGAGGGCCATGAAGATGATTAGAGGGCTGGAGCACCTCTCCTATAAGAAAGGCTGAGAGAGTTGGGCTTGTTCAGCCTGGAGAAGAGAACGCTCTGGAGAGACCTTATTGCAGCCTTCCAGTACCTGAAGGGGGCCTACAAGAAAGCTGAAGAGGGACTTTTTACAAGGACATGTAGCAGTAGGTCAAGGAGTAATGGCTTTAAACTAAAAGATAGTTTTAGTTATTAATTAAGTTATTAAGTAATTTAGATAAGGAAGAATTTCTTCACTATGAGGGTGGTGAGGCACTGGAACAGGTTGCCCAAAGAAGTTGTGGATGCCCCATCCCTGGAGAAGTTCCAGGCCAGGTTGGACAGGGCTTTGACCAACTTGGTCTAGTGGAAGGTGTCCTTGCCCATGGCAGGAGATTGGAACTAGATGATGTTTAAGGTCCTTTCCAACCCAAACCACTCTATGTTTACATGATATGATCATTGGAGCTCCTCACTCATGGTTAGAAGTTGTGCAGTACATTGTTAATAACTGATAACTGGTTTATAAGTAATGTTTTAAACAAGAATAAACCTCAGGTGCTTAACCCAACTGAAAGCTCAGATGTGATTCACAGGAGTATCTGAGTCAGACATGTTTCCAAATACTAAATCACATGGGTGCCTTGCATGTATTTCTGCAACTGAATTCCCCTTGCTTCTGTACATGGGGTGCATGGGGTTTCTGTTATTTGGTGCCCCATAAATAAGTCTGTATGAACACCACAAAGGTAACCAAGCACCTTTTAATGGTGAATGATGGTTCTTTTGACAGTATCAGAATTTGAATGCTGCTTTTTAAAACTACTGAGCTGCTTATAGATAATCCACAAACTTTAAAATTCTTAAGCACTGTTGTAAATCTGGAAAATATCACAGTTTCTCTTTTTTTTTTTTTCATGCTCTGTGGCAGCAGTTGTCTACTGACCTGTCTTGTAATTGCATGGAAAGAAGCTGTAATTTGTTTTACTACCTTAAGATTTTAAGATCTGTTACATTCTAACACTTTTAAGAGAACTAGTCTTATAACCATCTTAGTCCTCATACTGCGTCAGTAAGTTTTAGTCCTTAGATGCTTGAGCTGAACAAGGGGCCTCCTGATGCGTAGGAATTCATTCGAATGCAAGTTTTTAGTGTGTGTGCTGCCTGTAATGCTGGCCCCGAGTGTGTTTCAGTTGGCTTTGGGGTGTGCTGATGTTTGCTTACAAGTAGACAGCTATTAAGAAGCTCATATTCTGTAAATCAAAAATAAGATACGTAACCAAAAATGAGCCTGAACAGAGTTCAGGTCTTCTTTCCTGACTAAAAAATTATTTTCAGCAAGACAGTGAAGTCCTGTGTGGTAGAGCTGAAGAGATAATCTGCTTATAAGGTCTGAACAGCTAATCTGTCCTCCCTCAGGAAAGCCTAACTGGCTGAAGCAGCTAGTCAGTCATTGTCTTTATGACTAAAGAAAACATTTCCAGGGCTCTTTAACACTTGAAAACTTGCCTAGTCACTTCTTTCTTACACAAAATCATACAGAAATGGTTTCAAGGTAAGCTTCTTACACTTTCATTCTAATTCTAAAAGTGCCAGTGGTTTAAGCCACGTGCATGTCGCTGGGAATCGAATATTTCATTACTATCCCTTACCCTATTAAACATTTCAAACTTTGTGTTTTGTGCTTTTTGGAAACCCTGCATGCTTTGTTAACCATTTGCTTGCAATATAAGGTGAGTCTTTTAATTCTTAATGAATACTTAATTAAATACCTGCCAGAAGTATTGTAGGCACAGCAGCTTCTGAGGCCAAAGAGGAGCTCCCTGTTCTGTGTCTCCTCTGTTGGCAAGCATGTTTTATTAGCAAGAAGAAATGATGCAAATCCTTGTTCCTTAGCTTTTTATCTGTATTTAATTTGGTTCTAATGTGCTTATAGTCAGTGGCGTTGACTTCAAATGACTAGCTGCAGGCTATATAACTTACTTTAGAGTTGAAAAATTGCTCAGAACAAAGTGAGCCAGCAGGTCAAGAAACACATTTTTAATGTAAATTTGTAGAGTAATGTGAGGATCCAGCAGTTAACAGCTGGTGAGGGAACTTGGAGTAATGATATCTGAATATTGTGACCTCTCTTAGTCCAGAAGTGGAGTTCTTGATTGAACTTAGTTTCACTTTTTGGATGAGTTTGTTTTAATTCAGATGTTGCTGAAAGCAAAAAACAGTTGTGTTAAAAACCTCTCTTTAGTATTACATTTCTATTACACAAGTTAATTTTAATGTTTCCTTATTGTTTAATAAAATCATTGTACAAAACCAATTTGAAGGGATGGTTTAGTCTCTTCAGGCTAGTAGGATATTTTTCTAGGCAGATGTAGTTGGGCACATACACAAGAACAGTGATGCCTGGCACTCTACAAGCAATATACATTTTCTCAATTTGCTCTGTATTAGCTAAAAAGATAAGCATTGGGGTCTTTTCTTCTTTGTAATAAATCTTTATCACTTCAACTGTTAGTTTCTAGAATAACATATAATCTCTTGAATTCCTAAAGGAAGGCTTCTGTAGGAGTCTGTCTGAGAAGACAGTGTGCCTCGTGTCCTCTTACGCTTCCATCTTCAGTTTTTTGTTTTCTTCTCGTCTCTTAGGAATGCCTGTGAGAGGAACATGTGTAGTGATTACTGTAGGCAGGACAGGAGGTTGCTGCCTTTCTAGGCTGAGAGGCATAGGCATTTGAAGAGCCGCTTGATATTTCTGCGTAGGCTATCCAAATGTACACTTTGCCTAGCAGTCTGATACAGTTGTGATAGAGGGACTAAAATGAAGTGGCATTTTTTGTCAAATCATAGCCCCAGATGTTGCAGCTGCTGCAGTGAAAATCTCATCCGTCTTGGAGTGCTTACTGGCTTTTGGGTGAGCTTGGGTTTCAGGATAGAGTGGGGGGAAGGTTAAATCTATCTAAACAATAGCCACTGTTAGACAAAAGGTAGCATACTCTGAGATGGGAACGAAGTGGGGGGCTGCTGCCTGTCTTTCTGAATCATTTTTCTTCCTGGTTTTCCAAGCTCTTTGGACACTATTTGTTTTAATTCTTCAGCTTCTTGCAGTACCTTTAGCAATATCAGCAGTGGGAGTTAGTGTTGTGTTTTGACTTGCTGAGAGTTTTCAAAGACGCATTGACTAAAACATGGCGACTCGAGTAGTCTGTGAATGGTGAAATGAAACAATGGTTAAACTGATATTTAGAGCCTTGCCTACCCTACATCATTTCTGTAGCTTCACTGATGCAATGAGGGTTTAATGCTGACTCTTCAGCTGATAACAAGTCAGATGGTCTTCCAGTTGTTCTAAGTAGTAAACTATCTCAAAGACAATATTAGACAGTAATCGTAGAGCAAACTGCTGTGAAAGATCAAACAGTACAGAACAGAAAATGCAAAAACAATCTCAAGTTAACTGCCTTTTGTTTGCAGAGTATTGCCACTTTTAAATGCTTAATTTTGAACTGTTCTTTCAGATGTAATCAAAAGATATTGCCAATTTCTGAACTGATTAATTTGCAGCTAGGTTTTTGTCTTTATTCTTTCCTTTCTGCTTCCTCAATTTCTCTAATCCTGGCATCCCAGCCTGTATTCCAGGAATGCTATTTCTATTTTGTTCTCTTAGAACTGACCTTTAGAGTTTTGTTCCTAAAACCAGTATTGGTCGGAAAAGCAATTGGGGGGGTGGGGTATGGAAACCAACAGCCAAAAAACTCCCCAGAAATGCAATCAAACAAAAAACCCCAAACCCACATCCAAAAAACTTGTAGTAGAGAATGAATAAAACGCAGTCAGGAAAGACTAAATGATTCTAAGACAGAAATGCATTTTACTGTTCTGTGCTTCCAGGTGTGATCAACATATTGCTTATCAGTGTTTCACAAGCAGCTGGTTTCAAAGGCTTATGCTTACTAGACCTACTGAAAAACATTTGTACTAACTGATGCAGTTTTTGTAGTAAACCTTTCTGAAGTTTATTTATAACAGAAATGTTACTGGAGTTACTTGAGGTGAGCAGAAAACCTTTGTTGTTCATTCCAGCTAAAAGCTTAAGCTGCTGTCCTAGAAGAAAAGTACAAGTCTGCTTACTGTCAAGGCTATTTAAAATTTAAGGACTTGACACGTGAAGAAGAATCCTAGCTAAAAAAAAAAAAAAAAAAATTATGCTAATGACTGTTTTGGGTTTTTTAAAAAGACATTTTACCAGGCTTCCCAAATTAGTTTCTGCTTCTCTAGTGGGTACAGGTTTCTTTGAAAAGATTTATCTTTCCAAAACAGAACTATGGAATTTGATCCTCTTTCTGTGAATCTGGGAACTGCTGCCACCAACAGTAGGATAGGAAACTGGAGACGAACCATGAACCATCCTTGCTGCTGTGGTACAGCAGTTGTCTTCCTGAGACAGTGGCACCAAGCAGATTAAACCTGTGAATCCGTGTCCCTTGAAAAGAGCACTTACTGGATGGCAGAAGCACTGAACTGCTGAAGTGCTAACTAGTAAAAGGAAGGCATGCATTTATGGGAATTTCATGCTATGAACCTTTTCTGGATATTTCCTTTGTACTATCTGCTATTGCCAGCTGTCTAAGAGGAGCAATTGTAGTACAAGTTTCCTGAATTTTAACACATGGCTGACCCAAGAGCTCATTCTATTACAATGAAGTCCAGTCTCTAGGGAGAGTGTTTTCAAAGGTGTGTCCAATTTTTGCATAGCTTCTCCAATTTTAGTGCTATAAAGCATACTTGCATTGTAACACAGCAGTTCTGCATCAGAAAGTCCAGCATTACAAAAACATTTTGCTTCAGAAGTGTGAACGGAAACAAAAATCAGTAATTGCTCTATGTGGGTCGCTAATCATTCTTATCAACTGAGGTTTAGAGAGGGAAGCTGTTGTCAATAAAAGCTGCTGTGCGCACAACGGATGTGCATTAGCTGTTAGTGTGTATGCTCATGGCTAGTGAGAAATGCACAGTGGTTTTCATTGTCCTCTTTCTCCATGAAAGAGCTAGCCCGCTGCAGGTGAACTGTAATGCGGGCAAGTGTGTGCCTGTGCACATCAGGATTGTCAGACTTGGGGGTAAGTTGCTCTTCTGTCTGAGTCTAGTGTCTCTTGAGTGAAACATCTTAGAAAATGTGGAAAGATTCTTCTTATGACTCTTCTTATGATAAATAGGTGCTTCTGTTGCTATCTGCTCTTTCAAGATTCTGGGAGAAATACAGAAGAGCCAGTCAAGATGTCTGTGGAGATCTTAGATACTCTTCTAGTAACTTAGTGTAGTGATAATGTAATTTTTCATTGGAATTTTATTTAATGACTTTTGCTAGCCAGCTTCCTTCCCACTTAATTTATGCTAAGAGTCTTGACACACTGACAGTTAAGTTATGTCTGCTTGCAGAAATAAGTTGGCAAATGCTCTTGGTTATTTTTTTTTTCTTGGTTTTTAATATTTTTGGGAAGAGGAGGGAGGTACTTAACTCAGCCAGAAGTAATGGAGGAAGGCTGAGTCTGTTCCAGGTCTGCAGAGGAATAATACTTTTCCTAATCTAGGTTCTGCTTTTCAATGCAAAGAATCTTTTGTATTCTAATATGCTTAGGTACTGTTACTGTTATCTTTCTAAAAAGACAGTAATAGTGATTGATGGCAATGCTTAGGATTTCTACAAGTTAGAGAGGCTTCACTCTTGTTTGAGTGAATGATTGTTCGATCAGAAGTAAATATGAAGTGCAACAGTTACTGTAACAAGTCTATTGTTTTTTAAAGCCGTGTTTGAAGAAGTTGCCTTTGTGATGTTCATTCTGTGACCTTTGGAATTTGTGAAAGATTCTAATTTTATAAATATTCGAAATGTCCATAAGCCTAGACCTAATATTCGATGCATGTATGGCAGTGCCCAGGAGCTAAAATAATTTTCTGATTAAGTGCTTTCTTTTCTCCATGCCTACATGCTATCTTGCGGCAAAGATCGAACTCTAAGCCATAAGTGCTACTTGGATGTAATATTTATGGCCAGTAAGTAGGAAAAAGCTTGTTACAAAACCAAACCATTTCCCTTTTTATAGTATTTTGGAACTGATTTTCAAAGATTTAAATAGGGTTGGGGCTGATGCCTCTGCCCAAGGAGAGGCTAGGGGGAGGGTTTTTCATTGTTAACAATACAGATATTAAATTGAGATAAAACGTTTAGTCACTTAGTTTCACTTGTTTTGGAATTGGTTGAGTTTATACCCGTTTTCCCATTAAATCTCAAGGGTCAGAGGATAGCGTGAAAGCTTACTTGCCAGGAGTTCCTAGGAGCTCAATTCCCAAACTAGGCAAATGTAGTCCAGAAATGCAGTGAAATTTCGCTCTCTGAGTGAAAACTGAGTACCAGCAAAAAAATCTGGGGAATGTATTTGAGACGTCAATATATGGATCAGGTTACCAATGTATTTAAAATGTTTAATGCTCTGTAAGAATCCATTTCTGTAGTATTGTGAATCTTATTTTTTTCTTTTAAATTTCTCAAACTGTGCTAAGGCAAAAATTACTGGGTTTGTTTGTATTTTTTTCCTTCTACTTTTTTTTTTTTTTTAACAACTTCTGAAACAGGAATCCGGAGCAGGTGAATGGATAGACTTTGGCATGATGACTTTATTAAACTCTATGTATCTCTCTTGGTCTTTCTTTTCCTACAAGCTGAATACCTCTAGATTTTTTCTGAGTAACTTTATTTCCCTGCTACATCTGGAGAACTGACTATTTGCATCTGAGCTCTTATTAGACAGAAATATATCTTACCTTTCCAGTCTGGTTGTTACTGTGGGATGTTTTGCCAGTTTTCCTGAAGGCTAGTAAAACCTGCCTTTGTCCTGCTGAACTCTCTTCGTTCCTGTGAATGAAAGCAGGAACTTAATACTGTGGTGTGTTATTTGGGGAAGGCTAAGGCAGCCCCCTGGTTAGGAAAGCTGCGTTCCCCATGGTTCAGATGCCTAGCATCTGAGCTTTGTTAGATCGACTTGCAGGAACCGGGTAAGTATTGGTAACCTGTAAAAACATGTTCAATACAGTCATCTACTACTGCTGAGGGGAGAGGCCTGGAGGGTGTGCTTTTTACACCCCTACTTAAAATGTTCTTGTATTTCAAAAGGTATGTTTCTTCTCTTCAGTTTAATTTTAAGGAAAGTAAGGCAGCTTATTCTTATATTTGCATGGAGGCCTGATTTCCTGCTGGAAGGAAAGCAGTCAGTGTTATTACTGAAAACAGTTTTCTTCTAGTCAACTTTGTTTTGCATGGCATACTCTGAAAGTGCTGAAAGCCTCCGTTCTGAGGGAAAAGCTTTCGTGCAAGGAAGTGTTCAGTGTGCTTTGGGGCACATGTTTTTTTCCAATGTTGTACTTCTCTACTGGAGAAGACCAAGTGTCTGATTTGTTGTGCACATAGTTCAGGATTAGCTTTGTCAGCTGAACTACAACATATGTGTTTTTTCTCTGCGCTGTTTTTATTTACACTGAAGTAAAATCTTTGGGTCAGGCAGAAGTATTTGCACATGATACTTACGAAATTAAAATGTGGAGGAGGGAAGTTGTGTTTTTTTCTGGTTTTATGTCAGAAGAAGGAATGTCTTGGTGGGGAACATAACTTGTAATTTTGAGACATACAAGGCTTGATGGTCTGATATTTTTTTTCCTATCACATAACTGGCTTTCAACAGAAATCATTATTTTACTGTCATCTTTAGCAGAAACAATTAGTTTCTTTTTTTTCCTTCCTTCAACCTCCAAATACAAGAAGGACCTCATTGCTGTACACACTGTCTGACGTTATTAGTAATACCATTATAATATTCTTTTTCTTGGATTTAGTTTTTTCATCTGCAAGAACAAAGACCACTTCTGTATGAGCTGAGGTAACAAAAGCAGATGTGTTGATGGTG
The DNA here is from genome assembly GCF_964289735.1 of Phaethon aethereus. Lineage (NCBI taxonomy): Eukaryota > Metazoa > Chordata > Aves > Phaethontiformes > Phaethontidae > Phaethon > Phaethon aethereus. The sequence goes on along the minus strand of NC_138576.1, from coordinate 69,957,076 downwards.
AAGATGAGACCATAGTCTTGCCTCTTTCAAGATGCCCTAGGGAGACTGATGTGTTTCGTGAAATAAACTTTCTGCTGCTCTTAATCCTGTACAAGCTGGAGAAATAAGGGCTATGATGTGATCTGTATAGAGTATTGATTTTTTTAAATTTTTTTTTTTAAAAAACTTTAAAAAAAATCTTTTAGCAGGTGTATCATGATAGGGAGATGTTTCTCTTCCTAGTTGTCCCTTTTCAGGCCTGTAAATCAATGACTACATTATCACTTTTAGATGCCTTCATATTACAACTACAAATCTTCCTAACTTTGCTTTTAGAAATTACTTGTCTCCTAAACTTCAAGCTACTAAAGATTCCCACCCCCCCCTTTGGAATTGAGTTTATAGCTTGTTGTTTTAGTTGTACAAGAAAAGCTTTTTGTTATAACTGTTATTACTGTCAGTTAAAATCTGTACTTTTTCTGTTTGGCTTTCCTGACCTGTAGTCTAGCTTTCCCTTTTGCTGCTCAATGATACTGCAGCATTGGTGTTAACCACATAAAATAATGTATTAATTACTTCTGGGGCACCTGGTAACAAAGATTTGGGGTGTAAATAATAAGGCTTTTATCTTCTATAATTTCTACTGGGGTGATGGGATTTATTTCAGGGGAAAAGCAGCTTAGATAAACGGTATATTGCTGTCTTGTTCAGCCAGGTTTAAAGTTTATCTAATACGCCACTTTAACTGGAAAGGTAAAACTTTGACTCTAGATCTTCCTTTAACAGTTCAGGGGAAAATGTGGTTTCTTTCTGTATCCATTTCAACAGTTTGAGAAAATAAATATAGTCACTTTTTAATTTTTGAGAGCTTTCTCTACTTTTACATTGGAAAGGAATCTAATAGAAGACAAGGAAAAGATGTTTAGGAATATAATCTTAGACCATGTCACAATTCTTTGTATAGAGGAGCAGAACTGTTCCTTAAATGTTAGACAACTTTGTCAGTGTTTGAAACATAACATTTCTTTATGTAGTGTACTATCATAGTCAGTACATGGTAAAGCCTTTGTATGTCTAAACACTTAAAAACAAAAGGTTTTGTTTTTCCTTCCCTCTTTGTGCCAATACGTAACAGGCCTACTCTCACTGTTTGTGCATTTGCAGAGTTCCTCCCGTATACAAAAACAGTCTCAAAACATAATTTGACATACTACTTTTTATGTATAGCTGTGGTTACTTACATCTGCAGTAACTTGTTTTTCTTTTTCTGAATTGCTTGCTCTATGAAACAGTTCCCTTTACCCGAATTGGAGTATGTCTTGTAGAAAAAAGTACTAATTGGATTGTTTGTTAAAGTTTCCTTCTTCCCCTGGAAAAAGTTGTATGGATAGTTCTGGACATGACAAAGAACAGCCAGTCTTAAACTGTGAATCCTCCTGGAAAATAATGATTATCTCTAACAAGTTCCGTAGGAGACTTTCATCTTCTAAAGTTTGCATTAGTGTTTGGCGTGGAGGTCAAATTTAGAAAACATTGGCTTCCTACATGCTGAGTTGCTCTTCGTACATCTAGCCTTTCCCCACCTAGTATTTCTGCTGCTTAAGAATGAGTTGTGCTGATACTTACTTCATGAAATCTTCTAAATAAGCTGGAAGGCTCACTGGTATGTTCTCTTTCGCATACAGGCTCGTGTTATGTACGATTTTGCTGCTGAGCCTGGAAACAACGAGCTGACTGTCAGTGAAGGGGAGATCATTGTAATTACCAACCCGGTAAGAAAACAGAGATGAAATCAAGGCTTCGGTGTGCTGCCCTGACCTACTTCTAGCAGGTGGAAGAAAAAAGGTGCTAGTTGACATCTGAAAGCTGTGGCTATCCTCCTCCTCAGAAGCATGAAACCTGCCTCTGAAGTTAAATGTAAACTAGAAAGAGTGTCTCCAGATCTTGCATGGCATGTGCCTCTCAACCTTGAGATTATCCTTAATATTCTTGTGGGTTATAGCTCCTGCTCATCACACATCTCTGCACCTTCAGTAAGTGAAGCAGAGATTTTACAGATACTACCAATAGCTTAATGTCTTGAGCTTTGTTTCTTTATAATCTGTTGAATAAAATTAATGCTTTAGAAATAGTATACTAATAGCTGTGTTTTGATGCAGTCTGTGTCCAGACAATTGACTGTAGTTTCATAAATGATCAAAAGTCCTAAAAATCAAACTTTTTCCCCCTCATGCTTGTTAAATCTAAAGCCCATAACAGCCATGTGAAACAAGCATGATCTGTGTTCTGTTTAAATTAGTATCTACTGCTTCAGCAAATTTAAGTGAGTTTGTTCATGGTCATGCAGTTGTAACTGTATTTTGAACATTGCATTTGATAGCAAGACAGTGATTCCTCCTGCGCCATTTAAAGCATGCCGTGAGATCCATCTAGCAAAACTATTTGTATATTGTTACTTCTTTTAGGATGTTGGTGGAGGCTGGTTAGAAGGAAAAAACAGCCAGGGCGAGAGAGGACTTGTTCCAACAGATTACGTTGAGGTAAGTGACTACTACGCTGCTCTGCGCTAAGAAAGCAGAACTACTGCAAAGGCCATCCTCTGGTTTGCTGATCAGACTGTATTGCTCAAACATAAAACTTCCAGTGTTAAAGCTTGGAATATATAATCTTACAGCAACTGTGGCTGGCTTTGGAGACCAGTGCAAGCATGCCATCCAAAGCTACTGTGCTTCTTACTGGTATCCCAAGAAATGCAACAGGAGGTTGTCTATAGTAAATACCGGTGATGTGCAGAACACGAGCTATTTTGAGTCTGCTTCTGGTTTTGGGGGTCTCATAATCCAATCATTGTTTTGTTTTCCTGTCTGAAGATACAGATACGGAATCGAAATGAGTAATGCAAGTTTACACTGGAGTTGCTGTGGCAGATTTGCCACATTCTCATAAATCTCTGGAATGGAGCCCCATTTCTGGGGCTCAGGATATGGGATCCCAAATCCAGGGACTACTCAGCAATTTTTTTCCTGAGGGCCTTTGCTGTCTCTTCAGTGTATGTTGATCTGCTCTTTAGGACTGGTGGCATGGGGTGGGGATGGAATGGGGGTCTCAATGCAAAGGCTGAAATCCAATTCACTGCTGGAGGGCCCAGTGTCTGTATGTCTGCAGGTTGCCAGTTAGGTTAAGACTCTGGCTGTAATTCCTGCAGCCTCATCTTAAGGCATGTTTCTCCTTTCCTTCACCAGTGCTGTGTGTGTTTATTTAAAAAACCAAAAGGAGAGTGGTGGTGAGGGGAGGATGCTTGTTCATGTAACCTTGGCTTTTTGTCTTCAGTTGGATAGCTTATGGCCTAGTAGCTTTTGGCTCTCCAGACTTGCTGTTCCAAACTGATCCTCTGAGTATTGAGTTCCCAGTCTCCAAGCAGTAATGTTAACAACCTTGTTAATCCCCAATGAATTTATAGTTAGGTGTCTACTGCCACAACAGTCTTAGGTGTTACATTGTGATAATGCAAACCAGTTCCATCTGTTGTGGGAGTAAATCCTCTAGATTCTCACATCAACTTCTTGTAAAAGGTACTATTCAATGTGAATTCAAAAAGAGTATGTGCAACTGTCTTAGTATCTAGTGACATGAATGTTAGTATGATTATATATGATAGACAGCATAATTTGATTAATGGAAGCATGAAAAATCTTTTGCAACTTTTTCCATTTCAGATTATAACCGAAGGTGCAAAAGATGGAATTAGCTGTGGTAACTCATTAGCTGACCAAGCCTTTTTTGATTCCCTTTCTTCAAATACAGCTCAGACCAACTCTGCTGCAAAAAGCAGTAATCAGGTATGTCTCCAGGTTTTCTAGGCACAGTGGGCATGACAGGTTCAGTTGACATAAATACTTGTACTCTTTGGTTGTGCTGTACCATATTTATAAACCCTCATAGAAGTACTAATTAAAGGAACTGTGTTTCCATTAGGGAACATTTTTGGTTAATATTAATGACATGTCTCTGCTACTGTCCCTGCTGGAAAAATTAGTATTCTAACACTTTCAAAAATAGAGCATTTTTATTCTTTCCAGTCTGCAATCATGTAAATCTGGGACTACCTGTGTCTCAGTTCTGTATAAATGCACTATAGCAAATTTACTTTATTTTCAAGTCACTTGTGTTAGTATGCTAACTTTTTTAAGTAACTATAACTTTTTTTAAATGTCTCCTACAATTGGGTGGTCCATGCATCATGAGCCAGAGTGAATGGATATTTATTTTTTTCAGAATTTGAGTAAGAGTTGTTTTTTTGATTAAAGAAGATGAAGTTAAGTTCGTGCATTGTCCCTAGACAGTTGGAGAAGAGGCTGACTTTGGAAGAATGTGAATGTTTTTCTCCTATTCCCCCCCACCCTCCCTTTTATTCATTGCTTTTTGCCCAGTGTGTCAGTTCATTAAGCAGCAAGTATTTAGTCTCAGGTTAGATATCTGTAGACATGCATTATCTTAAACACAAGCTGTTTATTACGGTCTGCAGATTGCTGCATGTCCCACATGTAGGAACAGTTAAACATTTCAAAGTCCACAGGTCAACAGAAGGAACAAAATCTGCTTTTCCTAACAGCAGCATGCAGAGGTCTCGCATGTTGGAAAGTAAATGCTTTCTTCTTCATAGCAGCTGGGGACACACACCTGCTTGTGGATCAGTTAAATATCAGTTATTAGTTTTCTTAATTGTAGTGTGCTACACAGGACTTTGACGTGAAGTGAGATCTTTTGAAAACTGTACATGGGGTGGTTTTGTATGACTGTGAATGTAACAGTTCATTGACTGTATAGTGTTTGATTTGTGCTTCCTTGTATTCAGCCGGACAATACCAGGATTGTGATTCTGTGATCACACATGTAGTGAGAACTCCAGACCTCACTGTGACTGGTTCACTGTTTATCACTAATTATTCTTTTTAATTGATGCCAGGTCAATATTTAGGTTAAAGACAGAATTCTTGAAATGCCTCATTAGTTTCTCATGTCAGACTGAGCCAAAAACATTGATTATAGGTTTGTTTTCCCTCAGTAAAACTTACAGTAATTTTGAAGGTAAAGTGGGAACCTCATTTCTTCTGCTCTGTCTGTTAGCCTTGCCCCATTTTTTTACTCCTATAGAGTTGCTAGCCAAACTTTATTTCTGGGTAAGCTTGAAATATTTGTAGCAGCTACTGCTGTCAAATCCAAATACTGTTTCTCTTCTGAAGGAAGAGAAACATATAACTTAATTTCACCTGGGAAGAATTGTGTACTAACAAAATGAATATACAATATTTTGAATGGTAGTAGAGGCATCTATGAGAGATTGATCTGTGCTTAACACAAGGTACTTGTGCCTGGAGAAGAAAAAAAAAAAAAGCCCTTGCCTATATACGACGAAAGGTTAGAATAAAGATACCTATTATATCCTAAATAATAGAGAATTACTATGGTAATCTAGTTTTGGAAGTTGCATTTCTAGAGGAGGGAAAAGTTTAAAAATACAGTCACTTTACAATACAGTTTACACAGTATCAGCAGTATACTGGCCCTGTAATCTGTACAGATTGCAGTTTCTCCTTAAATTTTGGAAAGGAGTAACTTTAGGCGAACATCTTATTTCACTGCCTTGTTCTTATAAGTGTCCTATTCCTCTCCATTATCCTTCAAATGCTGTGTGAGACAGTTGGAAGAACCAGGGTACCATAGTGTATTACAGTAAAACTATAGTGCTAACATTAATAGAAGAGAGAGGGAGGAGAAAAGTGTGCACCTGGATGCAGTCAAGGCCATGCAAAATGCAGAGGAAGCAAACTTCCTCAGGCTGGTGTGTTTGGATCTTTGGTTCCTGCTATGAAAAAACAGGAAAACAATACGGTTGTGTGGTCAGGATTTCATGTCATAAGTAATTTCCATTTTCTCGATTTGTTTTTAACTGAGTTCAGTAACTGCAGTTTAGTTCTATGTACTTTCTAGAAAAACAGCAGATCTTGATTTGAAGACTGGTTTCTTCAGCTTCTGACAGACATCTGGTAGTTTGTTCCAGTGGCTTATCACTAATAGGAATTCAACTTATATACTGAGCAGTCTCACTTCCACTTTCAGCTGTTAAGCCCTTCTCCTGGATCAGAGAGCTCTCTAGTGCATGGTATTTTCTCTTTGCAAAAATTCTATGGCTAATTGTCCTCTTGATTAAGAAGTTCTATCTGTCTGGTGTAAGACACTTTTCCTGCCCTTAAGAAAACCTTTTTTTTTTTTTCCCTGCAGTTTCTTTGATCTTGTGACTCGTCTGTAAAATGTGTGCATTGCTCATGTGTACATCACATGATGTCAAACAAATTTGACATTGCTGTTCCGGTGTATAAAAGCTTGATATAGTGAAAGATTGCATTGATTCGTGTAGTATTGCATCATGACGTTATACTGAGTTGCTCATTCCCTGCATACTGGCTTCTCTTTTAAAGCCACTGCTTATAAGAATATGATCTTCTACTTTACGGGTATGACCCTTCTTCCTAGATGTATTACTTTGCATTTGGTTATGATAACATTTACATTGTTCATCATGAGTTCGCTCAGGCACTTTGGATTGAGCTTGCAAGCAACTGACTTACTCTTTTCAAGTGCCTTAATGAGTGACTAGTTCAATATACAAAGCATTTCATCTTAAATGAAACTTGTGTGTTCAGGCTATGGAGAGCAAAGAAAAACAACGAATTAGGTGTCAATGTAAAGGGAATCAATGCTGGGCGTGGCATAGTAGAGGGAACTAAAATGTTCATAGATGTAGTCTGGTGGACTGAATAAGAAATGGCAGCATTCCTGAATGCTGACATTTTATGCTATTTATTATATTTCATAGTAACATGGTGGGGTACAAGTTCATTACAAGAAGACTTTAGAAAAGCACTTCTAAATAAATGGGATGTTTTGGGATTTTTCTTACTACTACTTTATTGAAGAAATTACCTTCTGTAAATATTAAATCGCTTTAACATACACGTAATTACACAGCACCCCCACCCCCCAGTTTCAATAAGTCAAAAGCCGTTTTAATTCTTCAAATTCCTTTCCGTCTTCTAACAGTAAACAAAAACCAGGTTGTTGCGTAGTCTTTTAGTACCAAGCCTTATTAAAAATAATAGATCTGGTTGAGTTGAAATGTATGAGTATGGGGTGTTTTTGTTTTCTTAAGAGATCAGTTAAACCACTGTGGTGTGGTTTAACCCTGGCTGGCAGCTGAGGCCCATCCAGCTGCTCACTTATTCCCCGCCACTGGGATGGAGGAGACAATCAGAAGGGTAACAGTGTGGGAACTTGTGGGTTGGGATAAAGACAGTTTAATAGGTAAAGCAAAAGCTGTGCTTGCAAGCGAAGCAAAGTAAGGAATTAATTCACTACTTCCCATTGACAGGCTGGTGTTTAACTGTCCCCAAAAAAGCAGAATTCCATCATGCTTAACAATTACTTGGGAAGACAAATGCCATGACTCTGAACATCACCCATTCCTCCTCCTTCCCCATAGTGCTTATTGCTGAGAATGATGTCATATGGTATGGAATATCCCTTTGGTAAGTTGGGGTCAGCTGTCCCAGCTGTGTCCCCTCCCAGCCTACTCGCTGGAGGAGCAAAGTGAGAAGTAGAGAAGGCCTTGACGTTGTGCAAGCACTATTCAGCAATAACTAAACCACCTCAGTGTTATCAACGCTGTTTTGGTCACAAATCCAAAGCATAGCCCTGTACTAGCTACTTTGAAGAAAATGAACTCTATCTCAGCCAGTACAACCAGTTATGTTTGAATGCAAACTTCATGTCTATAGTTTTATTTTCTAAGTTCTGAAGTGGTTAGGTATCTCAAATGGCAATGTGCTTCTCACAGGGCTTAAAATTATTTTTTAGCTTTATACATTATGTTTTCGCTGGCATATCTGCATATGCCCTGATAAGTCTGAGGGGATAACTGCTTTTCTTAGAGTAGCAATGCTGCATGTAATAGAGAACCCTAAGTCATTACAGTTTTCCCAGATCAGTTTCTATGCATGCATATTTCTCTCTCTCAAAATAAAACTTACTTCCTCCCTCTGCCTACACCCATCCCTTTTTGCTTTCCAGGCAGACAAGAGGCTTTTGGTTTCCTACTCTGGAATCCATAACTTTTTGGGGTTAAGAAAACCTCATCAGCTCAAACATTGCTCTGCTCCCTGTCTGTCCTTTTCCAAGAAGGTTTTTTGTTGTTCAGTAAATCTCCTGAAAAGTAATTAATAAGCAATAACTAAAAGCAGCTGCTCTTACTTCTTTTTCTTCACTGAGAAAGGTACAGTGACTACAACAACAATTTGGTGTTGTACCTTACCTGGGTGTGCCACAGATGTAATGTGACAGAAAAGGGGCACAGAGATGCTTCCTAAGGAGAAGAGAAGAATTCCACATGACCTTCGGCAGTTCAGTCTTCTCCCACTCATTCCTTGCATCAGTAGTGTCCTGGCAATAAGCTGCCTTGGTAAAGCTTGCAACTGCTCTTTTAAAGAGCTACCGGTAGACGATATTGGGGAGATGGAAAGCAATCAGAGGAAGCAATGAAGCTAATTGTACACAAACAAGGGAGAAAAAATGACTCAAGGTGACTGTTTTTACACTCAGAAGAAGAAAAACAGATAGGAGAATTTAATGTTACATTTGCCCATAACATTTGTGGTTTAATGTCTAAAAAGCCTTTAAAAATTATTCACCAAAAGTACAATTTAAGTAACCCTTAGTTGCCAAAGATGGAGGGTGTTGCATGGCTTTTCTATGGGTCTCGTGCTGTTTTGACCTTGGACAGAGCGAAATGAGAAATGTTTCTTCTCTGTCAATGTGCTGTTCTGAGCAGCAATGCAGGTTGCTAATTTTAGACAGTCATTTGGAACAACCAGTAAGTACATTGGCACTTATGTTTTTTCTACTTGTTAGAATTGCATATATATATTAAAGCAAATTACCTGTAAACTCTTCTGGTATTAGAATGACACTGGCAATAATGGTACTGAAATTAATATAAATTATGGCAGGTTAAACCAAATAAACATCTTGAAATACACTGAACACAAGATTTCTCATTTCTGATGAAAAACGAGTGGTATATTGTTCTGCTGTAGTATTTCTTTGATGCCAAGTTGCTTCCAAGGGCAGTAGCAACAATGGATATCCTGTTTCACACTTTAAATAGTGTTTCTCATTGCGGTTGACAGAGACTGTTAGCTTGGTGGCATTTGGACCCCTCATAATTAAAGTATGTCTAGAAATACAAGCATTGATGTAAAATTCATTCTGAGTACTCTCCTCCAACTGTTTGGGGTTTTTTTTGCAATCAAGACTAGTGCTTCTCAAGTCACAGATGTACTTACATTTATTTTGCATGTCTTCCAGGTTCAGAAACTTCTGTTTTAACGGTGATGATCTCTCTCTCCATTCTAAACCACAGCTTGTGGTGGTTTTTCATTCATCTAACTTAAAATGTTCTAAGAGTTGTGAACAAATATGAACTTTACATTTTAACAATAGTGTTTATCTGAGTTATTTAATCTAAATCTGAATGATATCAGCCTAAACTAGTTCTCCTTATTAAGAAGCTAAACCATACAATAGGCTTATTAGTGGCCTGTAAACAAACTGTATGTACCATTAGCCATAGTGGCTATGTACAGCCTGTGTAACATGCGTGTTTGAACGCAGGATAGAAGTGCTATAAATTTCAGTATACTACGCATTTTAGTCTGTATGGTTTCTCCTCCCTTCCCTCTAGAGGTTAGTCTAGCATCTGGTGGGTTTTTTTTCACGCTCGCTCTCTCTCTGGAGGATAGAAAACTGGTATTAAAAATATGTATAAATGAAAGTGGAGTACTGCCTGTCTGTTTCAGGGTGGAAGTGAACACCAGCTATGTTGACGTAGGAGCTGTAGATGTGTATTCAAGACACAGAAATAGTTCTTGTAGCTAACCGTAAGCTGCATTTGTAGAGGAGTTTGTTCCCTTTTCTTGACACTGATTCTCTAATCACTGCCAAGTCTACTTCTGTATGAAGATGACTCTACAGCTCTTCTTAGTTCTGGATAAAAGAAGTATCTTGAGAGTTCGCATTTTTGTGAATTGCAGATTTGTCAATCAATTCCAGTGTGACCTTGGTGAATCCATGTTTCCTGTCTTCCGTTATGTTATGGGCAGAACAGCAAGGGCCCAGGGGTAGGTACAGGAAGCAACCGACAGAAACCTCTCATGTCTGTATTGTTTTATCCAGTGGTAAGTGTGAAATAACTCAGAATAGTTTCTCTCTCAGTGGAAGAAAGATAAACTGCTATACAATTGTTGAAGGATGTGAGAATAAATGGACTGTCTTATGTGTAGAAAACCCTTTCCCTTCAGAAAGCTATGGGACTTCTGTATAGGCAGGATGACTAAATAGTAGTGAAAACACCTAGTTTGGTGAGCAGGAGCTGAGGCAAGTCTTAAGTTACTTGGTGTGTAGACATAAGTTGTTGAACATGCATAAGGAGGACACTAAAGCAGCTATTCTCAGAGATTTACTTCCTATCTTTTCTACTCTTTGCAACTTAGTGCTAGAAAGGCAAATTGTCATTGTTAAATTTGCATACCATAACTTCCTGTGCCCTGAACTTCTATGAGCAGCAATAAATGCGAAGATGAAGAAAATAAATATAGTGCTTTTATTAAGAGTACACTATTCTACTTCTGTGGAAATTTTGACATGCATGTTATTGCATTCCTGTAACAGCATTTCCATTCTCTGGCGTTGCTGTGTGTGCAGTAAAGTAGAAGTATTGTCATGGGAAATGTGACTCACTCATGTTTGCTTCAGTCCAGTTTGTCTTGTTAAACCGCTATGCTAAATTACCTTATAAAATGCGCGTGTACATTCACCATGGAAGTTACAATTACTTACGGATTTTGGAAATTAGTGCTTCCCTGACTAATAAACCTTAACTCTGCATAAATGCATGTTTGTAAGATTAAGTGTAAAGTTGTCTCTATGCGTAAGTCACGTCTAGAAGGGCATAGTGCAAAAGATACCTAAAAAGAAATATAAGCAAAACTAGTGCGTTAGAAATGTTCAGAAGAAAAAAAAAAAAAAAAAAAAATACCCAGAGTGTTTTATGCTAGTTTGGCTTTCATGATTAGTAACTTCTAGTTCCTGTTACAGATTCTCCATTGCTACGTGTAATTTGAAAGTAACTCTTTCCCCCCACCACCCAGTTTCAATCGCAATATTGCATTCAGACCTGTGACAGTGATTTGACCAGTTCTTGTTTAACCAGAGTACCAGGCAGTGACTCCCGTACAGTATGAGAAATGGTGGCTTGCTTGCTTTGAAATAAATCACATTCACATATTAAAAAATAACTGTCCAACATATGATAGTGATTGTACAAATTATGGAGCTGTTGAGTTTTTTTCTTGTGGGTGTTCCAGTGAAATGTAAAGGCTCAGGCAGCAAGTTGTTGTTAAACCGTAGTACTGATCACTCCTCACCCGTGGTCTATACCCATACCCTCAGGCAAAATCTGACTATTGAAATAGTTTTCCACAATTTGCAGTGTTTGAATGCTCTTTTTCTTGTAGCATCGTTTTCATTTGACTTCTTGTTTTGTGAGGTAGCCTTGTGGTCTCGTAGCTTGGCATTGACTACTATAAAGAATATTTTCATTTTCTAACCGTGACAGTCTTGTCAGGTCTCCTATGAGTGTTCCTACTTGCTTGCACACTTAGAGTGGCAGTGGCATGCATGTGTTGAACGATCCCCTTCACCACAGCAGGGGGCTTACTGCAGTATATAGTTCCCTTTCAGATTTGAAATTTTGTTGTTGTTGTTTATTGTTCACTGAGCATTTCTTATTTTAAGGTGGAATCATTGGCATTTGCCATTGAAAGTGGGAAACTGGAAAGCCTTAGCTGGTAATAGTCTCCAACTCTTCTTCCTCCAAAAAAAAAAAAGCCAACAAGGGAAACCCCTGTCCCCCGTTCCCAAACAAAAATACAGAGTGCTTTTCCCAAAAAGGAAGGATAAAGCCCTGTTTAATCTCTGTAGCCTGATCCTGGGATGTCTAGAGAACAGCAGAGAGGAACAGGGAGTCTTTCTTCTGTTTCTGGCATTGCTGTGAGTGGAAAACTGCCTGAAATTTCTCATCTGTGTTTCAAGAAGAAATCATTAGAGATTGAAATCAGCTGAAGAGAAGACAAGGCTATAAAGAGGTGTCTTGATTGCCATTTACATGTGCAGGTGTGGGTAACAAACAGAAGTCTGAGAGCACTCAATTTAATAAATGTCTACAAGATTTTTAGTGGCTGAAAGTTGAAACTAAGCAAACTTAAAATCATTTCCTTTAAGCAGTGAGGGTGACAACAGATGTGTGTTCTCCCTCCCCTCGTCCCATCACTGATTATTCTTTACTCAAGTCTAAGTTATGTATCTTTTTAAAAGACCATTCTGTACTTCAAAGATGGGTTTTTTTTGAGCCGAATCGGGAGTTAATAGATGGAAATCCTCTGCCTGCTCTGTGCAGAAGCCATGCGGCGTCTAGTCCACTTTAGTAGTACTCCATTCTTCCACTGGTGGTTTGGTTTTTTTCCTGCTGAAAGCAAGAAGTGTCCAGTGAGTGTGCCTCGGCTGCGTGCGGCCTGTGAGCAGGCAAAGGCCAGCTCCTTTGCAGTGACTACTTTATGAAGGGTGCAATGGGGCTGGGAGTGGAGGTGCTGAATGATGATTTCCTCTGGAAGGAAGCGCGATGACAGGAGCAGCTGAGGAACAAATGGGTTCCTTGGACAGCATTGCTCCTGCCTCCTTGTTAGCTGCTTCTGGAGGTCCTCCTGTTGCTTTCATGTATTTATCCACAGGAACATTCTAGTATGTGAATCTGTAAGGCTGGTTATCTCTTAAAGTCTAGCCCATCTCCACTCATGCTTTTCCTAGAGGATTTTTTCTCAGGAGAAAACATGTTTAAATTGTGCAATAGAAAAGACGGCCTTCCTTCAGGAGTGAAAGAAGTGCCCAGGACCACAATGCTAAGGTAATGATTTACCAGGAAGAAAGCTTGGGCGTAAAATACCATGGGCATGGCAGTGACTTAAGTATCTGCTAATGTGCACACTTGCTCTATGGTCAATACAGCACAGTGAATGCAGTTCTGTGGTTGCTGCAGAGTAGGCTTTTAGCCCTTCACATTCCCTTCCTGGAGGAAAAAGCTTGATTTTTAGGGTGACTGTCTATATTCACTTTTTTTCCTGTATCTACTCAGAGGCTGTTATCCAAAGGACTTGAGTTTAGTGTAATGTCTGAGTATGCCTAAGGCTTTGTCTCCATGCAAGTAACTAAAGCAGCTATAAAACTGGAGAGGTATGTTCATTCCTGTGAGCTATTCAGCTGAGCCACCATGACTTTTCTTGTATTTTGTGCCATTCCTCTGTGCTGTCTGTCTCTCCTCAGCCCTCTTCAAGAGTTTAACAATTCTCACTGCAGCTTTGACTGTCCTGGACTTCCCTTGGTCTGATCAGACTTACTTTCTCTACGCACTGCTTCAGCATGGCTTTTGTCTCCGAGTGGATTTCAAGGTGTATTTCTTACAGTTGGAAGTCGTCATTTTTGATGGCAGTTACCGAGATCTTTTCAGGTACTGAACTTAGTTTTAGCATCTGAACATCATCTTTGTTTTGGCTTTTGTCCCTCAGGAGTGGAATGGATCTATTCATCCATTAGGAGCATCCCTCAATATGAGGAATGAGTCTGCCAGGAACAAGTTAGTTGTTCAAGAGGTCAAAAAAAGATTTTTAGCCAGGGCAGAGAAACGCCTCAGTGACTTAGCTTAGCTTCACTGTTGTACTATTTAATTCATGATTATTTTGGTAAAGATACTGACATTCTACCCTCAAGCTGAGGATTTTCCTGTTGTGGTAGAATTCTTTCTCATTCAACTATAATTAGATCTTTAAAACCGTACTAGACTTCTCCCCAGCCCCCCACCAGTAATGATCTGTTTCTATAGTGAGTTTGAATCTGCCCTTATTGGAGGACTCTTAAAATATTTAGTAATGTGTTCCCTCTGTTGTCTGTTCCCCAGATAACATTTTGTAGTGTTTTTTCTCCTGGAACAGTAGGAGTGAGCAAGTCTGTAATAGTCCACAAAAGAGAAAATCAGGTGCCTTTAAGGAGTTATCCTTGAATTTATTCTCAGTGTACTTGTTTGATGTTACCTTGAGGAGCAAGGAGATGCAATGCTTCATTTGAAGGTTGATTAGTTTCTTAGTTATGTGTGGTGTGGCATTTCTTTTTGTGCGTTTGCATTTGAGATTGCGTGCATACTTCGATGTTAGGTGTGCTGTATCAAGTTCTATTGACTAAATAACAGCTTCTTACAAGAATTCTTCATCTTTTTTTGTGCCGACTAAAGAGATCAGAGGATTATCAATTTCAGTTATGGAAAACTAAAGGTGTGAGAACATGCAATTTAATCACTTAGAAAATACTTGCTGGCTTAATTAGGGTTTATTCAGCCAGAGGTAAGCTGCATAAATGGCTTCTCATACAGAATTTGTCCACTGCTGAGATCCACAGAACCACGGAGTAGAGCTGAGATTACCCTTTTAATAAATGCTGTGTCTTTTACTTGGTCCTCCATGGTGCTATGGGGCCTTGAGGATGGCAGGCCTGATTCCTGAACCCTTCTCCATGTTTACTGATTTTTGGCTACCATTTAAAAGTGTCCACAGTGTGTGTGTATGTAGGCAAACGTTTGAAGAAAGATGAAAGGAGACATGTAAATGCTCTTTGAGAGGTGTTGTCTATATATACATTCCTAACCCATCTCTTGCCTCCTTCCCCAGTGCCTTGGAAAGAAATGTGGACCCTTTGGCTGAAAGGAGCTGAGTGGCAATAGCATATCCCACCCCTTTTATAGCCTGGGTGATACACTTCAGGGCAAGAGCTTACCCAAAGCTTTCTTGGACACCTCAGAAGTAAAATTTTCTGATTTGAATAGTGCTTCCATGTAGGTACATAGAGATAAGACATCTAAGAGGGCAATTTAAGTAAACCATTTCCCCTTGCTGTACAGCATTCAGGGTATATCAGCGACTGTCTGCAAGTTTGGTGACGATTGCTCTTGACAGTCATTCTTTAGTAGTGTACCCAGTGTTAATATTATTGCCTCCCCCTTGTTTTGCAGCACATTTTCAGGTTTTTTTGCCACCCACTCATGTACCAAATTTCACATGAACTGCAGAGAAGAGGAAAACTTTACTCAGCCTTTTGGCAATCATCCCACTTCTGGGCTTTCATTTGCCGGTGATCAGCGCAACATATGTTGCAGAAGTATATGCAAATGAATATTATGCAAACTATTCTTTTTCTAGGTGCTCTAAGTTATGTTAGGAGCAGGCATGGTTTCCCATATAGTTGGGCCCCAGCATATGTGTTTTACTTTAGCAAAGATGACAAACTCTGAATGATGTATGTTTTTTTCCTCTTTACATAAACTCCTATCAGATGAACATCATAGGAAGAGCAGGCTAGTATAAGCTACCAGCAGCTTGTTTGTAATTGCTGAGAGTTGCACTGTGGATCAGCTAGCCAAGAACTGGGTAGACCTCAACGATATTGCTCCCTTAGGGAATAATGTTCTTGCATCAGTTTCATCCTCAAAAAAAAAAAAAAAAATCTCCCAAACTATGAATATAGAAGTTGTTCACATAATCTCTTTGACTCCATCAGTTCCTAGAGACCCACTGACTCTTGTGAGTCTTCTGAATGGTGATTTCCTCCCCGCTCGGGGGCTTGATCTTAATTTCCAGATCCTGGGGATTCTGTACCTAAGGAACAGGTGTTACATGCTATCAACAGTGCTTTCAAGTCTCAGAGGTTTGATAGTGTCTGTGAAGTCTGTCAGATTACTTTATTTTAGGAAAAACTAAAGCAAGACCTCTTATTCTTAAGTAGTATCTCAGAAGTTGAAATGAAAGGAGAGAATTTTTAATGAAAAATGGAGAGTTGAGTAGTGGTACCTTTTTTATGTATTTTGTGTAAGAAACAAACTTATTCAACATTTTTGCAGGGAATAATTTGGCTTTTAGTGGGAGCTTTATTAATTTTTTCTGTACTGGCAAATGTTCTAAGACTCATGTAAATGTTACAGTCTAATAGCAATTCATTTATATTAGGCATCCCTTCTTTGATATGCTGCTTCATGATAAAAATAATGCACTGGCTTCTGTAGGTTTTGAGACTTCCTTTTACAAAACTCAGTTTCTCCCTCTGCTGAACAAGACAAGCTTTGTAGGCTTTGTTTGCTTTCCTTCCCTTTCTCCTCCTTCCTCCTACACTTCGGGTGTGTGGGGTTTTTTCCTTTCTGCCAGCTAGTCTCTGCACTAAGTGTCTGGAGTAGACTGCACTTAACTAGTCAATGCTTTTTCAAGGTGTAGTGTTAAAATCAAGGAGCTGAGCAGGATGCTAAGCTATTAATCCAACTTACTGAGAGAGGAATTTGACAAATTGATGCAGTAGTTAAAGACATGTCTGCTCTACACTCTCACTGAGGTTTCCACCTCCACAGCAGCATCAGCAGAAGGGTATGTGTGATTACTTTCACCAGGAGCTTATGCTGAGAGAGTAGGTCTACAGGGAAATGCCAGACTGTTCCCTGGCAGATGTTTGTTTCCTTCTCTCATCCTCAGTGTGAATGAGTTAAGCTCTGACAGGGAAGCTGAACAGGTTGCTGGCCCTTATTCCCTAACTGTCATGCCAAGTGTGATGGTGTGGGTGTGCAATTTATGATTTGCTTTTAGTAAAGCCACTAATCTGAGCTTGATAAAATAAGTATTTGAAAAAACCTAATCCTTGACTTTTGCATTTCTGTTTTAAATGTGCTAGTTAACCCATGGCTTTATGTAATTAGTAATTCACATGCACCATACTTATGGTGTTGGTGTAAAATAATTACAATGGGTAAGAGTGCTTCCTAACACGGACGGAGCAAATAGTTTAATTTCCCTGAGGAGATGTAACGCTCTTATTAGTATGTGTTGGTGTCACATTGCCAGAAAGCTGATCAGTTCTTCCAGGTGCTTACTGCATTTAAGAGTTGTGTAGTTGGGAACATAGGATTTGGCAGCTGCTCCTAAATAGAACAAGTGCAGTGCTGAATGCAAACCCATAGCCTATCAGCTATGATCAAAAACTTCAAGAAGAAACTACATGGTCATTGCTCATTTCTTCTTTACTTTTGTCTTTATACAATATAGGCAAACAATGCCAGTGATCCTTGGTCCAGTTGGAACGTTGGGAAATCTGGGAACTGGGATAATGGAAATGCTGTTGACAGCTGGGTGACAAAACCTGAAAATGCAGCTGGCCAGAGAAACAGTGCTTCAAATAACTGGGAGACAGCAGCAGCATTTGGTCATCCACAGGCATATCAAGGACCAGGTGTGCTAATAATAATGCGTATATTTTTGAATACATTAGAGTAGGTGAACAATAGAGGTAAGAATTACTTAATCTTTCATAACTGTAGAACACGGATTACTGGGGAAAAAAAAAACAACCAAGACTGGCTTCCTAGTAGCATATTGCCACGTGGATAACTGGACATGAAAATAATAGGGTTTGTTTTTTTTTTAAAAAAAAAATCAGATCCACAGTAACAGACACCTCAAACTTGTATGGCAATCTGGCAAGCCGAAGTCTTGTGCATACATAATCTATTCTCAGGCCTGTTGTTGAGCTTGCATAACTGGAACTTAAACACCCTTGAATTTGTGCCCTCAGGCCTGTGAAGAAGTCATATCTTAAATCCTTAATTTTAGGATGTGGCTAGCTTTCCAGAAGATTCCTCTACCTTTTTTTAGTAAAGGCCTAATTTAAGAGGAGAACTCATAACTAGGGAATGCTAACTTGGAGTCTATGAATATGGAACACTATTGAATTCATCTTAACATGCCAGCATCTCTCCTTTCTTTTTCTTGTCTCCCTCCCCCCCAGACACTCTCCCTCAATGAATTTCTAGTGTAGAGTTTTGCAGATTGTATTTGGTGAGGATGGTGGTAATTAAGGAGGAATCACAAAATATTAAGAGCTAGTTCAGCCTTCTGTATTTACCTTGTTGATTACTTGCGTAGGAGTGCTGAGGTAGCTGCTTCTACTTTTAAAGAGAAAATGTTTAACTTTCTCCTTTCCCTACCCCTCTGCCCCCTCCTGCAGCTGCTGATGACGATGATTGGGATGATGACTGGGATGACCCAAAATCAACTTCACCATCTTATCTTGGTTACAAGGAGGCTGAGGCATCAGAGCCTGGGGGGGTCCAGCGTGGAAATTCTCGTGCAGCTGCTATGAAGTTACCACTTAACAAGTAATGGAAAATGCGGGGCAAATGTGTATATATTGAAGAGAATTGGAATTTGTCAAGATGTGTAAATGTGTGGCCATTCAACCTTCTTGAAATATGCAATGTAGATATTACAGTTGTAGGGTAAAAGTTGAGATGGATTTGTAGCTCAGCATTCTCCCTGTGTGATCAGACAATGCAGATCCATGACAACTTGAAAGTACATGACAAAGCTGTATAATTTTTGGACATGTTATATAGTCAAATGACACTTGCAAGGTCTGAATTTCTGGTCTTTAAAATTTAACTGTCTTTAACACTATGTCTGCTTAGTGAAAATAAAAGGTAATGGATGGCTTGTCCATACAGTGAGACTGATCAGACATGCTGTCCCAGAGTTTGTGAGCAATTTGAGTTGCTAAGAAATGGGGAAAAGTTCTGCTCTTGTGCGTCTGTGCATCACTCAGGTTGATTCTTGAGCCACAGAAAGCTCGATTTTTAGATAAAAAAAACCTTAGAATAGCATGAAGCTTTGTCAGGATTATACTAGCATTATCTTATGTTACAGCTTAGTGTTTATTCAAAAACTACTGTTACTCTGAGAAGCTACTGTGTGGTAATCTTGAAGTGGATGAAAGCAGAGTGGAAAAGAATTGTAGAATAAAGGTATCCTTGGGTAGGTAACTAAAATTAACAACTAGTATGCAGAGGCAGTTGACTTTGTTCATCAGCAGAGGCTTTGTCCAGTTTTGCAACAGTACTTCTGCATCATTGTGGCATCTACTCGTTGCAAACCCATTTAGTATAACCAGCATAAACATACCTTGTTTAAGAGTGTTATTTGTCTGTGAAGTAAGTCCTAATTTACTCCTGGTGTTTCTGCAAGCAGGCAGTGCTTGAAGGGCTAAGTATCTTCCTAATGAGAAAGAGAACCACCATTTGCTTTTTGTAAGACTTTTTACACTGACTTTACAGTTATTTTTGTGTGGTTTTCTTTCTAATTGGTGGATGAATTATTTAACGTAACTCATGTTTAGAAGCACTTGGTAAATCTGCAGTTAGTTGTTCTTTCAAATGATTGAAGTCTCATCTGAAACGGCAGGACGGTGTGCATGAGTGTGTGTGTGTGCGCGTTTCCAGAGAGGGTGGACGGCCGTGGAGTGGCAGATATTACTTTGTGTCCTCCTGTTATGTTTGCCTGATGGGCTGCAGAGCACAAATAGCAACTTAGCCTTGGAAGAAGCGACCTGCATTACACAAATAAAAGCTGGAGGTCAGGAGGTAAAACTTTTTCAGCACTTTCAGGTCAAATTGTTGGTTGTTTAAATAATACACATCAATTCTTTTCTATACTTGGGAAATACTAGAGGTTTCTTCCTATAGTGGCAGGTAATTCTGCATATGTCAATTCTTCAGAGGAAGTAAAATACAGAATAAACCTACCACTTTGTTTTATTGTTAGATTTCCTGGATTTGCAAAACCTGGGATGGAACAGTATCTGTTGGCAAAGCAGCTAGCAAAACCCAAAGAGAAAATTCCCATAATTGTAAGTTAGGGATGTGTGTGTGGTTTTTGTGTGTGGGTGGTGTGGTTTGTTTTGGGGTTGGGTTTTTTTGGTTTGGGGTTTTTGTTTGGTGTAGAGTTTTTTTGTTTAATTCCTCCCCACTCTTCCCTTTTTCCCCAGCTTAACTTTTAGTGTCAGGGTTGCTATATGTATTTGGGTCAGAAGAAACTGATACTGAACATATAATTAGAGATAGAACTGTCATAATAAAACTGTGTACCACTTAAGTATTTTAAAGTTGTGGTAGACAACTTTCAGCATCATATATCACTGAGGGATTTTTCAGGGTCAAGTTGTAACTCCTCCTTTCTTCTAAGTGTGCTGATTTGTATGTGTGTCCGTTCTGTACCCTCCCACCCCCCCCCGGATCTGCATTACTTGTGATCATGAAAATAAGCCTTTTTGGGATTGGGAGGCAGAGCAAATGCATTACACTGCCTATTAATTATCTAGATGGTTATCTAATACATAGGAGCTACGTTCATAAAAGCTTGCAATATTCAGTCATGATAGTCAGGTCATCTTCTGATCTAAAAACCAAACTGTTTCTAGATATATGCAATTCTAGTGAAATGTGGTTGAAGGAGTATTCCCTAGAATTCACAACTACTTCGCTATTAGGGAAAAATTGTAAAATACAGAGTATAGATTTTTTTTTTTTTTTTAATTTCATAACATAGATATTACAAGGTAAATACAACTGTGGTCAGTCATCTCTGGTTGTGAGAAATGCCTCTATTTCTTGACTATCAGGCTCTTGCTGAAATCAATGGAAGCTTTCAAGTGAAGAGAGAAAGTATTTGTCTCCTTGTTTGCAGCTAGTACAACACAATGTATTTAAAGATAATATTTGCAATTTCTTACAGATTGGGGATTATGGCCCAATGTGGGTTTATCCTACCTCTACATTTGACTGTGTTGTGGCAGATCCCAAAAAGGGTTCGAAAATGTATGGTCTCAAGAGCTACATTGAATATCAGCTGACCTGCACTGTAAGTATATTTGAAACAGGATCTTCTCTCTCACAAATATGGGTCATTTGTACAGACAAATAATGCAGTTCGTGTCACTTGGTAACAGGATTGTAAGACTAAGTGGTAGTTGTCATACTTTTTTCCTCAAAGAGTTACTTTGTTTTAGCATTTCAAGTTCTTCTGTAATTACAGATTCAAGGCTCTAAATCATAAATTTTATCTACATTCCATGTATTTACTATTCTGGTCACACTTGTTTCATGTCACTATCTGTAGATGCCTGTCAAAATTCAGAGTTGTGTTTCCTTTACAGAACACTAATCGGTCTGTCAACCACAGATACAAGCACTTTGACTGGTTGTATGAGCGTCTCCTGGTTAAATTTGGATTAGCCATTCCAATCCCATCTCTTCCAGACAAGCAAGTAACAGGTAATTATTCCCAGTTGTGAATTCATGGGACAGGAAATAAGGAGATCACTTTTTCACAAGGTTCACTTATTTCTTGCTGTTTGTTTTTCTCATTATTTTAAAAGAAGGTGTCAAACAAACCCCAACCTTTCATGATGCAAAACTTACGATGACTTGTGGTGGCCTTTTGATAATAAAATACCAACATTAAGAGCATCATTTCACAACTCAGGTTTAGTAGTCCAGCGATTTAAAAAAAAAAAAAAATTAAAAACAAACAAGAAAACCCTGGTTACTACAGAAGAGAATATTTATTATTGGAGAGAAGAGATAACTACTTATGTTCCATATTTGCAGACTCCCTGGAGAAATGGGGGGGGGGGGGGGTAGGTTGGCTTTGGGGTTTTGTTGTTGTTGTTTTGGTTTTTTGTTGGTTTCTGTTTGTTTTCCTTTTCTTTTGCATTTGATTGTAAATGTGTTATCTTCTAGGAGCTTTGAAGCAAAGCTCCCAAAGTAAAGGGAGCATCCCCTGACAAACTGTGGTTTTGGGTTTTTTGTTTGTGGGGTTTTTTTTTTTGCTGACAAGTAAAATGTTGCAGCTGTTTCTCGTGTTGCTTGATTTCACATTTGATTTAGAAAGCATTTTTCATTTGTATAACATTCGGCTCTAGTTTGATGTCAGTTCAGCTTGACCAAACTCTCTGAATCTTACGGAAATCTTCTGTTCTGACTTCAAGAAAAGTGGGATTGGGCCCTTTTAAATGCTCATGAGTTCAGTCAGTGCAATCAAATATGGCAATGCCTGTGCATTTTCAGTAGTGTCTGGCTTCCTTTCTACAAGGGTGTGCTTGAGAGCACGTGAAGAAAAGAATGGATACCTGTATTTGAGGAAAAGGCTTTACTTGTGCCTATTTCCACTTGTGTGCTTTCTGGTAATATTTTTTTATACAGCCTTTAAGACAACCAGCCAAAACCAAACATACAACAGCCGGCATGTCGCCAACCATGTGGCTGTGGGCATCACTGAAAATGCAGCAGCTCTGCTATGTTTGAAGAAAGCTAAGCATTGATGCAGATGCTGGGATAAATGCCGAGGAAACTGAAAAGTGAGGAAGCGACTTCCTCCCGTTTCCTTAGTCTCATGTTTAGAATTCACCAGTATTTTTGCTTAAACATGTGCATGTGGACTAAAAGGAAACCTGAAGACCTGATGTGATCTCTGCATTTTATTGTAACTGTATTTTAAAAGACTCAAGAGTTTGTCATCACCGTTAAACCTTGCCTGTGTCTTCCAGAGTCTGTGGGAGAGGATAACTTGTCTCATAAAAAAAACCAACCCACAAACCAAACCAACAACCACAAAAAAAAACCCCAACGAAAAAAACCCCCACCCATGCCTCTTTTTCTCTCCTTTTTTTTTTTGTTTTGAAACATTATGGGGAAACTCTGAGCTTATTTTTCATTGTGTTTAGGAGTCTTCTTTCTGAAGACTGTCTAGAAAAGTATTTCTGTCAAGAAAAATATTTCTGTCCATTAGTCTTGGCAAGCAAGACACTTTACAGACAGACTGACTTTGCTCAGGATCATGATGTTGCTGGTGATGATATGCCTAATGACCAGCACATAACTTCCAGATGTTACTGTTCCTGTTGCCTTGCATTCCATATGCTGGCAGGAATGCTGTGTAGATTTCAGTATAGATTAAGGGTGGAACAAGGTATTACTGCAGGTTATAGAATGTCTTTTCCACAATAGTGGATTTATATAGTTTGTGTTAAAATCTCTTAACTACTGAAAAAATGAGTTAGCCTTACATGTATGTATTCTAACTGGTTTATACGTATGACTTATTGAGATTTTTTTTTAAGTTTTTTTTCCAACACATTCCTTTACCTATATGTAAATATGTTTATGGGAGGTACTGATTTTTTAAATCCGCTATTCGTATCTGAGCACTCCAATTTAAAAATGCTTTGTTATCTAGGATATGCCAATTTGGAAAGTAAGTAGTTCCTTTTTGTCCAGTGTTTTTGAGCCTTATGTTGACCAAGGATTTACTAGACTGTATCAGAAAAATGTTTGCATTCTGAGCCTGGGCCTAGCTTCTCTCGTGGGTCATCTGAATATGTAATTTTTTCATCTGAAAGTTTGTTAATTTTTTTTTGGGGAAAAAAAAAAGATTATCTGAATTGTGGGTGGGTATTATGGTGTTCTAATATTTCCTGGCTATCTTTAAAAGGAAGAGTAGTCTTGGTCAGTAACCAATATACTGAAATTTAAGGTTTTTCTGATTTGTCAGCATAATGTTTCCTTCTTGTAAGTTCTGAGTAATTAAACGGTTACAAACTTGGCCAATGAATTAGGGATTCTGTTTTAATTAAAAAAAAAAAGATGGGGGGGGAGAAGAAAAGAAAAAATCCAAGGGTACTAGAGTAGAAAAGTAACAACTGCCATTCAATGTATAACAGGGCGCTTTGAAGAAGAATTTATCAAAATGCGTATGGAGAGACTGCAGGCTTGGATGACGAGGATGTGTCGCCATCCTGTTGTCTCAGAAAGTGAAGTTTTCCAGCAATTTCTCAATTTCCGAGACGAGAAGGTAGGAAATAAACTTTACACACAGACTGAGATTGAGGAATTGCTCCCCCCCACCCGCTTCAAACTTGGAGTTCAGCTTTGCAGCCTTCTCACTTGTCTCCCCTTCACCGCGGGCAGTAGTGGCGAGCTGAAAGCTGCTGCCTTCACTAACTAACTTCGCTGCTTGATTAAAATGAGGCATAAAATTGCTTGTGTGAAAGGCTATATGCTGTTCCAACAGAAGTGGAGCATCTTTAAAGTAGCTTTGTTGCCAGTCTTTTAAGGACAAGTTTGTGTCTTCCAGCAGAATAGGAACGTATACAACAACTCTTTTGGCTGTTGCCCTGATCTGTCTCTGTTGGAGTTACTGAGGTTTGTAGCAGTACTGTGGTACTGCTTTGTTAACAGAAGCTCCTTTGTAGGAGATCTTGGAGGTGTCTGACCCTATATTGTATTTACCCCCACCCAAGTTTTCACTGGAATGAGTTGTAATAGCATTATGCTGCAGTCTTAACTGATGTAACCCGCTCTTTTATATTCCCATGTCTGTCCCCCCACGCATTATCTTATGCTTTTTTAAGAGGTTTTAATATCTTCACCTCCAGTAAATAATTGTTTCTTCATGACTGAACTGCAGCTCTGTTACTAATTTGGGTATCTACTGATGAGGAAATAAACAGGAAAACTGCTGCTTTTAACTCAAAATAGTCATACTTCTAAATACACATAGATTTTGCTGAAGAAATAAATGATCCTTGGAAGTTTTTAAGACGAGACTGGATAAAGCCCTTAGTAACTAAGGTCACAGCTGACCAGTTTTGAGTAGGAGGTTGGACTACAAACCTCCTGAGGTCACTTCCAACCAGAATTATTCTGTGATCCTGTAAGTAGAGGCTTAATAACATAGTACGTAGCAGTCCTAGTGAAGTGCTATTTGGATGGCCAGTGGAGAGTTTTATAATTGTGCTAGCTAGTCAGCAGTTCTTAGAAGTTCTTCTAACTTATGGACTGCTATAAACAGAACAGATGTTGCAATACATGTGGAATTTTTAACCTTTTTATCTGCTCCCACTAAGAACTTAGTATGGCAATTGCATAATAGTCTCATGATCTTCTTTAGTAGACTGTGATATCAACACTATCACATCTGTGGAGACAGCTGAATATAATTGCTCTTATGCTGTATTTCAGTAAAATACAAGAAGGGTCTTTTTACCCTAGAATCTAGAAAACAAAGTGCACAAAGAAGAGGGAGAGAAACTCTAAGAAACCTTGGCCCCACTGAAACTTTCATTTAAAAGGTTTTAATTTATGGGTGGTCTATTGGTCAACTGTTCTTGTAAATGCTTCGTTCACTGCCTAAGTACATGCCCCTAAAGATGCATGAACAGTGGTGGTCAAACTTTGTCTTCCTCCCCACCCCTCTTTCCCCAACTTCCTTCAAGGAGTGGAAAACTGGAAAGCGGAAGGCAGAAAAAGATGAAACTGTAGGAGTCCTGATCTTTTCTACAATGGAACCAGAAGCTCCTGACTTGGACATGGTAGAAATGTAAGGTGGTTTCTTTTTGCATGGACATTATGCATCTGGATATACAACAGATACCGAGCTAATATAAAAATAGAATAGTAAGAGTGCACATATATTCATGGATTTGAAGAGGTACTCGTCAAGGCAGAGCTGAAAAATTGTTTGAATGTGAGATCTTCATATCAACCCCTCCAAAACTTGGTGGAACTACATGTGATGTCTCTTTGATTTCAGTGGCTGAATACTCATCCTAAAAAGATTTATGCAAAGCTAGTTGATGAGACAGAGTACTGGCATATCCTATGGAGTTATGTTTTATATTGCTATCGAAGTATATTTTGATTTTTAATCCTTCAATTGTGAACGGTTCCAAGGTGTGCTAGACTTACCAAGTAGCTTAGGATAACTGTAGGTGGACCATCAAGGAAAACAACGTTTCTGTAAAATACTTGTATCCAATGCACACACATGGATCTGGAATCCATGGAAAGCTATTAAAAATTAAAAGTGACTTAAATTATCAAATTTCATTTTAAATGGGTTACTACATTTTTCATATATCCTTCTGGAAGTGCAAATGGATATATTTATTTTATATATGTATATGTTATACATACACTTTTTTAATGTATAGTTCTCTTGGTGGTAGACCTTTGGGTTTCATAGAGTGAAACACTGGATTTACTCTGCAGCCTTTCTTTTACTCCTTTAGGCTTAATTATTTTTCTTAGATGATATGTAGTATGCATGGCATGTTTTGCTTGCTGTTGTAGAACGTGGAAACTTGGATGATGTTTTGTGTCTGAAACTGTGGATAAACTAGTTGAAATGTTTATAGTGGCAAAGCAGTAGTGTACCTACACCTGGAAATAACCCAGCATAGGTTTTATCCAAGTGATGCATATTAAGATGTCTATAATAGCCATGTGGTAGCAATTCTGTACTAGTGAAAAAGATGGACATTTTTAGGTCACTTCTGCTTTGAACATGAGGATTTCAAACTTGTTTGCTTTTCTTAAGTGATGTGTCTTACATATCCCAGCGGTATAAAAGCCAAATGGGTGAACCAGAGGGATGGTTTTGTGCATGGGGTGCAGGAGAGAGAGTCTGTATTATATACAGAACCCTGGCAGGGAACAGCCAGGATGTGTTCTGCAGAATAGTTGATCCCCAAACAGGGTGAGGGCAAGCAAGCAGCCTGTGGGAGACGCTCCCCAGAGGGTATTGGCTCCTGGGCTGGGGCTGGCAGCCTGGGGCGGTTCTGGGGACCTATCCCCAGGCATTGCAGGGGTGGCTGTAACACCTCAGACATCCACACCATGTTCCAGTGCCTGGGAATGTCACAGGGTACTGTTAAAAAAAAGCATGTATGAACATAGTCTTGAAAGCCATTACTCCTGTAGGTGGACAAACCAGCTTGTTCAGTAGTTCTTAGGTTCTTCAATGAAAAGATGCTCTTTACTGAAACACTTTTGCTAGTGCTCTGGCAGTCCTGTGTCATCCTGGTTTTGATCAAAGGATAGTAACCCCTGTGCTGGTTTATGAACTTTTTTGTGATCATGATACCGTAAAGTATGACATACAGAAAATTAAAAAGGATGGTTTGCTACTGGGAAAACTGGAGTAAAACAAGGGCCTCTTGAAAAGCCCAGGTTCTGTTTCTGTGCAAGTAACTCTTTGGGTAGGGTTTCCAGCTGAGGAAGGAGGTGCTGGTGGGGAGGTGGGAGCCTCTGGATGGTTGGGCCATGGCTGGAGCTGCTGCCCTGGCTCTGGGGAGTCGTTTAGAGTTGCCTTGCTGTGAGAGCTGTCTCGTGCAGGCTTTCACTGAGAGCACTGGTAAGATCTGATGCAGTTTCAATAATGCTCGTTGAAAATTAGAAAATACATGTCTAGTTTTCTTTTGTACAGCTCACAGAGTAGTGCTGTGTATGCAGTGCTGTGTTAATGGAAAGCTTTGATAGCTGCATGAAAACATGCTTAGAGGGGTAAAAAAGCACATACTAATGCAGAATTCTCTTTTGAGCATCACTGATTTTTTTTTTATTATTTTTTATTTACTCTCTGTAACACAACTGAACACAATGGTATTGTCAATATAATATGAAATTATGCATATATATTTCCCTAGAAGAACTGCTATATTAATTTTTATTCACCTATTTTAGACTTTTATTAAAATATCTGGAACAAGTATTTTCTCTATATTTGTTCATTGTTGTATGAATTTTGATAATTCTGTTGTTCTAACATCTAATTTCCTGTCAATGTGGGGTCCATGTATTTGTGTTAAGTACTCTAGGGATGCATTTTCCTCAAACTGGATTTTGCTGTTCTGTTACTGTTTGGCCTCATTGGGGAGGATACTTAGCTAATAGACTTTTTTTTTTTTTTTTAAATTTAAGGTAACTAACTATAGTGAGAATGATAGTCCAGTACCACATGTTTAAAAGAGTGGGGGAAAATAGAATGAAAAATACCTGTATCTGAAGAGGGAAATTCTGACCTTAGTGAACTGGCAGAGATTTCAAGAGATTAATTTATTTCTCTGATTAAGACCTAGCTGACACTACTAAACATTTCAGTATTGTGTTTAAAGTTAGCGTAATGTATCTGTTAAACTGCTTTTTGGTTTTGCTTTTTCCAAATGCCACAGAGAACAGAAATGCGATGCAGTCGGTAGGTTCACCAAAGCAATGGATGATGGAGTTAAAGAGCTGCTGACAGTGGGACAAGAGCACTGGAAGAGGTGTACAGGGCGTAAGTGTCCCTTCTGAACTCAGCAGTCATTTCTGTGTTGCTTTTCTCCTGTGTTTTTGGGGGGGGGGTTGGTCATTGTTTTTGTTGTTTATAATTCAAGGCACATCTTAAAACTAAAGGAAATCCTAAATTATCATGAGGCTTGTATGGCATTCTGGCTGCTTTCAGTGTCTATTGTGCAAGTTTGTTGTTTTTGTGTGTGTGTGTGTGTGGAGGGGGGTTTCTTTTTCTCATAACAGAAATATTTGGTCCCTGCCCATAATTTTAAAAATATTAAAAGTTAAATAATTCTAGTAATCCAGCTAAAGCCCTTGTTGGACCTGTTCTCATATATTTGTAATTTGTTTACATTTTAGTGACATGGGCAAAGTAGACCTGGCTATTTGATGAACTCATAAATGATTACATTTTATTAACCCCTTACTTAGGATTCTTGCATGCTAGGAGGAGTAATGTAAAGATGAAATGAGTTTAAAAAAGAAAAAGGAAAGAAAAAAAACCAACTTGATTCTAACTTAATCTTTAGCCCAATTCTTTTTCTCCTATCTTGTCTCTTCCTTCCCACAGATATTTAGGGTTGCAGAACTTCACACCAAGTCCCTATGACTCTGCCTGGGCTCTAATTTCCTAGTCCACAGCAGTGTTCAGTGTTTGTGGCCACCACAAGGCAGCTATTGAAAGGAAGCAGGTACTACAGCTGAGGATCATAATAAGAAACACTTCAGGGCAGGCTGTAGTGTCTGGCGACCTGTCACATAAATGTCCTCAAATCTCCTCTATTTTTTTCTTTAATTTTTTTTCCCTCCTTTTTAACTCCCGCAAAAAAACATAGTCCCCAGCCTTGGGAGTAAGAACATTTCCTGAATTCTCTTTTTGATGCTTTCTAACATAACACTGCAGCTGAGTATCTGGGGCTGCCCAGAGGGAATGGGAAGTATAGAAGCCCACTCTTTTCTGGTAGTGATAACATTAGACCTTAGTATCTGTTGGATGTGAACTTTAAATTATTTACATTTCTCCACTTTGAATAAGAGGGTTTCTTTCTACATATCACTGACGCTCCTGCTGGTCAAAAATAGTGTAACACAGGATACAGCTCTAACATTGTACAGATCTCACTTCACTAGGGAAATGATACCGAGGGGGAAGTGGAGGGTAGGGGAAGGAATAAGATTCCTCAGATGAGACTAGAAAAATAACATTGCTTTGCAGTTACAGAAGCAGTGATCAAAACTGCATACTTAAGGGCTGCCTGTGACTTGTGCTTACAGTAGAAATTCCGTATTTTGTTCATGGCTAAAATCTCCCAAAACTTAGACACTAGTGCTTTAGGTACGGAGTGACTCTTCTAATACTTACAGCTATTAATTAGTTAGCATAAATGCAGTAAGTCAGATGTGATTGTGTTGAAAATTTTAATTTTCCAGACATTTATATGGAATAGAGAAAGGACACTGGTAAATTGGGACGCGCAAAACTGAAGAATTTCAGTAGTCTCCTAGGTTTTAAGTTCCTTGTCAGCTCTAGTCCCAACTCCTAGACAGAAGTATTTTTGGCATTTCCTGAGTAATAGTTACGTGCATTCCATTCTATGATACTTAAAATGACTGACAGCGGAAACTTCTCCAGTGCAAGTGAAAAGAAACCAAACATTCTTCACTGAAGTTTCCACTTGGGCTTCAGTAACATCTTAATGGCTGATAACAGAACTCTGATACTGTGAATGGTACCTGTTGTATTGGAAATACCAGTTGTCATAAATAATCTACATTCTGGGCAAGAACTTGATCAAAGATAACCAATAAACTTAGGCAGTTTGGGGGGTTTGTGGCGTTTTTTTAGTGGTTTCTTTTGTTTCGTTGTTTTTTGTTTGTTTGTGTTTTTAACCACACTAAGGGGTTCATCTTTGAAAATCAGATTGTGTGGGATGCTAGAGCAACTAAAAAACTTCTGTCTACCTGGATAGTGTACTGTCTGAATGCAAATGTTTGACAACAAAAAGCACATCTACTTGAATTTTTTTCTGCTAGCATAGGTAGCTTGTAAAAATTGCTTTCACTTTTCAGATTGGTTTTTAAGGTGGCTGGGGTGGTGGTATTCAAAGTGTTAATACTGAATACACTCATAAATCACAGCTTATTGACTTAATTGAGGAAGCAATTTATGCATATGTTTTCAAGAAATAGATTATAAAAACCAATTTTATTATTTCAATACTTGCATTAATTTTTATCCCTAGATAATCTTGGTTTCTAGTACCTTTAAATATAAAATCTATGATTGGAGGAGAGTTTAGGTATTATAGGTCTGTGTAGTAACCCCCTTTCTTAAAATATGAATAAAATCTATCACTGCAGCACTTCTCTTTCCCCTCAGGAGGATAAAGGTTGCTCATGAGGGGGAGACAAAATTCTCACTTTATGCATAGGAGGACTGAGCTAGGAGTGCAGTGAGATTTTTTCTTTTTTCTTTTTTTTTTTTCCTATAGCAGTCACACAGTTTCCCCAACTGCTTGTGGCTTTCAAAAATCCAGATTGCAGTTGCTTTATCCAGTTTTGGAACGTCTGTAGCGGGGGAGGGGGGAAGAATGTGATTGTAAATGCTTCACTAGAGGAAATGTAAAACCTAGTTGGTTTTGACATCTGCTTCTGTCACGGTTTTGAAATGCTGCATATTTAGTCTCACTTACCTTTGTGGGTTTTTACTTCTGTTTCCTTCTTTTTTCCCCCATCCTTTTCGCCCTTTCAGCACTACCCAAGGAATACCAGAAGATAGGAAAAGCATTGCAGAGCCTGGCACTGGTCTTCAGCACTAGTGGATACCAAGGTATTTCTGTAGCTTCATTTGTACTTTACTTAACAAAAGATATTTTAATTATATCATGCTACGTTTTTTGCCAAATATCTTAATGCTTTCCTCTTTGAACCTTAGATGTTTAACATGATTCTGGAAAAAATATTAAAAACTTGTTTCCCTGTGTATATTATGGAGTTTTTATATTCTAGTCTGCTATCTTGTTTTCTCTCACTATATAATCATGTGGTGGGTTGTTGGTAGTGGAGTTTAGCTTGATCCCATTAATATAAAATCTGGTCACTGACCTGACTGACAAAACATGTTGTAGCATTATTTGTGATATCAAAGGGGAGAAAATGCGGCCTTGAAAATATCTGCCGCAGAACTATTGTGTGACTCCGTGAAACAACTCCTCCACACAGGGACAGAAAATATATTACAAGATTTTTGTGTAGCCTTATGTGGGATGGAGGATTGGCTACTGTAGGCTTTTCTTGTCCTTCGCCTTTCCTTCTCCTTCAAGACCCCTAAAATAGAGCCTGTCATGTTAGGTATAAAAGTTGTGGGAGGGAAAAGAGGGTGTCAATTGCCCAAAGTTCTCCTAAAATGTGGTCTTTAGGTCAAACTTAAAATCCTGCTCTGATATGTTAAGTTGTGCTGATGTCTTTCTGATAACTGGAAAACATTTCCTCATATACCAGAGGGAGCTAATTGAGCTCATTTTCTCTGGAGTTCTTTTGTCAAATGTATTTTTTTTCCTTTCTTTTTTTTTTTTTTCCCTAGACTTAATAGCAAAACTGTTCTGTTATAAAACCCTAAATGTTGTAGCATAGAGGCTTCCTGAAATCTTTCCATCTTGGGACTTCTAGTTGATCAGTACTTACTCTGACTACTCATCTGTCCCTTGCTTTGTACTCTTAAAGCTTCCCCCCGCCCCCCCCCGCCCCCCCCCCATAAACCATGTGTTAAAATGCAACCACTTCTGAAACTCAGGTTCTCTGCTGCTGGAAACATTGGAAATAGGCATAGTCCCTATAGTTTGTTCTCACCTTTGTCCTATGGTTCAACAGAATGACTGCTTAGTTAGAATCGGAGCATAGCATGTTGCCTAAAACATTACTTTTGGATGTGAAAACCAAGTTAGGGATTTGAATAGTTATGTACTCTTAGCATGGGTTAAAAAACTGTAAATCCTACCCAGATAAAATCTATAGCAAGAATTTTTGAGAAAGGACTGAAAATTGCTTGAACTATAACACGCATTCTTTTGCCAGGGTAAAGGGAAAACAATGTGGCTTAAAGCTAGGATGCAAAATTGCAGATTAACCTTATGAAGGAAAGCTTCAATTTAGTTTCCAGCGTATTCAAATGGTATGAAAAAATAGATCCCGTGATGCTTGGGAACAAGGCAAGGATGTTTCTTTGCTGTTTGCCCAGTTGTACCTGATTGCACCCTAGTATGTTGCTCAGGAAAATGCCCGTCACACTAATGCTTTTGTCCTGATTCCATATATTTTGCTCTTTTTAATAAGTGGTACACCAGTGTATTTTTTCAGAATTAATAATATATGGGATTCTTTGCTTTTTAATTTGAGTTCCCAGGAAGAGAGAGTAAGTGCAGTGCACATGTTGCTTTAGATGTCTTCATCACTGCTGCCCTCATTCTGTCCTGCCTGCTGTTTGTGTACAATTTTATCTGATGGCTGGCTCAGGTACAGGTCTGTGGATTAAGCAGACTCTATGCAAGAGATGTAAGCACCTAGCTTTAAAGTGATAGAATGTGGCTTTTGTGATCTCAATATTTAAAAGAAGGCACTGGACCAATTTGAAATAAAAGTCTTAGCTAGGCTGAGTTTGGGGTATGATTTTTCTGCACTTATTGGTAAAGAGGAATGGCTCCTTCAGCCATCTTTGAAAGCACTCAGTTCAGTTTCTGTTGGGAGCTGAATCTCTTAATCCTTTTTTTTTTTATTATTATTATTAAATACTTGTGTTCTGGAAGTTTAAGCATGTAGGCTGCTGAAGATCGCAACAACTGATTTGATGACATGAACATTTCCAGCTACTGGTAGCTGACTTGTGACATACTGAATACACTGTTAGTTGGTTCATTTGCACAGTTAGGATGGGATGTATCTACTGTCTTTACCTCTTTCAAGAGTGCTGCCTGCTTGCTTTGCAAAGCCTTATGTGTGGTGGATGTCTACTGCCTTTTCTTCTGATTTCCAGCCTAAAATGTTTAAGGTTGCTCCAGCCGAGATGTCCTTGTTAATCTGACTCACTCAAGCTCTTTTCCTTATGCTGCAGAATGAGCCTTATCAGTTAGTTGCCAGGCACAGTGCATATTAGGAATCTGTCCCCAGTATTTGCAGAGGCAAGGGTACCTTTATTTGAGAGGTTCTTCTTTAACTTGGCCTTTAACTACGCGTACTGTCCAATTGGTTTTAAGAACACAGGCTCTGAAAGCATGATCCTGGTCCAAAAATGCATACTGGACAGTTCCAGAATATGCCTGGAAGTATCTTGCAGCCTGGCACTATGTTGCCTGTCCTATTGCATCATACGATGCTTTTAGGTTAACACAGCATTAAATAGCACAGCTTCTCTTTTGCGGTGCCAAATCTGGGCGAGTCTTTCTCCTATATTAAGAAAATGTGAATGACTGTGGTATGCCATTGAACTGTAGTAAGATCTCCTAATCCTACATCACTCCTCCGGAATTTTGTTAGGTGGTTACGTGCAGGTTTCACTATCCTGCCAGCTAGCAACAGGCACATCTTGCCTTCCAAGCTTCTTATGTGCTGAACATCAGTCTGAGTTGTACTTGTCAAGAAAAATCTTGCTACAAATAGTTCCCTAGTACATCAAACTTGATCTCTTTTTCTACTCCTGGATTCTGTTAAAACATGCTTTGAAAGAAAAGAAAACAAAAACACTTCTTGACAAAAAAAATCTGCTGTCCTAATCAAGACTTACAGAATATTAGTTCCCTCAAACATGTCTGATGTATTCCCTCAGAGGTGATAATCACTGGCATTTACCAAGCAGCTGAATTGCTAAGAGATGCTCTGCTAAACATCTCCGAAAGACCCCTCATAGTTTTACATCTTCCTTCATCTCCCCCTGACAGCATGCAGGCCTGTAAATCAATGAAAATATCAGTTTCTCCTTGTGGTTCGGTTAAAATATCTGTAGATTATTACTGGCCATTTCAACTGGTCTTTTTACAACTACGTTCAGTCAATGGTTTTAAACCCTCTGTTTCTCATGGGGATATATATAATGCATTCTGCCCTAATTTTGTTGTAATTGTTAGCAGCACGTGGGGTTTTCTGCTTTTCCATTGGTTGAAGAACCCCTGACATCCTGGTATATCCTTGCACTGGGACCCAGCTTAACTTTCACGGCTTGAGTTAAGCAGCCCATTCCCAGCTTTGCATCGGTTCAGAAGCTGAGAATGTTACTTAGACAGGGACAAGTTTCTAGCAAAGTTCTGACCAAAACCCATCCTGACAACAGTGACTGGGAGCAATCTGCTGCTGGAATTCAGGTTATTCTGATGTGAGCATGGAGGTTGTGTGTGGTGTCTCTGACAAGGTGGCCTGGTGTAGGGAGTGATGGGTTGAGCATGGCATGACACCGCTGATAACATGTATTAGAACCTTTGGAGGGTGTCGCAGGTGAGAGATGACATCTGACTCTTTAAGGCTGCCCTGGCACTACCTGAAAAAAAGATTGTAGAAGAAAATAATGCAGTATGGGGAGCTGCAGGCATTTTTCTACCACTTGTGTACCTGCCTGTTGTCGGGATCCACTGTCTGGAACAAGTTTTAAATATACTATCCCTTAGCCCTACTTTTGGAGGAGTGTGAATGCCTCTGCTAGTAGTAGAAACTCTTAATGCACTCTGTGCCTTCTACAAGCTAGCTTTGTGTCCTGCTGCTCCCAAAGGAAAGAGGATCGGTGTTGGGAGGGTTTGCCTAGATTCTTTGAAGCTCCAATCTATGCAGGTCCTTTGAGTGAGTTCTGCACAGAAGGGGGTGATTTTCTCTTTCTCCTCAAATATACATACTCCTCCTCTTTCTTTTTGCTCAGATAGGAAAAAGTCATCATTTCTTATGGCATTATGAAATGAACAGCAACATCTAGACCAACCTGGCTTCGAACTCTAAAGACACACCATGTTTTCTCCCAAAATCTAGGAGTCAGCTGCCTAAGCAGCAGTTGCTTCAAGGTTACTTCTGAGCAGACATAGGGAATTCTGAAATAATGAAATTATTTAAGTCTACCTGAAATAATGAAATTGATCTCCCTGAAATTTTTTTATTGTTTTACAACAATGTGAAGGTATCTTCTGAAATACATACCGCTTGGATCTCACTATAGGATTTCATGTTGTTCTTATTTTATCCAGACAGGCTCAAATAGGAGAAAAAATAACTATTTATTTAGCAGTGTTTGTGTTGCTGGACTTACTAGTTCTTAGGATTAGTAACTTTCCCTCAAAGCTTCTGGCTTTATCAAACCAGTCTAATGGACAGTAAGAATTGATTGATAGAACTGAAGCAACATTCAGTCATTACCTTATTTCTTTCAGGACATGCTGAAACGAAGGAATCCTATCTAATAAATCTCTAACATAGATTAGTCCATATGTTGTAGTAAAAGGTACATTTTACATTTACAAAAGGTTCATCATTAATGAAATCAATGTTTGGTAATTTTCAGTTAAGTCACTGATTAATGTCTATAGAATAAAACCAAAATGTTTGTAAAAGACTAACTGCTGCCTAATATCAAGACATGTCTGAAAAAATGAGAAAAATCATTTTTTCTTAAACTAAACTAATATTCGATATCTGCAAATTATACCTTCCCCTTTCTCTACCTCAATTTGCTGTTCGTACTGTTGACTACATGCTTTGGACAAGCTAACAAGGATGGAAAAAACCTGTGTTGTTTTGGGAAGGTGAAGTGGCATGAAAAAAACAAGAATGTAAGGCTTGTTTCCATCTTCGTCTCACATAGCCATGTCCTGCTAGTCACACAGTGTTATGAGCGCTTGTGGTGGTGTCTAGCTTAGGATTTGTGGTGATGTCTGTATTTTTAAGGGTAGTTTGTGGGGTCCTTTGATCTATTTCATATGATGATGAAAGTTAGAAAAAACACTCTCAAAAGCAGCTTACAGATCTTGAAAATATTATCCGAGTTCCCTAAAGGGTCAGAAATCTTGTTGGTAAGAAAAAAAACTAGTTGGGCCTCCTTCTGCTTCCCTGACCTAACAGTTATAGTCAAGAACTGTTGGAGAGCTTAGGGCTCTGTAAGGCATCGTGGAGAATTTACTGCTTATGAGATATGAAAAAAATTTATTAAAAATCAGAACAGCAGGTGTCTCTTCAGCTTTGTTAGTCTGTCTTCTGGTGTAATCCTCCTCATTCTCCATTCCCTCCCATTCTGGGTAGGCTTCCTGTTGCCTCATGTCAGGGATACCTGCGTATTTAAACTACATGTAACTATGAAACATGGAAGTGAATAGTGCTAATACTATGGTAGAACAGTGTTTATGTGGTCCCTTTAGGATTAATTTTGTACCAGATCTTGCTTTAATGGTATAAAAACTACTAATATTTTTTAACTTCTTTATTATGGCTGGTTATAAAATGATGACTAGGCATTTAATCATTGTAAAATAAGCTATTTTAGAAATTTGCCTTGAATCAAGGCAAGGTTCTTACTGTAATTGACTTACTGTAATTTGAACACTGATGTTTACTTTTTAGGAGAATCTGATCTTAATGGAGCAATAACAGAAGCAGGAAAAACTTATGAAGAAATTGCCAGTCTTGTAGCAGATCAGGTAGGAGTATTATGAACGTATTGGCATAGCGTGTACAAACATATCACCTATTTGCATCACTTCTGACTTTCCCTCTTTTCTGTTAAAACATAACTGCTAGTGCTGCAGACCAGTTAAATGAAATTACTATTAAGACTTTTAAATGCACGGTCATCTTTTTTTCTACTACGTGTCAGCTTTGGGGGGATGTGATGGGAGGCTATTTCTTCTGGATCAGAAAGATCATATTCTAGTTTCTAAACATACTAAAATGATTACTTCCTCTTTAAATGTGTTTTTTTTTTCTGATGTCAGTGAGCTGTCTTCATTACTGATACAAAAGAATGAGATTTAATCAGTTATAGGGTTTCTACCTTCCACCTGCATTCCCCAAATGTCTACAGGATCCAGATCTTGCTACGTTTCATTGTCTTGAAATGTAATTACCTGCTTCAGTAAAAATCTAGCTTAAATAAATCCTCTTTGCTGTCAGATTCAAGTCATAAATTGATGTTTAGTGTATTAACTTTACAGTCTCCAAAATGCAGCTCCTCTTGATCTCAAGCTTGAGTCTGGAAGTTCTTAAAACAGCTTTCCAAGTTGGCAACTAAGGAGATGCACCTGTGCGTGTACATACCTGTATATGTAAGGAGATTGTTGCTTAATAGTGCAGTTGGTAGGACTGGTAACTCCAGTGAAAATTTGAGGCAAAACCCCACTTCATAAGCTAGTGTTGAGTAAAACAGAGGCATCTGCTCACTGGTGCTCGGTGCTTTACTCCAAAGAGCTTATATTTTAATAAGGACCTTCTTAAATATGAAAAATTTGCAACAAGCAATAAAGATTTTTGGTTGTTTTTTTTTTCTGTTCTTCCCTTTTTTCCCCTCACCCTTTTTTTTGGTATCACAGTTTCTTTTCTGTCACGTTAATATGCCACAGATAGTTTTACTAATATTTACACTCTGTTTATTAGCCAAAGAAAGATCTTCACTTTTTGATGGAAACAAATCATGAATATAAGGGATTTCTTGGTTGCTTCCCTGACATCATAGGAGCTCATAAGGTATGTGAGGGGCCTTTCCTTTTAAGCGTTGGGCAGTAGGAAGATCTACAGCAAGAAAAGTGGTGGTATGGTATGCTACATTTGTGCAGCAGCCTGGCCCCTGCTTCCAGAAACACTGACAGATTCTGTGAAACTGGCCTGTTGATTTTTAAAATAAAAAATACTTAGAGGGGAGGGAAGCCAGAAGTTGAGATTTGAGAACATCCTAACTTTCTGCTGTAGTAGAGCACTAGAAGCTTCATTATTTTCTTTAGGTTAACTTCATGTCCCAATATGGTGAATAACAGTAGTGTAAATTCGTAGTATTTGAGTCTGAGATGGTAGCTAATACTAAGCCATTGTAGGAAAAACCATGTATGCTTGCATGGCTAGCTTACTGATATGTGATAATAATCATGTGCTGCTTAGACATTTCTTTGATACTAAAAAATATAGAGATAATTGATACTAAAAAATAGAGAATAGGGCTAACTTGGGGAGGGGAGGCAGAACTATCAGCAACAAAATCCAACCACTTTGTTCTCTGTTTCAATATGAAACCCATTGAATAATAAAACAATAGATTTAGCCCTTGTGTCTGGTTTTGTCTATTATGCTTTTTTTTTGGTCCTAGAGTTTTCCTTAAGTTCATGTGCCAGCTGTAACGTATTTCAGGAAACTAAAAATGTTGAGGTATTAAACAAGTACTTAACACTTGAAGTGTTAAATGTATAAAACAAGAACATACTTCTGGGAGCAACAAAGATAAAAGTATATCAGATTTGTGTATTCTTTCTTCAGGACACTTATGGTCCCTCATCCCGCAGAATCCTCGGGGAAAAAATATCATAAAAGGAGAAGAAATGTTTTTAAAACTCAAAACATAAGCGTACTGCCAAGAGATGTGTAAACAGATTCTCTTGAACGTTGTTTGGCACAAATGCATTGTGAAGGGGGAGGCATTTCTTTTTATGCTTGTTGCTTATGTGATACAAGGATTTTCCTGAATCGAAAGTTATAGATTGTAATGCATTGTCATCTCTTGGAAATTAATTTATGTTGTCTCACCTTTTATAATGTGCAAATAAGATTCTACAGGCATTTGAGAGTTTGAGGCTTTTGGATGTCTGATATGTTGGTCAGTTGTATTTTGAAACTTGGTCCTTCAGTCGTTTCTATATATAACCTCATGTATTACTGCCTTTACCAAACTCAGCTTCCTAGTGACTGTGTTCATGCCTGTGTTTGAAATTATTTTTTGCAAGCTGCTAGGACTCTTGAAAGTAATAGAGTGAAATAACAAACTTCAGATGAAAATATGGGAAGGCAGAATCGGTCATTTTGCAGGTATATGTATGTGTATAGCGTGCAAGCTCAAAGTGTGTCCAGTGGCGTTTTAGATGACTATAAAGACCTTTAAGTTGGCTACTCTTTTAATCTCCTCTTTTAATCTTTCTGCATTTGGTTTCTACAGGGAGCAATAGAAAGAGTGAAGGAAAGTGATAAATTAGTTGCAACCAGTAAAATAACGCCACAAGACAAACAGAACATGGTGAAACGTGTGAGCACCATGGCTTATGCACTGCAAGGTAAACCAAATTTGGGGCTAAATGGCAATGTTGTAGACCTCTGAAGGACATCTCTTAAGTAACAAACTTTGAAAGAGAATCTTTGTTCTACTGGGAATGATAAGAAGAGCTAGGCGTAGGTTATGTTTGTGTGTTTGGGTTTTTGGTTGGGGTTTTTTTGTGGTGTGGTTTTTTTTTTTTTTTTTTTCTTTGTAACCTGCTTAGGTTTTCCTAAAATTGCAGTTTTTTTCCCATTGTTTTCTTTCAAATCTCATATTGTTATTGCAAACGATGCATGTTTTGGCAATGCAATTAAAAAAAGAAAAAAAACCAAAACAAACCCAAACCAAACAAAAAACAAACAAAACGAAAGAATCAGTCTGGGGTGGCTGATTTTTGATTTTGAAATGATAATGTCTCAAAGAGAAAGCATAAGCCCTGATACAGGTCAGTTCATAACATGCGGAAGTGTTTTTCTAACTCATGGTTTGGTCAGACATGATCCAGTTGAGATTCATGTTCTTGTGGATAAGATTTTATTTCCTGGATGTTCTTTGAATGAACGTTTTCCTCTTTAGGTTAGAGATGTTGTAAATGTGAGACATAGCACACTGCACTTGAAAAACCAGGGAAGTGAGGAGTCGGGGCTCAGTTCTGCAGGGTATCAAGCCCTTAAGTGCATCCTGTTACTGATTTCGGTGGGACTACTCATTGCTGAGGGAATTCCATCTTTTTTAGCTGACTTAAAGCCAAGAGGACTCAGTATTTTACAGGACCAAGTCAGAGGAGCACACAAAATTGATTTTAAAAACAAACAGGAAAACTCCCCGCCCCTTCCTTCCTGGTCACAATGATGCAAGAGGACTGTGCTGTATAAGTGGTAATCATGGAAGAGACCTCTAGGATGACTTTCACAATCTAGAATATTTCTTCTCCCTCTACTGGTATCTCAGAATATATGTAACTTTTAATTTCAGCCATAAGCTGTGATCTGACAAGAGATGCAGAAAGTGGTGAAAGGTGTTATGCGTTCAGTAATGCTGTTTCTCAGGTTTCTACTGAAACAGCCTCAGTCAAGAATGGGTCAAACACTACTGGCTGTATCTTTTTTGGAGCTAAATATTTACAGCTGTGGCTTACAACTTGATATCTGTACCCTTGGAAATTTGAATGTCGTAACCAAATTCTGTTGCAAACACTTCAGGAAAAAGCAGTTACCTCAGCAGGAGAAAATCCTGCTTGTATTCTGTATCAAATCTTTGTACACCTCAGTACTGTAACAAGAACCTGGCTTTATCCAGGAAGCATCCATATTTTAGCAGTGAGTAATTGACATCCTACCAATTTTACAAACAGTTCCATCATAACTTGAGTGCTGCAGGCAAAACGGGTTGCAGAAGCAGACCAGTAACGGTACTGGCAGGGCTGGACACTGATCTTGTTGCACCGTAACTAACGTGAACTGAGTGAAACTGTTCCCAATTACAAATGCTTCTCTTAAATAATTTGCCTCCTGGGTCTAATTGCAGCCGAGATGAATCACTTCCACAGTAACCGGATTTATGACTACAACAGTGTCATTCGTCTCTATCTGGAGCAGCAGGCACAGTTTTATGAAACGGTAAGGTGTGTTTTATGTTTAAATAAATAAAGAAATAATAAATAAATAATAGGATTAAATAAATAATAAAACTTAATCATAAGTTTTATGAAAAGGTAAGGCACTACTTCAGTGCCATTTTCCTGGCAC
Organism: Phaethon aethereus; assembly: GCF_964289735.1. Taxonomy (NCBI): domain Eukaryota; kingdom Metazoa; phylum Chordata; class Aves; order Phaethontiformes; family Phaethontidae; genus Phaethon; species Phaethon aethereus. The sequence goes on along the minus strand of NC_138576.1, from coordinate 69,915,915 downwards.
ACTGTACTGCTACTTTTATAAGAAATACTCACAGTACTCAATCTTTTTGTATGAGCCTTTCCCAGAGAGCAGAAGAATTGTACATGTAAAAAAATAAAGCAGGAAAGAATGAGTTAAAATAACGTTTTCCTGTAGATACTATCCTATGTACATGACTATGTAATGTAGGTCATATTAGACCTATTAGACCTAAAAACAATGCTGAGAAATGTTGTTGATGGCTTGATTTTTTATTTTTTTTTTAATCTCTCAATGCCAGTACTAAGGTTACAAAGAATTTTAGTTCTGTGATGTGCAGTAAGAAAGACCTGCTGTACTGAATACAACAATAAACCGTTTGAACGAAACTTCCCTCTCATGGGACAGGAGAATGAAGGGAAGCTTCTGTGAATTAAAGGCTGATGTATACAGCCGTGGGGTGGAGGGACTGGAGTGGTTTAGGTGACTTATTAAATACACTAACTCTGAGCATTTGACCTACAACCTTAGTTTTCATTTAACATTGTTCTTATGCATTTATTCCTTGTGGGTTTTTTAAATGAAACCCAAGAACAAATTTTTTAATGTGATACGCTGGTAAAACATGTGAGTTTGAGTGTGCTGGAACCTGGCTTCTGTCGCTTTTAAAGGAGTAACATAAGCAACTGGTTGCCTTTCACAGCAGTAAAAGCTGCCAGTGGGGCTTCAGAGGTATCTTTAGTGAACAAGAACTTCAGGTCCCCCCTCAGGTCACCTTGCTCAGTTTCTCTGACACATCTGATGGGGTTAGGTATAGGTTTCCCCTTACCTTCTTTCAGTCTATCCTAGTTGTTCTGGTTGCAGCCTCAGCAGTCTCCTTGTACCAGTCCTCCCTCCCCGAGTACAGGGACCAGATCCATGCTTACCTGTGGGGTGCCGGCTACCATGAGAGCTGTGGGGAGAACACAGGGGCTCTGTTCTGATGTGGGGCTTTGTTTCAGCAGGGAAATGGATTTCGTGAAAAATCTGGCTTTATTCCTGTAGCCCTCCCGCATAGTGCAGTGCTAGATAACCTAATTGTAGGCAGGCTGACAGCCCTGCCTACAACACTTTCTCCAACACAACCTGAGTGGTCAAAGCACAAAATGAACCAGGCAGAAAGTATGTATATGAGAAGAAAAGTCTTTATAATGGAGTGGTTTGAATCCTACATACACAAAATCTGCTCTAAAAACTGCAGGTTTTCAGAAAATGAGGGAACAACTCATCTAATTTCTTAACCTGCAATTGTATTTCTGTGTAGTGTGAAGCAACTATATATTTAATACGTTCTGTTTCTTTGTTTCAGATTGCACAGAAGCTGAGGCAGGCACTCAGCCGCTTTCCTGTGATGTAGAGAATAAGGAACAACTCCGAAGTGCTTTTCTGATTTGGGGGCAATGCTAATAAAAACCTTGTTAGACTTTGCCAGCCAAAAGCAACCCCAACAACAGCAAAAATCAGTTGTAGAAAAAAATAATTATTTAAAATTTTACTTTATCAGCCTAAATCATAAGATAAGGTTCTCTTATCTTGAATGCTCTCCCATTTGTATCATTATTTATATAAACACAGCTAGATAATGCTGTTGGTTATAGGGATCTAAATTATGAAACTGATATGTTGCCATGGTCTTCATGCAGACTTGTGTCTATTAGATGTTCTTCCAAAAACTCTTAATCAACATCAGTTACAAATTTGTTTGTTTTTTTTTTTAAGTGGAAAAGCAGACAAGCTTGAGAAGATGACTTTAACACTTGTTATATTCAGCTCAGCGCTCTAGTGATTCAGCAGCCAGGAGGAATTTTATTCGTGAATGTTTCTGGTACATGTTCATGATAATCTCCAGAATCAACACTTTGTTCTAAATTTTGCTTCCCGTTCGCTGCCATGGCATACTGCTCCCATTATGACTTCTGGTAAATACCATTAGTTCTTCCCTTTCTTTTTTCCCCTTCTAACTAAATCTTGCGCTTGTGGCACAACACGTCAGAGCTTATGTCAGGCTCTTTCTTTCTCGCTATGCACTCTGTAAGGAGATAAGTACAAACAAGGAAAGAGCCGTTCAGGAAGGTGTGAAAAACAGTTTTCCATACCAGCACTTTGACAACCCCCCAATGTTATGTTGTAAGGCACTGGTGTTCCTCAGTGCTGTACAGGGCCAGCTTCCCTTTTACCCCTCTGAGAGTTTGAAGTGTTTCAGCAGAGGGGATACTGCCACATATAACAAACTAATAGAAGTCCCCAAAGTCCAGCTAAGCTCAGGTCTTCATGCAGTAGTATGGTGTGCTGTTGGCTCGGGTTAACTTTTTGTTACCTCTAATGCAAACTAAAAGGTGACAAAAGTACTGAATAACATCATTAGTTATCACACAAGCTGTGCTTTGATCATCATCTCTTATCAAGTGGCCCAGTGTCCTCTTTCATGCTACTGAAGTATCATTTGAGGCCTGGGCTTTTCAAAACAAAAAAGCCACCACTAACCCTCTTCACAATGGGCACCAACTTACAGTAATTTCATTTCATGCCGTAAGCAAGCAGGAAAGCCAAAATGCAGTTTCTGCTAAAATGTGCCTAGAAAATGAACATTTTAGCAAAAAATAAAATTTTTTTAAAAGGCATTTTTACTAATAAGCCATTCAAAGTGATGGGTACAGTCTGCTGGTTGAATAGTTGCCTTATTCTCTTTTGCATAGGTGTTACTTTTGTGTGCTAGAATGAAAATCTGGGTCTGCCTGAATAACCTGAAACCAAACCAAACAAGACTAAGCCTAAGTCTAGATGCCTTTCCGTGTCACGGGTTTTGTTCACGTTTTATAAGCCTTGTCTTTTTCTCCTCCCAATTTTAGTTCTTAGCTTCCAAAATTCCATAGCGGTGTTGATACAGCCATTTAAATATGTACAAATTGTAAAGAATGTGTATAAATGTTTTACACCAAATGTAAGATCTGCTTGCATGTAGAAGCAGCTTATATAATAAATTGTTACAATGTGTATAGTAAATTCTGAAATCACTTTTTCAAGCCAGCATTTTTTTAGCATTTGTATATTCACTTTTTGGTAATGAAATCTCTTTGTAACAGACTCTTACTTTGGGAGGGGGAAGGGGGGGGGTCTTTTTACCAATCTTTAAATAGCTCCGTATGCACTAAAGTTGAAGGTTCTTTATCTTGAATAGATTGTTTTGGAATCTAAGTGTAAGCTGTGCATTCCCAGTGCAGGGAAGCTATGACAGTAGCAACTGTGTCAGATGCAACATTTTGGCAAAAAGAAAAACTGTTTAAAGACTTCTAGTAAAATGAAGTTAAACTGATAATAAATATTTATGTATATCCGCCAGACTATTTTATTTTTTTCTTTGAAATCATCACGTTGCTTTTTAACAGGGTGATGCAGTAGGAGGCAAATCCTCCTTATAGCTTTTCAGCAGCTTACACACACTGGCCAGCTGAGGAATGAGAAAGCATCCATGTGTCTTCCATAAAGCAGGCATCACAACTGAGCAGTACAATAGTGCTAGTGACTGCAAACCAGCAAAGGCTACGGGTATGTTGTAAACTTTCATTATTCAGGTCAGCCCAGCTTGTGGTTGATGGAACCGTCCTGACTGCAAATAAGTAGTAGAGCACAGTGCTACTGTGTATTCCTGGCTTTGTGTAGGCATGGTGTTGACCCAGAATAGAAATTAGATTGTCTTTGGTATTTGTTTTTTAAATTAGACATCAATAGTGGCATAGTTAGGTTGGGTGAGTTCGGAGCAACAGAAAATCTTCACACTGAAGATGCAGTCATAAAAGAAGAATAACCAGTTAGAGTAAGACTTGAGCAGTGCCCTCCTGAATTTCGTTCGTCTTAGCTGAATAATTAATCTCTGGAGCATCAAAAAGCCTTAATACAGTTTCCTGGCTTATGCTTTTCTTTGAGGGTGAGACAAACACTGGCATTATCCTGGTGACTTTGTAAAAGACATCAAACCTAGCTGTTGGGTTTAACTTCATATTTTAATTGTTTGTTCCATTACTGCTAAAATACGAAATTAATTTTTTAACAATGAAAGTGTAGCTATACAAAGGGGAGTGTTATCTGTATTTCTTGTCTGCAGTTAATCCTACGTGGGATTAGACGGCAGCAGCAGATTTTGTTGTTGCAATATATGGTATGTTTTATATGGTATTGTTTACTGCAATTAAGAGTATTCTTCAATGCTATAATGAGGCCTAACTTTGCATGGATACTGACATTTTTACATTACTGAGCAATTTCTGTTTTCTATGACAAAGTAGTTGAGAAAGTATTACCATAACATACACTTTATTCTGTCAGTTCTGATTAAATAATATATATCAATTTTACTGGTACTAAATCACCTCTCCTATGAAGAAAGGGTGAGAGAGTTGGGGATGTTCAGCCTGGAGAAGAGAAGGCTCTGGGGAGACATTATTGCAGCTTTCCAGTACTTAAAGGGGGCTTACAAAAAGATGGGGACAGACTTTTTAGCAGGGCCTGTAGCAACAGGACAAGGGGTAATGGTTTTAAACTGAAAGAGGGTAGATTTAGACTAGATTTAAGGAAGAAATTGTTCACAGTGAGGGTGGTGAAACACTGGCACAGGTAGCCCAGACAGGTGGTAGATGCCCCATCCCTGGAAACATTCCAGGTCAGGCTGGACGGGGCTCTGAGCAACCTGATCTAGTTGGAGATGTCCCTGCTCACTGCAGGGGGGTTGGACTAAATGGCCTTTAAAGGTCCCTTCCAACCCAAACTGTTCTATGGTTCTAAACTTAGTCTGAATTATTTTGCTGCACTAAACAAGACTAACAGCCTTGTAAAGAGAGAGAAGCATCTCTTGTGCTGTGGTTTAGTTTGGCATACACCGGACACTCTGCCAGTCTGTATTGGCCAAAAGCACTCCACAGCCTCGTGGTGCGCGGCTGTCCGCAGTGAGCAAAGCACCCGCTAGGCTGGCATCCTGCTGTAGCGCTTCACACCGAGACCTGTGAGCATGCACCAGGGGAAGGTGAGTTGTGTGTGGGACTTCACTCAGTTGTTTGTTTCACTCTACAGCCTTTCTGTACTCTTCTGTAACTCTTCTGATAAAATTAGCACTAATTAACAAACAAGTACAGAACAGGAGAGGTAACCATTTGGGCAGAAAACCTCCTTTTTTTTCTGTCTAAAGAATCCCTAACAAAAATGACCTCACAGCATTAGAAACATAAGGACTGGCTGGAGACCAATCCACCCATCCTGTAGTGTGGAAATACCATTATAGCCATACTATTTTAAAGGACATCTAAGTCACAAATCACTTTTTCTTGGAATCTTGGAGATTCCACAATATGCCCGCATAGCCCTTTCCAGTAAATCAGCATGCTACCGCTTAAAAAGCTTTCCCTTACATACATCATCACTTCTCCAAATTGTGTGTATATAAAATGCTACCTCTAAGCTTGAGTTTTCATTAACTAGAACAGTTAACCAACCTATCTAATAATTTTTATGTACTAGAAGTCTTCCCTCATGTTAAAGTGTATCACCTTTCTTCCCCAGGTGCATAAAGCGAATCTGTTCTCTTGCTCATGCCAGTCCTGTTCAGTCATGCCAGAACGAGGATTGTCGTTCTCACCCTTCCAATGGTCACACTGCTGGCTTGTCAGTTCACGGTATTAATGCCCATGTTGCCCAGCTGTGTTGCTGCCTGGCTGTGTAACTTCCACACAGTGGTCAAATGCTATACGTAAAGCTTTGTGCATTGTGTGCATATCACAAATGAAATGGAATTCCCAACCACATTTTCAATTTGTAATACTTGGTTCTGTCTGTATTTGCAACCCAGGCCTAGCTAGGGTCATGCAGGTTTTTCTGCTTTTAATCAATATACGTTATACTCCAATTATTTAATAGACTTTTAGTGTAAGTTTTCAACTTTGTTTATGCCTATTTAGTAGTCACCATATTTAGAATACATTTTCTTGAATTTCTTCTGATATTTGAATGTGAGAAATTTGTCCAAATTATTTCTAAAACCCTTTTGTTTGCATCTATATATCCCCTGTTAGGCTAATCTTCCAGTCAAAGGAGACTATTTGACTATTTACACAGATTCTTCTCAACAAACATGGATTAGCTGAGTTTTGCCTTTTTTTTTTTTTTTTTTCTTTTTCCTCCCCATGGCTCTTTGCACATCAGTTGTGACTTTGGGATCTTTGCAGTATCTTTGCTGACACAAGTCAGTATCGTTGGGATACCGAATTTTAACCAACATAATTTCCTTGTTTTATAAAAGTAAAAGATGCGTTTGTCTATTTTTAATCTTCTGGGCCTTTTAATCTTTCCTAACTGGTCATGCTTTCGTAAACTATCATAACTTTTTGCCTTCCTTCAGATTCCAGCTAGTACGCCTACCTCCTTCCTGCTGAACTTTCTGAACTCTAGGGTCTTTGTCCTCTAGAGAGTTAACAACTCTTTGCTTCAGGATAAAGTTGATTAGTTTCTTTGAATGGGTCCTGTCAATCTGAAGCCAGCTTTCTCATGTTTACTAAACACCGTTCTTCTACAGCCTTTGGCTGTATTATCCTGTTAAAATATGATTAAGTCACACATTTTTCTGTCAGGGCTGAAGGAAGAAGATGTATCATACTATTTTCCATTAACAGCAGACTTTTTGTACTCTAAGTTTTCCTCTTACACCTAGCATCTTTAAAGACTATTCACTCTTGAAAATTATTTGCTAATAAACTCATTTTGTCTTAGCACACATTATCAATTTAAGGTCACTTTTCATTCACATTGCCTTCTGCTGCAATTAAATCTCAGTAGGTCCAAATCTAAAATTGTTACTCTTCACTGGTATCTTTTATCTTCTGAAATGTCATTCTGAAATAAACAAATAATTTGATGAATTGTTATTCCAAGAAATGGTTTTCCTAAAAATATATATAATGAAGTAGAATATTAAAGATGTAATTAAGTTGCTAGCTCCAAGAGGTTTGTTAGAGGTTATCTCTGCAGGATAGCAGCAAATGGTAGGAGTATAAAAATAACAGAAAATGTAGAAAGATTGTAGGGACTTTTTAAAAAAAAAAAAAGTATGAAGTGGTTTGTTTTCTTTTGAATTGTATGTCAGTTATTTGACCTTAGTTATTAGCCTGTCCCCAAAGACACTCGCCAAGAGCGAGGAATAGGGGACAAGTGACATATGTGTATGCACACACATAGGACTGTGCAGCACTTGTGCTAATGAGGATTGCTGAACCAGTCCCTGTGGGCTGACAGATCTGCGAAGAAAAGCTCCAAACTGAGAAAACTCATCTGCCAAGTGGGTCAGTAACCAGGCAGGTTCTTTGACCATCTAACAGAATTGATAAAGGGGAAGGGGGAGCGAGGGACACAGAACAGAGCATTTGCAATTGGCCAGCTTAGAAGAGGCTTGGCTGGGGCAGTGGAAGAGCCTGAAGAGCTTGGAAAGGCAGAGAAAGTCTGTGACTCTGGAAAGAAAAAAAAAAAAAGGGGGGGGGGGGTGTGTAAAGGTTGCCTTTAAGGTTTTTAATTCTTTTTCAGGGTTTCATTAAAAGATTTGCCCAAAGGTTAGAGGCAATGAGAGAAGGGGCAGTGGTTAAGTTAATTTTGTTTAGCTGTTGGGTGCCTGCCAGAAATAACTACACTTTGGAACCCTTACGCACTTTCAATCATAACATGTCTCTCAGGAAAATGCCTCTGTGCTGGACTACCTAGAAAGGATGAGCTTAAGCTGTTAGGATCAGTGAAAGCTGGCCCTGATGCTGGTATTGTGGAGTCAGTGAGCTGCACAGTCCCATTTACATGAAGGGGTGACTGACAGCAGCACTGAGCTTAGGGGAGGAAGAGCACTGCACAATACCTAAGCCAAAGCAGGTCAAGTGTCCTTGGGAGTGAAACACAGCTGCCTGGGGGTGTCTGGCCAAGGGCGCGTGCTGCAGTCTGATGTTTCAGTGTCTCACTGTGTTTCTTCAGACTTCTTCCTGCCCATGAACAATCTCTGCCATGAACTAGGAAAGACCAGAGCAATATGAAAGCAAGCACCAGATGAGCTCTCCAGAAACAGACTTTCTACATGTGTGGTTTCAGTAAATTAACCTGCACTGAATGTACATCATTTTTCCTATAGGCTTCCTTGCAGGAAATGTCAGTGCGGGGATGTACAGACAGACAAGTATTTTTACCTTTTGCTGTGAAAGACCTGTACCAGGATGTGTGAGTATCTATATCTCACTGGTAGGGAAACTGAAGGACAAATGAACTGTCAAGAAGGTAGGAGGACTGAGAATGGATCCCAACTGCTAATTCTGAGAAAGAAATTTGATGCTGAAATTCATCTAAATTCAAAACTGCAATTCCCAACCCCTACCCAGCTTCCTTCTCCTGCCTTGGGCCTCCCCACCTCTCCAGCCTCTTCAGCTGCTGACAGATCACGATGGTAAAGTTTCTTGTACATGCAAGAAGTATCTATTAAATTGCTTGTCACAGCGTCCACCCCCATCCACCTGCAATTATGTGATGTCTTAGTGACTAATGAATTTGGTCACCCACATGATACTTGAAAATAGTGGGACAGCAGCCTGGAGTTTATAGAATAGGGACTGTGAAGAGCATGCTCTCATCCTTTCTGTACCAAAGATAAAGGGACTGAAAACAGGACCTTGATAAATTGAAAGGCAAGCTTTTTATTTGTGACCATTTACAGTAGAGTATCTGAAGAAAATTAGCCTGTTTAAAAAAAAACCACAAAACCAAATGACAGTTGTGGATGAAACTGGATGCTAAGCATAATGGTACTTCTAATGCAGAAGCTAAACATTTATCAGACTTCTTTCATATCTGTAATTACATAAAGATAACTATATTAGGTTAGTTAAGGTACTATCTTTTGTACTTTGTATCTCTTTCTGTACAAGAGTGGTAGCAGCTTCTAGGACCATGAATTATCTAGATTAAATGCTTCATTATGTTTACTCCTCTGCTTTACAGTTTGGGGGAAGAGGATCTCCCCACTCCCATGTGATCCTTGTGCATTGCTCATCTAGACCTTCCTGGACCCATCAAAATTTATTACACTCCTAATGTAAATTGCACTGTGTTCACTTTGTTGGTATCTCTGAGACCCTGCATCTCCTGCTAGGGCAGGACAACATCATTGCTAGTACATTCTTGCCATTCTGTAAGACTGTCTGGAGGGCTTTGGCTAGGATGTCATCCCCTTATGATACTACCAGCACTCAGAACTCTAGTAGGAATCTGAAATATATACCAGCGTTTCTTAAAGCCCCTTAAAATGTTTATGTGAAAAGCCCATCTTTTTTTTGGTTTTAAATGTGCTACTGAAATTTCCAACTACATGATGGAAACACAAATCTTCAGAAGCCTAAAACAAGAGAGTGCCACTGTTTATCCAAAGTACATCTATTTATTTTATTATTTTGAATCAAATTCTTTCCAAGCCAGACATGGCATCTTGTAAAATTTGATGCATCCAAAAATATAATGATTCATCAAGTTAAACTATTGCCAAAGGGGAAGGTGCCTCAAAAAATGAAGGCAGGGGTGAGGGACAGTTTTCTAATTATTGACTGGTTCCTGACTAGATGACTAGTATTTTTAAGCTCAGTAACGATTTTGTTTAAAAATTCAACAGCTGGAAGAGAAATGAAAAGTTAAACATAGCGTCTGTTGCAATATAGTAGCAAAATATAAAACAGGCTGCTTGGTGTTAGGATGGAGCTGCTGAGCTTGACATTGCCCAAGCAGGTTCCCATCTGATTGCATTCACCAGGACTGCACCGCTCGGGACTCGTTATGCCAGCAAAGAAAGTTGAGAAGTAAGGAAACTCTTCATTTGTCTTCCCTGTTTAAGTAGTGACACTTTTCTGGCTAATTCCAAATTGTACCTACCAAACTTTCAGCATGGACTTCCCCCCCCTCCAAGACAAAACTTTGGGAAGGAGGTAGGTGTAGAACACTTCTTCCCTAGTATGAGCATGTTTATGCTTACTTGGCAACAGATAAACTTTACTGGGCTAAGAATTACTGCCAGTCTAGCTTCTACTTATAAACACAGTATTAATACTTGGCAGAAAGGAAACAACAACAACAACAACTCCAAACAAACAAAACCACAATGCAAGTGTTTATGAAAGCCTTCCAAAATTTAAACCAAAATTGCAATCAGTAAGAGGAGGTTGCTATCCAAAGACTGCTATACTGTAAACTAAGTCTCCAGGATGGCTGCAGGAGTTGCGATCTATCTAAATGTGGTGTAAAATCAGCATGTGAAAAGAGCAACTTGCAGGGATTGCAACGGTTTCAGAGGGGATTGAGGGTCTGCTCCTAGAGCAAGAGTTGAGTTCAGAAAAGCTGTGTTTGTAGGTACTGTCTGGCACAGCTCCCCTCTAAGTGAGCTGCTAGGTTTATACTGTAATTATCTAGTGTTGGTATCTAATAAAAATGACTAGTGGCCTTAGGTCATTTTTAAATAGTAAAACAAAACAGACCTTCCTGAAGGGGATTGTGTGTCACAGGGAAAAAACCAAAACCCACCCAACCAACCAGTAAACACTGTATTGGGTGGTTGCAAGGGAGTTTGTGCAGATGCCTGCAGCTGTGCAGAAGTCCTGCAGAGCTGCGCACGGTCTCCGGGCTGTGCTTCTCACTGCTGTGGAGCCAGAGAGCAGTAATCAGCTCAGGTCCACGGCTGAACCCTGGCTGGCTCAAGGTGTATGTGCGGCACACGGGTCTGGTGATAAACTCTTCTACAGCATGGAGAAAGACTAGACAGGTGTGCACCGTCACTGTGCTCTTCCCCGCTCAATCCCAGGATCCAGTGACACCTCAACTGGCCCTGTGTGGAGCCAGCTAAGATCTTACAAAGAATATTGGTTCTGCTCTGTGTCTTGCAAGATGCTTTGCTAGACAGCTGATGGCCCTGAAGGCAGAGAGAGGGTGTGAGTGTAGCTGGCTCCTGGCACAGTGAGTAAACAGCCCTAGAAATCTGCCCCAGGATACCTTATAGTTTCCTCCTGTGCAAGTCCAGCCACCACTAAGTTAAATTCAATAACCAGCACTAGGCAACAGTTCAAGTGCAGATGATCATTAAAAAAAAAATATTAATCTAATAACTCTAGTCAACGTGCATAGATTTGTCTCTTAAGGCAGGAGGTTGCTTAAACAGTAGTCATTTTGTAATGGTTGTATCCTGGCCCATGCAGGACTTCCATTCCCGTATCAGGGCAGCCTTCTGAGAAGCAGCTTCTAGGATTAAACTGATTTTAGTTACGCCGTCTTCAAAGAGGCATTTTTAAGCTCACAAGAGCATTTTTGCTTTTATTCAGGCATGCTATGAACTCTATGCATCAGTATTTCTATGCGGAAAATATCTGCACAAGTTCTGGCCCTTCCACGTAGTTTGCAATAAATCTCCAGGACCAGAGGAAGTCTCTTTCAAATTTCTGGAAGGAGTAAAGAGAGAATTCAGCTGAACTCCTACCAAAATATGCAGGGAATATTATTCAAGATAGCTACTCTGTAACAAGACCACAGGAAAGCTGTCACTGCACCCATCTTTTTAAAAGACACAGGAAGCGATTGCAGGGATAACCATGCAGTAACTCTCCCCGTGCATCAGGATCACTAACAACAGAAACTAACCATCAGCAGACCAATTGGGCAAAAAGCATCAGAGAATGAAGCAGGGAGAAAGGAGGGGTAGGGACAAAGAAGGGGGGGGTAATGGCAGCGTAAGGAACAGCAAATAAAGTTGGTGATGAGGACAGCAAGGAAGGCAATCCAAAGACCTAATGAAGTAGAGGTAATGAAAAAAGCAGCAAAAACACATTGCACGAGGTGAACGACAGTGGACTGAGTGCCTGACAGAAGTAGGGCTGTTACTTTTGGCTTGTGGCTCACTCAGAGGGGGAAACATGAACATTGGTGTCATGCTCGAGCCGCCCCTGGCCCCTCCAAGGTGTGTTTTCCATGGCACTGTAATTCTCCCACCCCAGGAGCTGGCTACCCCACAAATCCACAGCTTTGCTGAGCTTTTCAAGCCACACCCACACGCAGCCTTTATCAAGCTGCTGAGATTACTTTGGCCTGCCCATGCCCAGCAGCCTGCCCAGGTCACAGGTACTGCTGGGGTACCTGTAACAGGGGCTGGTACCAAAAGCAAGGAAATGTCCTAGGAGTAGAGTGCAGACTACAGGGAAAGATGGTTTCTCATCTCCCTTCCACCCTCATAATTTTTAAGACCTCCCTCCTGTAGCTTGGAGAAAAAAAACCTGCTCCAAATGAATTTACAGCTCTAATTCCTGCAACTTTCAATCAGCAGGGCCAGTGAGCCCTAGACCAGCCTACTCACCTATATGGACTAATTGTTTTTGCTATGCAATCCATGACCAATCCCCAGACTAGCATGGGATGGCTACAGACACAGTGAAATCTAAACCCCTGCACCCTGGAGTGGGAACATATCATTCTTAATCAGCCTCAAACTGCCTTAATGGTTTATATGTTAATAGTGGACACGGCACGAGTTAGAAGCACAGGCAGTTCTTTTCATAAAAGCAATGCAAAATCTTGTTTCAGTGAAGTAGAATGGCACACCTAAGTAAACAAGTCAAATGGTCAAAAAACAAATACTGACTAGCAAGCAAAATGAAAGCCTACCTATGTTTACTTAAATCCACAGATTATGTATATGTACAACTGGTGCATTAAGAATAACGTAACGTATCAAAATGGTTGTTCAAATAACTTAAAACCATGGTATTTCCACAGTCCTTCTCTTTTCTGGTCTGTTCCCCCATTCACACACTGTGCTATTTTGTCAGCTACCCAGCTACAGCGGCACTGACAGAGATCACGCCTTGTTCTACACTCCTCCTTTCCTTTCAAAAAAAACATGTTATTCACTCCTCATTCACCATAAATCACGGGGCTGTGAAATAGCTTGACTCCTTATCCAGTTTGCTCTATTTTACTGTTTCAGGTTTTCTTCACCCTTCTCCAGTTCATGGATAGTGGTAATGAGGAATTTCATTAACTATTCTGATTTGAACTAGTTCATACTCACTGTCTTTTCAAATTATTCAGTCCAAGTCATCTGGTCATAAAGCTGCTGAGAAGGAGAGGAACTCCTGAGATTTATCACCCAATGCCATTTCTACAAGGTTTTTCAAAATTGACAAAAACCACTTAAAATCCCAAACCCTCAGTCTTCCAGGTAAATGAATGTAGTTCTCTTTCCTTCATGGGAACATGTTATTACACTGCTTCTTGTTCCCCTTGCTCTTTGGTCTGAAACCCCTCCTAAATCTCAAAATTAATGAACAGGGCTTTATAAAGCATGAGGAAACATAATACCACAAAGCATCTGTTTATGAAATGAAATGAGAGAAACAAGCCTAACTTCAGTTTAAAAGCACCACATATATTGTACTGGAAACAACTAAAATGCAAAAAATGTTGGCATGTGGTAATAGAAGAGCAAATCTATGCGTGCAAGACAGTTTGGGTTGCTTTGACAGGGTGACTGAATACATGGCTTTTTTCTATGTGGGTTAGTATCCAGCATATACCCATTATCAAAGGCAGTAGCTAGAAATTCTGTATCTTAACAAAGATGCAGCAAATAAATCCTGAACGTTACACCTAGGGCATGTTTCCCATGACACTTACATATGAGAACTGGGGTTATGGATTATATTTAATATTTGGGAGAAAAGAACTACTCATTACAGACATATGGGGATCCTTTTCTCTGTAGTTGTAGGGTGGTGGTACTGCTTGCTAGACAGCTGTTGTGTTCCACCAGGCTAATGGCACCGACCACGGCTGCCACACACTGTGTTTAAAGCAGTTTTAAAGACCTACGAGATCTTTCTGTAGAAAAGTGTAAAAAAGTAAAATGCTGATAATATATTTATCTACACAATATGAAATGAGTCAAATAATAGCAATAGACTTTTGCCCCTTGCATTCTCCTAAGTCGATTATTCTTTTCAAAAGCAGTGATTTCATGTGCTTTTGTTACAAATTCATGTTTCTGAAGGTAAGCACTTAGCTTCTAAAAATCTACTTATACTCTCCAAATAGAACACTATTTTTTTTTACCCCTTTTTTGGTTCAAATGCTTGAGTAAACCTGAATCTTTTACATGGACCAGGTTGTATCCAACATTCACTTATGTTCACAAAAAATCTTTAGCTTTGTGTTATGTATGCAAGAAAAACCAGAACTGGCATGTGAGACTACTTTAAAATACCAACCTCTATTGTTTTTATACATGCATTTCTGTGAACACAGAATATGTGCTCATCTAACTAACAAAATCCTATTATAAAATACAACAATTATAAATAGCCAGCAATGAAAATAAACTCAGTTAATGTGCTCTATTATCCTTATGACTGTTCAAACAACTCCCACTAATGCTTACAAGCAGAAACTCCATAGAAGATATTCACCCTTGAATGTCTGATCACACTGAGGGCAGACTCTAGTTCAATAAGCTTTAAATAAATTAACATTAATTAGAGTCATGAGTTGAGCATGGAAACTCAATTCTCCTTGTCCTTACTTCCCACCCCTCATTTTTAAATGCCTCAGTATAGGTCTCACCTATTTCGTATGCTCCTTTTTTCTGATATGTAGTCTGTATTATCCAATAGGACAAAATAACTAAAGATTCTTATGTTAACAGAATTAATTTACAAATGAATCATAGTAAGAGGGTTCAGAGGCTAACATTTTCCTTAACAAATAAAGTGTACTGCACCATCAAAATTATCCAGATATATATGAAACCCTGCTGTGACTTGACTGACTGCATTTTCTCCATGTTTCAATTTTTGTACAACTTGCCTAGACTAAAAAATACAAAGGTGTTTTTTATTCTTTCAAATTATTTAGCTTTCAGGTTCATCTTCTGTATCATAATCAGCTTTCTGTTGTATTCTTGCATTTTCTACCCTTGTATTCATCTGTTTCTGTCTGGCTAGCTATAACATCTCAACAGAGAATGAAATTCTCACACTCTAAACAACCAGAAAAACTCTATTCTTCCTTCTTACAAATATGGTGCATGAAAAGAATAGTTCAATTCTTATTTAGGAACGACTTTGCTGCACCAGGCAGTCTCTTCTAGTATCCTGCCTATGAAAATGGTAACCACTATATACTAGAGAAATGCCACAACAGGCAATGTGGGATCACCTCTCTCCAGAGTTTTCTTTTTCTCGGACAAGAGGAAGGCCTCTTTCACCTCATGAAAACCATATCCCTTCATATGGGGTAATCACAAAACTCTGCTTTCACTTGCTGATGTTCAGCAGAGGTGTGCACAATTTGTCAAAAGGTAAGAAAAAGCATATGCTCACTGAGAAAAACTGACAACTGACATGCCATCTCTCTCTCTCTGTGGATATTAAGAAGTTCATTTTAAATTTGAACTTTCTATTTTATTAAGCATTTTCGTTTTCCTCTCAGGAGTTCCAGAAAATTAGTCCAGAACCAGTGGAAAACTCTGTGTTTTCCCAGTCCTTTGAACATCAGAGAGGAATACCTACAGCTAATCATAAGCATGTTAGTCTGGAAGAAAGAACAAAAATTTTATCGGGTTGTCTGGTCACTACTACTGCCTAAATAAACGCCATCTGACTAATGCTGTTCATCTGCACATAGTTTTGGGATGAAGAAAGTTAAGCTTTAAAACAGCTGCTGTTACTGAAAATAGTCTCTTAATAAGAAAAGGCTAGTATCTGTGAATGCAATCTGCCTCTCTAGATAGAGCTCTTTCATTTAGCAAGCACCCTGTTAAAATATAAGTGGAAAAGGAGGTGAGAAATTCCACTGACCTCCCAACACTTCAAACACAATTTGTCATTAGCTGCATTCGTAAAACAGTTAGCACTTCACCACAGCATCTCACAGCCACTTCTGGTACATTCAGAGCTTAAATTCACAGCCCAGTCGTCTGCCAATGTGGAGCTAGCACCTGCAGGCAGATAGGCCCTGACTCAGTCTGAACGTAAAGCCAGTTGGCTTCCAGTCCAACCACCTTTAGCAGCTGAACCTGCACTGTTTATTCACTTGAGAAGTCTCACCCAAGCAAGGAGCTGTGAGATTTAGGCTACTGATAAAGTTAGGCATATGTTTTAGTGTCCTGCTGAACGGGAAGCTCAGGTCTGCTTTATTAACCCACCCCTCTCCCTTCCAAATAATTGGTTAAAGGGTAATACTGATACAGAAATATTAGTATTAAAACTCTCTTTTTCCTGCTGTAAGGATCACAGTCCCCAGGGACAAGGAGTAAGGGGAGCTCATCAGGAAAGGTTGTAAACAGGAGTGGAAAGTTGAGTGACCAAGCACTGGAACTTGCTGCCCAAGGAGGAGGTGGAGTCACCATCACTGGAAGTATTCAAAAAACGTGTTGATGTGGCGCTTTGGGACATGGTTTAGGGGGCATGGTGGTGTTGGGTTAACGGTTGGACTTGATGATCTCAAAGGTCCCTTCCAACCTTAGTGATTCTGTGAAATATTTTCACTGGCTTAAGTAAAGAAGATGTCTCTGCATCACTCCTCTTACACTCATGCCAAGATCAAATGTTATTTGTCAACCTCTAAACACACAAATAAAGCATACTAATTTATCACTTGTGCTTCTCACACTCTTCAAAGTTATTTTTAAGGAAATGCTGTTGACTTTTTTAAGAGACAGTGACCTAGCTCAAAGTACATCATACTGTCTCTGTAACAAAGTACCAGATGTCTTTTGCACACAAAGTTCTTTACACAGTCAAGACAAGCATAACCAACTAGAATAGAAAGCTCTTCTCACAATTTCTCTGAGTGTAAGAGGTGACGTTAAAAACCTACAGCTACTTTCAGAGCAACATTTTGAGCACTTTATCAACGTTGCAAATTCTTCTCTGCAGCAAATTCAGCTTTCAGTAAAAGTTATTCTAATATTAACTAGAAAATATGAAAACAATAAAAGGTTTTGCATATTAGCAGCAGTTACGAGTTGTTTTGAATGTCATGTGCAGGAAAAGCTATGCTGAGGTATTTCCCATTTCTTCTTTACTTACCAAAGTAAAAAGTTTCTCATAAAAGGCAAAAACCAAACTGTTTTCAATGACCTTGTGGGCACACACATTTCCTGAGGAATTTGTGACCACTGAGGCTATGTGCAAGTTGCCAGAAATCTCCAGGAAATGCCGTCATAAGTAATCTTTTATATTTAGTCTCAGAGCTTTAAAAAAAAATACCATTGCTTCCAGTAGCATAATACTGGACAGAGACAGGCATTTTTTGTTTGTTTCTACCGTGTATACCCAAAGCTTTTTGGACTAGAGTCCCAGATTGCAAAGATCACTCAACAGCACATAAAGACAGACAAGTAATACTACAGGGACATTCACCCATTCTATGCCCTAAAGTCTGGGATATGGGGTACACACAGCTCTCCCAGACAGACAGCAGACAACTATACACCGTGCTCTCCCCAGTTCTGCTAAACTCTGTTTTGCAACACCCCTGTTGTTCCTCTTCTGATGCGTCTCCAGACAAACATACAATGCCGCCTGCTAAGATCAGCATGCAGGACTCTCTTTCATTAAGACAGTTATCCAGACCCTGTAAATATCCATTACGGTAAAGACCTCTGAGCAGGAGTCACTGTAATACATAGCATGCTTCGGAGGTAAACAAGGGGCGGGGAAGGGAGTGGAAATGTGAATCAAATTGAATAATGACTTGGAAGATCACAGAATCATTAAGGTTGGAAAAGACCTTTGAGATCATCAAGTCCAACCATCAACCCAACACCACCATGCCCACTAAACCATGTCCTGAAGATGAAAATGTTCAGCAATTTCACTGAGGCGATTTCTACAGCTGAGGCAACAGCTGAATTTCTAATGATAGCAAAAGAACTGTGCTTAAAAATATGTATAAGCACAGTATGGATGTTATCTTCAACACAATTTATGCCACAGGTGAGTTATCAGGAACCAAACTTTATTTAGTAGCTGAATGCTGTATCCTCCTACCACAGAGGCTGGCCCTCTAACATACCAGTGCTGCAATTTTGTTTGAACTGTATTTCACACAGTTCTGTAGTCAGCAAACATGACATCTTAAGGAATCCTCCCCTTCTGATACGGAGAGAGAAGGATCTCTCTTCCCATCGTCTAAAGACAGGAGCTGGAAAAGAAGTTGTAAGGAGAAAAAGAAAGCAAAAGAGCACTTACTGCTGACAAGATATATTCCATCCCCCAAACTACTTCCACTATTCTCTTCATGCAGAATGGCAGAGATAGCCCGCTGACTTGTTGCTTCTCTCAGCTGAAGGCAGCAGAGACATCGGAAGACCACCTCCCACTATTTATCTGTGGGAACATTCAGAAAGCAATGCAAAATATCTGTGACTGCTCAGATGTAGAAAGAGTGATAAAGAACCAAAGATGGGAGTGCGAAGAAGGGCAAAGAAACTAATGTGCTGAAACTATCAAGGCAGAAGATTAAAGGAAAGGAAAAACCCACTGAGAAAGGAGGATGAAATGAAAAAATGCGGAGGAGTTCATGAGGGTGTGTGGCCTGGGTAAAACCAGATGGTGTAGAAAAGGGAATGAGTTCACCTGGGGGACTCCTCAAATGACTATGGGAATTAATCTGTTTCCATGATACTCATACAAATGCTCCAGAGCAAAAGATAGCTCAACTCCACACGTCAGCTAAAAGATGATCTGTCAATCTCAACATTTTCCCTTAAAAATGGACTTTCATGCATTGAATCATAGTCAGTTTGGTTAGATAAAAAGATCTTGACTGCTATAAAATAAGGCAAGGGAAACCTTCGTGTGCCCCCCTAATATATTGAGCAAGGTTCCTGTCTGAGCACTCACTTTGGACGTCAATCTGTGTGAAGGAGGTTTGTAAGTTGTATGGCTTTATTCACCACTCCTCTTCACCATTTTCTCATGTTTTCTCAATTGTATGTTTCTAAGATAACTGACCTGTGATACAAAGTCTAATTAACTGATTGACTGCTTTTTCAGTAATCACGACATCACACCTTTTAAAAATGCATCTTTCCATGCTGTGGATGTTTTGCAACCAGAACCCTCTGAGAAGATCTGTTTGTAACAGATTAAAAAGGATTCACTCACAGAGCCACCTATGGAAGCACTGCTTTGTCACACACATTGCTAAAGGTTTCTAGGTTTCCACCTTCATCTGAGTTTTCTTTTCACATCTTCACCTCCTCATATTGATTTGAGGTGCTGAAAAAAATGCTATCCCACATGCACCCGTCCTTTCTCTAGTATTTTGCTCAACAAATCTGACAGTAAGTTTTTATTAATAATCAGAAATTGTATGTTCTTGAAATCTGCAGTGAAAAGCACTGCAAATTACTAATGAGTTACAAGCATGGGCAATAGAGAGTGACATACCAGTGTGCTCCAAGTGACAGTCTACTCTTATGATGGAGTTTAAAGAGGACTATGAAGAACCATTCCTCAAAGGCAAAGACACACAGAAAACAAAAGTGGGGTTTTTTTTTCGTTCTTATTAAACATGTGAGTACATGATCAAGGGCAACTTTTTAAAATCAGATGTGATACAACTGTCTTAGGCAGCTATGATTGTTTAAGTGATACTTTCAGTATTATCTCAAGTAAGCATTCTTCTCTAGGGAAAGAGGACATGGTGAAAGATGACAAAGATATAAATGGATACTTGGTCTGCCATTTCCATAGGATAGCTGTAAGAAAAACTTTTCTGTTTAAAATACAGAATGGTTAATTCACATGCTTTCTTACATTCTCTAAAACCCCCAAACTTCTGAGCTGTGTTCTCTCACATTTTTCTTCATCCTGGACACTTAATTTCTGAAGTTTTGGGGTCATTTCTGTTACATTACTCATCACACTTTATCTCACCTGACATACTGCATCAAAGATTAGGATGGGGCGGGGGGGGGGAAGTTCTATGCAAATACAAATTCCACTTTCCCTGCCAGATCCTTTCAAAAAGCTGTCTATTTCAAGAAGGCACCATAAACATACCTAAAATTAACCTTGTTTTCAAATCACTGCTTGTTATACACTAAATGAAAGAGAAGTGACAGGAAAATAGTATCTGCTTTTCATTTTGTTTGCACCAGGTTCACTGGGGGCAGGACCCATGTTACGCTACACATGGCTGATCACAGCCATGACCAATGTCCTCAATGTTAATGCAAGACAATAACAACAGATGGTAGTCTGGGTATTTTGAATTTCACAGTTTTCTCTACATGTAAAAGTAAAGTATAATTCTGTCCTATTAGCAAATTAGAATCATGCTTGTTTTACTTGTGTATAGGTAGCAAATATGCTTTCTGCTAGAAATTGCAGCAAATTTCTCTCATCTGAACATACTTGTGTACCTGCACCTACCTCAAACCATTCCTTATGGCGGAACTCTGGAAAAACCTAGTGCTTCATCCTGTACTGTCTCAACAGGGAATTGCGATAGGAATCCTGAAATATCAGAGGGAAAAAAAAAAAGCGCACTTTTACCTGAAGGAACACCGGTTTTAACTACTAGTTAAGCTAAAACGTGCATTGTGCCTTTTACCCGAACACAGACAACCCACGGGACCGCGCTCTCTAGGCACGGCAGAAACGCGCCCCGCGGAGCCCGAGGGCCGCACCCGGCGCAAGGAGCTGCGCTGCTCGCCCCTGCCAGCGGGACCGCCTCGCCCCGGCCGCCCCGAGAAGCGGGCCCGGGCGGCGCAGCGGCCCTGGGGGGGCCGCTCCCCACAGGAAGCGGAGAGGAGCGCGGCCTCTCCCGGGGCAAACCGAGAAAACTCGGGCAGAGGAAGCAATTTTGGCGCTTGAAAGCATTTCACTCATCCTGGCCTTCCTCGCCTCACGCAGCACGGCTGAGAGCTCGACGACGAGCTCTACCTCGGCCGCCGCGGCCCGGACGCGCCAGCGAGGGGCTGGCGGAACAGCACCTTCGGGCCAGGGCCCAGAGCGCCCCGCCGGCCGCAGCCACGCGGCACGGCTGTTGGGGGCGGCCGCGGCCGCCGCTACTCCCCTCCCCTGTGGGCGGGGGCTTGTACCTGTCCCGGAGGAGGAGGAGGAGCCGCAGCCGGGGAGCCAGGGGGACAAAGTTAACTGGAAAGTTTTAAAGGACCCCGTGGGTGGGAAGAGAAAGGGAGAGAGGAGAGGGGGAAGGTGGCCACCGCCCGGCGTCGCAGCCGGGGACTCCCTGAGGAGCAGGCAGCAGCCGTGCCGCAGGGCCGCCGGGGACGGGGAGAGGCGACGGCCGCCAACTCTCCGCTCCCTTCAGCGCTGGCCGACCCCTCACAGGCGCTTGGGGGCCTGCTGAGGTGACCGGCTCCCGGGAAGGGGACGCGGCCGTCCTCCTTGCTTGCCTTCCTGGGCGTTCTCGCCGCCGGGGAGAAGCGGGCTTCCAGGACCGGGGAACCCCGCGCCCGGACGGGGGCGCGGGGCTGCTGGCGGCCCCCCCCCGAAGCCGCCTTCGCCACCGGCGCCGGGGGTCGCATCCCCACTTCGCCAGCACCCCCTGCTCTTGCCTCACTGTGGCCGGCGGCTCCCATGGCTCTAAGCAAAGGGCTGCGGCTGCTCTGGAAGCAGGAGCCGGGGCCGAGCGCCCTGCTGGAGGCACGCACCCGCCAGGACTGCCTGCTGCTGGAGGCCGGCACCGTGGCGGCGCTCAGTAAGTGCCCCGGGGCGGGCCGGGCCGGGCGGCTTCCCGCGCGGTGCGTGTGGGGGAAGGCTGCGGCGTGGGGAGATGGCGTGTCTGTGGGTACGTGCCTGGTGCCTCTGTGGTGCCAGTGGAGGGGTGCCGGGGGGCGGCAGTAGCGGCCGATGCCCAGGAGGTTTTTG
Source organism: Phaethon aethereus (assembly GCF_964289735.1). Taxonomy (NCBI): domain Eukaryota; kingdom Metazoa; phylum Chordata; class Aves; order Phaethontiformes; family Phaethontidae; genus Phaethon; species Phaethon aethereus. The sequence goes on along the minus strand of NC_138576.1, from coordinate 69,893,986 downwards.
GGGCACTTTTCCCTGTGGCGCGGAGAGAGGAAGGGGAGAGCGCAGACCTGGGCCTAGTGGGGCGCCGACCTTCCGGTACTCGCTCACCTCACTTTAGACCCCGGCCTCCAGCATGGCCCTCCAGGCCTGCCCACTTGTTTGGCGTGACCCCCGGTGCCCTGCCGTGCACGGAGGGTTTCCTCCACGTGTGACTCCTGGCCCGATCCATGTCCAACCGTCTCTTTTTCTGCTCGGGATGCCTTTAGCCTGCTCGCCAGCAGCCAGGGTGGAAGAAGCAGGGAAGGCCACCTGCCTGCCTGGTGGCTGTGGGGTCTGGGCATAGGGCACCTTTACTATGCAAGCCTTGTGCTCTACAGCCTGGTATGAGCCTCACTAACTGCAGAGAAGGGTCCAGCTAAAGGGATGGGGCCCGTTGCCTCTTGAAGAAGTTTCTGTCCGGCTACATCGAGTGCCAACCACCAGCGTAGACATCTAGTTCACAGCAGAGATTGTTTTGGGTGACTGGCTTGAGATTCATCTCCCGTAAAGAAAACCTGGCTTCTTACTGTGTTGCCATACCTGCCCTTGTGGTTTGCACTGTAAATGGTTACTTGAGCGTCTGGCTCTTAATGGAGGAGCTCAAGTTTCACTTGGGGCAGTAGAAGTCATAAACATGTTGAGGGTTGTATCATCTGGTGTTTTGATAGTTGCCATCCGTGAATTAATGCAATGCTAATGTTGAGACTGACACGGAAGAATGGGGTGCCTGAGAATGTAAGATGCAAAAAGTAATGCAGGGGAAGACGTGCTTGTGCTGTGTTCCTGAATTGTTTTGTGTGTAATATTTACCTGTTCCTCCAATCATGCCACTGTTCACAGTGCTGTAGGAGTTCGTATTCAAGTAGCTCAAAGGAAAAGGGGAAGTCTTAAACTGTGAACTCTTTGTAGTAAGAACTGTATGTATATTATTGGTTGTACAATGTCAGCCACAACGTAAGCTCAAAATCTGGGCCCGCTGAGCTGAATCTTCCATGATGTACAGTGGCAAAACATCCAGACTAAAATGCTTTATTTTCAGATATTGGGGATTTTATGAATGAAGAAGGCCAAGAAGGTCATCAGGTCGCAGCTGATAGTGGAAAAATTTTGACCTGTCTGATAAAGATCTATTATTGCCACACTGTGGCTTGGGGTTTTTTGTAATTTTATTGGAATTTTATGTTCTGTAATACTTCGGGGGTTCAGTTTCTTGTTAAATTCACTGGTAATGGTGGACATGAATGTGTTACATTTTTCTAGGGTTTTTTGTGTCAGTTTTCAATGAACTGACAAAGTGAGAACATCAATTTTCAATGAACTGCCAAAGTGAAAAATCTCTTAGTACTAAGCAGCATTTTACTCACTTTCCCTGATTCAAAAACCTGTTGATTTTAAAGCTTTCCATTGATATCAATGGCTTTTGGTCTGCATTTCGTTATTCTGATACAAATCTAAAGCAGCTCCACTAAGGCCACTGTGCATGAATAACATTGAGAGACCAATATTCACATAGCTGACCCCAAGCCATTTGCATGACCAGTAGTTGGAAAGGTTATTTGTAATCCCACTAATTAAAGGGGGATTGACTTATGGTAGATTTTTCTTCCTCAGTGTTGCTATCCCCCATTTGAATTGCTAATAGCTAAAAATGGTTAGAGAATTTATATAGTCTCTCTTAAAATGTGTTAGAAGAATTTTGAAGTAGTGATTCATGTAGTGGCTAGTGTAAAAGCCTGTTTGCCACGCCTTTTGAAAGTCCAATGTCACCTCTTAAGATAACTGTAATCATGCATGCATTGGCATCCAGCCCACTCCATGTTAATAACTTTGTCATTTTATTTAATTTGGTTCCTCTTTTCCTGCCTGGGTTGGTTCCTATATTGTAGGAAAAGCTAGTTTATCCAGTTGAGCCTGTTTAGTTTGTTTCTTCTGTTTATGGAGCAAAGGACCAGAAAAGGAGGGAAAACCAGCATTAGGTATTGTGGTGGTAAATATACAAGAATTGTGAAGAGGAAGCTCCGCGGCCAGAGTGGTAACAGAAACATTAATTCTGTTTTGTTTGTCTGGCCTTTAGGTAGCTGCTAAACATAGAACACTTCAGTGGAAGGTTAACAACTTGTGTATGTGTGGTTTCAGATATACTAGCCTTTGGATTGTGTTAATTTTCACTTCTCTGTCTAATTTTCCATTTCTAAAATGAAATTTTTAAAAAATTGCATACCTGTGGTGAGGAGTTATGCAACTGTGCCTTATGCAAACGTCCACACTAAATAAAAGCAGATACCTATACCTGGAGCACTCAAGCCATGTAACAGTTTACGCAATTTTGCAATAGCAGCCTCGTGTCAATAGAACCCTAGAGAGGAATAATCATGGATGGCCAGCAAAAGCCTGAGAAAAAAAATTAATAATTGTTCATTATTCTTTTTCCATAATTACCAAGTGTCTCTTTGCCCTTGAACAGGTATAACATCTGCATTTTTTTGAAAGGTCAATTGCTTCTATAATACTTTAGCACTAGAAGAAACTTAAATGTTGAATTTAACCTAGTTCAAGTTACAGAAGGGAGTGAGAATAATCCTAGAACAAGGGGTGTTGCAAGAAAGAAATCTAAAAAACCGCACACTTGGATAAACGTAGTGTCTATACAGGCCATGAAGTTCTGGCAAACTCATAATTAAAATAAACCCTTTCAAATATTTAAACCAAAATTTTGATACTGTCTTGTGAATGGATGACTTCATACTTTTTTCCTCTTTCAGTACCTTAGAAAGATCATGATGACCATTTTAGTTGTAAATTGGTTATGTTTCAGGATTTCCTTATTGCACATAGAGATGTAATACTTCCCACTTGAAAAATATTTTCACATTTGATGTCAGTAGTGCAGATCTTTAATTGTCTGAGATGTCAGCAATTTATAAAACGAGCACTCTCGGGCTATAATGGAAATCTAACCTAAGAAACTTTTTGAAAAATCAAGGAATCAAAAATCACAACGGGCAACCTAGCTACATAACCCCAAACTGCTTAACTTAATCTGTATAGGAATGTAATATAAACAGAACAATTTTCTGTTCTATCATAAATTAAATAGTATTTTTGAAACGGGAGTTTTTCTTCCTCTTCTCATGATGTCACAGTGGGGTGGAGGGTAAAACTCACTGTTTTGAATTTAACAGCACATTTTGCAAGAGGCTTTTTTTGCCACTTGCAGCCCTGAAGCTTCAGTCCTCTCCAGGAATTCTATGAACTAGAATATCAACAATTATCTTCTATGGAAGAAACTTACAGTCATGAAGGATGAAGAAAAATTGTCACTGATTTAGAAGTGTGTGCTTATACAAGAGGGAGTAGTGATACAAATGTTGGTCCTACTTTTAACACGTTACAGTTTTAATGCTTTATGGATGAAGTGAATTGAACTAAGGCTATCGCACTGAAATACAGATATTTAATTTTACTATAGCGGGTAATCTCAGTGAAATGATGCAACAGGAGTGCTCTGATACAAAAACCTTCTTTATGCTGAATTTCAGTAAGGGCAGAGCCAAAGGGTGCACAGAATTATTTTTTTTGTAAGCACTTTGATTCTGCAATTGCCATTATTAAAGGTTGTTAAACCACCTATTACAGTGGATCCTAAATGACGACAGTCTTTTGAATATACTGAAATTTAAAGCTGATAAAGTGCACATTTTTGCAAATATGGCTGAAGGTTTTCCTCCAGACTCACCCACAGACCTGGGAAGTAAGCCTTTACTAGGGGAAAAACTTACATAGTGTTAAGAGGTGTCTACAAATGCGCAGAGCAGCTCTATGCCTCCTCTGTGGCTTCAGTTGCTGGTATGTGTGTGGTTCTCTGATGCGTCTGAGTAAAATCAGGGTATACCCTTGCAGGGAGAGGGATGCAAAACCAGGAAATGGCAATTATTTACCTACATATCTTTGTTTGTACAGAATGCAGTTTCTGTGCTGTATGTACATTCACTGTTGACAATTAGCTTTAGTTTTGTGATTAGGTGGATAAATATGCCATTGAGTGGTGTATGGAAATCAAACACCAATACTTGTGTAAATGTTTTGTGAATGTATTTTTAAGCAATATACCCAATGCAAAACAGTGAGCCCTACAGCATGACTCATTTTTACTCTTATGCCAGGATATTTATATACCTAATCTCCCTATTCCATCTGTATTTCTAAAACTTCTTCTTTAAATTAACAACAAAAAAAAATCCAATTACAGATTTTTATGTAGTTTAGTGGTGGTCAAACTTCTTACATTTGTGGATCCCTACAAAACTTGTGGTGGAAGTAAGCTATGTAGCAGAAACCTTGCTTTCCTTGGTTACACTGGCACTGGGCACTTGCAAACTGTGGTTTACCGGGCTGAAATTCACTGTTACAGGAGCAAGTGTGTGTTAAAGTTCCTTCGCTGTTGTTGAAATGAAAATCAGGTACACAGAAGGTGAAGATGTATTGGTATAAATGTAGGGTGTAGATTACAAGACTTGTCATCTATGCTAGGAAACTGGTAGTGATTGTGAAGTATGAATTCTGCTTGGTGGCTTATGTCTGTAGTGACTACAAGTTTCTATGTTAATATATGTGATATATGACAGGAACCATGACAGGAACCACATAAAGATAATGGTCAAGCTCCAGGGAAATGACTTAGGGACTTCTCTTTTATCTTTATGTTCTTGACCGCCTGCAGACCACAGGGCTGGCCAGTAGAAACCTGGTGGTTTTATGAGTCCGTTCTTCTTTGGTTGTGAATAAATATATTCATATATACACATGCAAGTATGAAAACATAATCACTTGCTAGAAGCAGGATGTTCTCAAACTAATATAGAAAGCCAGTGAACTGATCTTTCCAAAATGCCATTTTCCTGATGTTTGCTGTGTTTTAAACCAGAAATACCACTTTCTAGAAAATTGGTAAATATATTGCTTAATGACTCTCTTAACTGTAACTCTGACTACTGACCTCTGACTACTGACCTCTTCCCAGCTCTGTATTTCTTGACCTATATGGTATTTCAGAATACAGTCTGACTTGCATAATGCCTGTGTAGCTCAGCTTGAATGTGAACAGGATGATTCTAGTGATGAAAGATAATGAAAATAAATGAAAATGCAACAAAGTTCTTTAGGACTGTCTGAGGATGACAGAAAACAGAATTTGGAGGCAAGTTAATTGTCTAAACTCATATAATACCACACATTGGACATCTTTCTAGGTAAGACGTGGCACTTCGGGGCATGATTTAGTGGGCATGGTGGTGTCGGGTTGACAGTTGGACTTGATCTTAAAGGTCTTTTCCAAACTTAATGATTCTATGATTCTAAGACACTGATGGTAGTACATATTTTTTTTTTTTCGCCTCACATGTTTTGGTGGGGTTTTTTTGTGTATGAAATTTTTGTTTGATTATAGATTTGCTCTTTCTGGGGAAAATTCACACTTCTTTCCTCAAAATGCTAAACAACACAAAGCAAACAAGCTACTGAGACCCCATCACATCAAACCTATGTTTCTAAAAGTACTTAGATATGCTTCAGAATATATATGTATAGTGGTTCCGACAGCTAAGTAGGGGTCTATTTCCAGAATCAGGCTTACTAATCAGAGGGAGAGCAAGAATCTGTAACCTGGTCCCAGACTTTTCTTCACGAGCTCTTTCTTCAGTTTTATCTTTAAGTTGTAGGTATTACTGTGTTTGTCCTTAATGTTGCACTTGGAACTATGGTACCTTTCTGCCCTCTCCCTCTGGTCACTGACCTTTCTGAGCACCATACGTTTGAGAGCTGTGCTTGTTCCTGCTGAAGTCGAGGGGATCAGCCCTAAGGAAGGGTTGAATAAAGGAAACTGCATAGGTCTGGCCAGTTCCTGCTAGCCATAAAATCGAATTTGCAGCTTTTACAAGCAAGAAGTCACACTTAGATAGGCCATGTGGTATATGTAGTTGTATGTCTTTTCATGGTGTTTTTCTTTGGCTCTGAAGTATTTTATGCAGGGAAGAACATCACTTTTAGTTGAGTTTACTGTAGCTTAGGTTCATGAATTATTGCGTGCCTTTTGTTTTGCAAGGGTTAAAATTTTTGAACTAAGGTGCCAACCTTATGTATGATTTACATCAGGAGCCTTTACATAATTGATATTAAGAAAAGTGCTTGAGGAATGCAGACAGTGTGCAGGTCTGTAAAGCTGTTATGAACACAACACAGTAGTAATTATTGCAGAAGGGTGGATACTCAATTATATACTTAGTGGAAGGAAAGATTACTAAAAAAATATTAATGGGAAGCTTTAGTGGAGTTTGGTAATTACTATGCGTACTGTTTAGTTACTTATAGTTATTATAAAGTAGTATGCACTTTATAAAGTAAACAAATGCACTCCGTATTTGAAAACTCAACTTGTTCTCCCAGTAGAAAACTTCATGAGTTTCATCAACTTCTGTAGCAGTATTGTGCATTAACTATATATGCAATGTATCTCAAGCTGCCTGACTTGAAAAAGGAAGGAATTTACGTGTTATGTTAAACATCCAGACCTCATCCTAGGTTTTCAAGCAGACTGCTCTCTCTGCTTCTGCATTTCAGGGTTCTTATGAAAGCTGTTGCAGAATAAAAACCCTGAATCTGGAACATTTGACAGAGAAACATGGAAATAATTTTCATGTTACCAATTTAAAAAGTGCTATGTCTTTAGACACATCTGTCAAATGTTGTTGCTAAAACAGTATTTTAAATATTGTTGAAACTTGTTAGATATGGTTTATATTTTCCCTGTTCGTCAGCAATCCTTTAGACTTTTGTAGTAATTTTTCCCTTTAACTCTCTTCTTCATCCAGCAAAGACAGGAGCACATCAGTTAGTTTTGTTCTCTGTCTAGTGATTCTCTTTCTGATTCTGGCTCTTGTGTCCTAGTATCATTTGTGAATACTTTAGGAGATGTTTCAGACCAAGTTTTGATGACAGTTATTTGAGATTTCAATGAGAAATTTTTAAGATTTATAAATATTTCTTTTTAATAGTAAGATATGACTTGGCTCAAGCCTTCTGCAGTAATGTCCTTTTAAAGTCACATTTTAGTCATCCTTTCTATGTATCACTTTTTATTGTGGTTGTTGGGGATTCCTCCTCCTTTTCCACCTCCAAAAAAAAAAAAATTTGTCTGGGGTGTGTCAGAATCCAGTGAGGGCCTCCCAGTGCTGGAGGGGTGACACCTGTACCCTCGTCTGCACGCTGGCAGGACATGGGACGAGACAGTGCCGTGGTGGTTGGAGGCTGTGAGGGATGAAGGAGTCATCCTCAAATTCATGAGGGCCCTTATGGAGGGGGTGCAGCATACAGGAGCTGCTGCCTGGCTTCTGCTGCCTGAGGCCCCTGCCCTGGCCCATGCGAAAGGACGGTGGTCACAGTGCAGCTCGGGAGTTTGTGCGACACAGAGGAGTATAATGGAACAGTAGATTTCAAATGCCATGAGTATCTACAACAAAGGGATTTTTTTTTTGCCGCACAAATTTGGTCTCTATGCACTAAAATATTCTGGCCTCTCCATTTGTGTGACCCACAGGTGTTAGTGTGCCTGTTCGGCGTGTTTCTTCCCTCTTGGACTACCCCCTGGTGAAGCTTTAGAGCATGCTGTATCTTTAGAGAGTGCATGTCAAGGAAAGATCACTTTGTCGCTTTTTGGTTTCTTTGTCTAAATTGTTCCAGGGAGCAAAATGAACCCTAGAATAAATAACAGAATCTACCATGTAGTGGAAGTTATTGGCAAGTTGTTAGCCAGCCAAAAAGAGTGGCAGTGCAACCCAGAGTCCTCTGAGAGCTTTGTGTTTGGAGCCTGCTTTTCCTTTCCAGGCAGCTCTGCTGGTACTGATGCCCTGGCTGATGCTGCTGTGCAGGCAAATGTTACGTCAAATGGCCTGCCCAGAATGACGGGATGTTTCTGTACCATCAGTACAGATGTTACTTCACAGTACAGTGCTTCTGTACCAGTACCAGTACTGGCAAAATGCAGCTATTTGTCTGTGCATTTGGAAGAGTCCCATGCCAGGAGCTGATGTGCATGTGATGCCACTGGCTTGACCTGGGAAACTTTGGTGGCTTCTGGACATGCCAGTGTCAGGTGCTTCTTGCTGTTAGCAGCATGAGTTGTGTGTTGCTTATTTCCGCACTGAAATAAATTCCATTCTTTTGGATCATACTCTTACCAGACACTTCAACAGCCAGCTTTCCAAGCCTTAATTCTATTTTGAAGAGTATTACTGTTCTTTCAAAATGTCTTAAATGTTTTCAGGTTGTGCCTAGCCTGCAAGTTTGCGAGCTCCTGCATCAGTCTGACATCTGAATCTCTTGCTATTTCTGTTGTTCTCTATTTCTTCTTAGAGATGGAATATTTGAAGGGAGAATTTTGTTTATGGTTTTTCCTTTGTATTTTAAAGGGAGCAAAGATAAGCTTTTAAGGCCGAGAATAAATGTAAGAAAAAAGTATGTTGTTGTTGCTTTTTTCTAGTGAAGGTGCCATGGAATGTGAAACATCACTTTTGTAACTTTTTTTTTTTAATACATAAGGAAGGCCTGAGAGGGAGTATTTTTTGTTTTTTAAATGAAACATTGTTATATTTTATCTAAACTTTTTTTGCTGAGGTTTTTTTGAAGTGCCAGAGAACTGAGCTTCCAGAGTCAGCTCTTAAGAGGTGCTGGTACTGAATATTGAAATTGTTGCTGTCCAGAGGTTTGGTTTACCCAATAAAAATCCCTTTATCTTCTTTCTGTGGCTTATGTTTTGTTTCACTGGCGTATGTGGTATCAACATTTTACTAGTTTCTGTAATTCACTCAGTGATTGCAAGAAAGCAAAATAGGGAAGTTGTGGAAGTCTGATGTCAAAAGTAAAGTTAGGAAAAAATTAAGTCTTCTCTATTTGTCACAGATGCAAAAATTTGAGACAAATGTGTTTTGATTTCCTGTGGGGCTTGTCTCTACTGAGGACTCCACGAGAGTTGTGCAAGTGGAAGTGTCCTTCCTTTTGCTTCAAAATGTCAGCGATATGAGAGATAATTTGTTTTCCATGCTTCTCACTGAGCTACTTGCCTCTTGAGGTTTATAAAGAGATTTCTGCTTCTTTCTTTCCTGCTCTATCATCCATTGCAGGCAGTTCAGTTTGTCCTTTTTATGCTTGGAGTTTTCAGATTTTTTTAAAGTGCTGAAATTTATAGGAATGTAAGATTCTAAAGTATTAGCTAACCTCTGAAAGTACCATATTGCTGTTGATCTGTGGTTTGAGAAGTAAATAAGACATTTGAGGATCATTCCTCATTCATGAGGCTAACCTTGCTCCTCATTAGGAAATACATACAAATTGCAGACTTGCTCATTGAGGAAGTGCTTTGTTTTTACTTTAAAGTAGCCAGTGACAAGTTTGAGCCATGTTATGGCTCAATATCTAAATGTTCAGTTTGTGCCCATTGAAGTCAGTTGTTGCAGAAATACACAAATCTAACATTAGCATCTGACCCTTTAATTTTATTTATTTATTTTTAAACAGCTAATTCTTACTTCACTAAAATATAAGTTTAATCCCTCTTGAAACTAACATCTGAAGTGTCTATATCAAATTGTGTTATCTTGCATAAAAAATTCTGATTCTGTCTGAAACTAGACTGTGCCAGTCTGGAAACAGAAACCATCCTTTTTTACACATTAAGAAAAGATGTATTATATTTAGTTTATGGCCAGAGAAATTATTACTTTTGCTCTTATTTTAGAATGGTGTAAAGTTTACATGAACCTGCATATTTCTTTACTTATTCTGAAACTGATGTGGCACCTGTAACACAGAATAAGAACATCACTAATGTCCACCTTGATTGGAAGGGTAGTTAGTGCCCTTGTTTCTTCCAGGGTGGTATGTGGAGAGGCTATGCATTTCTGTCCCATGAATTTTTAACTGCTGTGTTCTTACAGCATTTTAACCATACCGTTGTACTGTAGTTTTGTTTACTCAGCAAAATCAGCTGGGAAGCATTGCTGTAGGCTGTAGCAATCTGAAAATTTGATAAAGACTAGAAAACTAAGGTTTGCTGCCTTTCGTTGTGTTTTTCAGCTCCGGAAGAAAAGGATGCAATTAAAGGACAATATGAAAAACTCATGGATGCTTACGGCTGCTTAGGAGAGCTTCAGCTTAAATGTGGTAAGTGAACATCTGTATTACTGAGATTATAAAACGCCCAGACAATGCCAAATGACAACAACAAGTGGCTAAAGTTGTCTGTTTCCTTAACTTGTGAAAGCTAATTGCAGCTTGTGATGTTCAGTCTGGAAAAGATCTATTGCTTTTTTATGCTGTGCCAAAAGCATACTGCTAAGCGATAGTCTAAGGATTTTGGATTTTTTCTAACTTTTTTTTTGTCTAACATTCTTAGCTGCCTGAAGATAATTGGTCTTTTTTCTCCTTATCACATTTGTCCAAGGCAAATTATGATGTCTCACTTTTTTAAGGATCATGTTTAAGCAGTGGTTAATCATAGTCATCTGAGACTGTACTACATGTTCCCAGTCCTTGCTGTAATGCTCAATTGCCTTTAACGGGTAATTCATGTGGATAAGGATTTGCAAAAGCAGGCCTTTAACTTCAACTAGTATAGTAACGAGTATTTATTGTCATTGATGTAAATTTCTGTACAGTTTGGCAATCTGGATTTAGCAAAGGACTTGCTGTTACACTGCCTACAGGAATGTTAATGGAAATAGCATGCTTTAGGGAAAGAACTGCAGTCATTGATTTGAAGGTAATAGTACTTTACACACCAGACTTCAAATTCACTGATGAAGAAAGATGCATTAAAACAAAAAGCATTATATGACTTATTCCTATGGTCTTCTTACAGCAAGCTTTAATTTTGACTTGGTGGAATGACAAGACTGTTTTCCATATAACTTGATGCAGTGGTGTGAGTGCTGGTGTGTTTAGATCAGTGTATCTTTTTGTAGCCCACTTACCATTTTATGGCATGAGTAATACGACTTCCGATTGATCTGAAGAGGCAACTGCAATCTGAAAGATTTCTGTGTCATAATTTAAAACTGTAGGTCCATTTAGTCTTTTTAAATGAATGTGGGCTTTTTGTTTGTTTTTTTTCTTGTGGAGTTAATTAGGCATTTCTATGGAGATTAATATCAATTTGCTAATGTAATTAAAAATGGAGGGCTTGTGATTAGTTTTTCTTGGCACTTGGACCTGTTTTTCTTCATAGGAGTCTAATGAATCATGCTGTAATAGTAAAGGAATGTAGCTATTGAATTCAAGCTCTTCAAGTTACAGATGAGGGTAGTTTCTTGTACGTGAAGGGAACTAAATATATCTTATTCTAGTCTTTGTATTAAAAGGTGAATGATTTCAAATGGGGTATGTGATATTCCCAGCATTTTTTTTTCTCTTTTCTCCTTTTATTTCTGTGTTTCCCATGTCCTTACTTTTTTTTGAACAATACCTGCTTAACTTCAGTGCCCTTAAAGTGTGAGGTTTTTCCTCTCTGAGCTTTGTCACTGCACTTCTGTCTTGTTCTAGCATTCAATTACAAGTCCTGGTACAGGACTTCCTTTGGAAAGGATTGTTAAAAATTTTATTGGTAATTGGATTAAAAAGTTAACTACTAGAGGCAAACTTCTAATTGTGATTGAGTGAAAGTCGGGAGGGTCATGCTGTAATGGTAAGCAAACATTTTCTGCTGCTGAACATGTTTGAAAAAGCAAAGAAGATTGCATGCCAGCTCACCATTCAAGAGGTAGCCCATCTTTTTTTCCACCGTCTTGGTTAGATCTTCCATCTTACATATAAGTTCCATTCCTTTAACTATTGCTTACATAAAAGGTTAACACTAGAAAGGAATGCAATGTAACTTTTTTCTTTTTTTAAATAATGTATTCTAGCAGCTGCAAACAAGGGCATAATTGGCCAGCTCTTCGCTGAACATCAGTGATCACACAGACTTTGTTCAGGAGTATCACTATTTTTTTCTTACTACTGGAAACCTGTAGATCTATAAGTACTAAATTAACTGAAAATATTTGTGAAAGTACATTCCACTGGGATATTAAAAGAGTATATTTGTAGAGCAGGAGGAGAGACTTTTTTTCCAACACATGAAAGATGTCTCTGAGCACTGTAATTAATCTGTAAATATCTCTACTTAGGAATCCAAATAAATCACATTGTATGCCTGCCAAAGTAGATGCTTTTCACAAGAAAGTAGATGAAATATGTGAAACTGACTCACAAAGTTAGTGTTTCCCACCAGTAAGAACATTCACTCCTATGTATTTATGTCTGTTAACATGACTCACTAAGTTCTTCTGCTTTCTTTTGTGAGATGGATGGCAGCAGAATGAATTGTACAGTGTTTCTGAGCTGTATCTCAGCCAAGATTTTGCTGCTAAAGAAGATCTATCAAATACATCTTAAACTAAGTGTTAAAAGAGCTGGCTTTGCAGTGTTTGGTTTAGACACTGTGATGTCAGGAAGGGGTACATACATAAGGTAGTGTTTTGACACCATCACCACATAGGTTACTTAGTTTAATACAGTTACTGTATTTGAGGAGGCATTCTGAATTAATTTGACTGTGTATATACTCTTGCTGTTGCATATGTACAATGTGTAGTTGAAAGGAAGACGTTTCAGAGGCAAAAAGGACAACTAAGTACCTGTTTTCTATTCCTTTTGAAGATATCCTAATATGTAATTGTATTTAGAAGAGGGAGAAAGAGTATCTTTGAGACTAAAACTGTAGTTTGGAAAATCTGCTATAGATTTCCTGAGAGATTTTCAGATAGATGCTTAGAATCTGTTCCTCTGCTGTGTTCTGTTGCTAATTTTGAAGGCAAAAATACCTTGCAAATTGTTTTTCAGTGGACTATAAAGTGAAGTGGAGATATGTGTGGAATGGAGATGGAACAGGCTGAGAGAACATAAGGCATGACTGTGTTAGAATGGAGAAAGAGCAAAAACTGGAACGAATTCATTTTTAAAAGGAAAAGGCAGTCTTGAGTGAAATATTTACAGTTAAGAAGGACGAAATAAGAATTGAATACTGTCTCCCTTTTGCTGCAGCTCGTAATATGCAACTCTGAAGTCACTCCATGAACTGCAGGGGAAACAATTGCCTTGAGTCATGTAGACAGGTTAAATACAGATACTGCAGCTTATTATTGTAGGGTGTGACGTACCAGAACTGTGTTTCCTGTTCAACTTGGATTAAGGCAGTTGATTTCACAAGAGCTTTTGAAAAAATGGATGCAAGTTATTTTTGTCTTGTTCCTATGCCAAATATTCTCCATCCTCTGCCTCCCTTGTGCAACCTGATAAAAGGGCATTCAACACATACCACTGTGAGCAAAACATTTCTTACACTTCTTCGAAAGTGTTCTTTACAGATGGTTGTGGTGATTTATAGCTGTAATGGGGCAAAATAATGATCTTGATCATGATACATGAACATTTACACCCATGTATCTGATATCAAAATTTAGCCCGTAGGCTTTGAAAGATTTTTTTTTCCTTCAGTACTGTAGGTGGGTCTTGTTTTTTCATAGATGTGTTGCTGTAGAAAGCATGACACTTCACTTCTTGCTCTAAAATTATTTCAGAGATTTCTTTAAAACATTCCAGATTGAATTCTAGGGAGATGAGGGACATTTCCACAGGTGTGAGCATCAGTTGCAGTTCTTATGTTCCTAAATCACTTTCGTCTATGTGTAAAGTTTAGAAAGGCTAATATGAAGCAGGATTGCACATCAAACTACTTCTAAGAGCTTTAAAAAAAAAAAGTAAGTTGTTTTCCAAGGTGGGGAGCCTGCTGAATAGTCTGCAGCTGATGTGGCTGTTGGTACAAAGTGAAGTGTAAGAGTCAGACCTGGAGCCTTGGTTACTTCACAGGAAAAAGTTTTCCGTTTTTTGGGTTGCTTTTTATTGGCCTTAGTGCTGGCCCCATTCATCATGCACTTCGCAGCTGCAGCTGAGTATAACATGCTTTCTGCTACTGTACTGCACATGAAATCAGAGGAAAATTACCATAAATTTTCCACCCAGTGTACTTCCATTAATTACTTTTTTTGATAGAAACTTCAGGCTCCTGTTTCAAGAAATAAGACTGGAGTTTGGCCTGTCCCCTACTCCAGATACGCAGGGAGCTCCTGAGAGCGGGGATCCTCTGTAGACTGGTTGCAGCAGTAGTACTGGCGAGGCCACTGACTTTAGGGAATTGATTTAGTGTTAATTCTTCCTTTTGATCTTGAGGATGCACTGACAGCATTTTAAAACTTAGCTTCCTGACTTAGTTGAGCTTATACTGAAGTGGTGACTGCTCATTTCATGGCTGTAGTATTTTTTTCCCATGTTGCTGTTGATGTTCTGGACAGAAGAAACAAATACTTTGAATACTCTTCAGCTCCTTTCAAAGGTTGTAACCCCATAACACAATTCCTGATGCTGCTGCCAGGTGGATTTGACTGGACTACCTGATGTATTTTTGTTGTGATTTGTGTTGGTCTGGTACTTCAAGTGCTACCTGCATAAAAACAGTTTCACTGGAAACTTAAAAGGAGCAGTATTTTTAATACAATTACAGAATTGGAAATGGTAGTGAGCTGCAGTTTTCAAAAGTTAAGGCTACAGAGATTAATGGAATAGTCTCAACTGTTTTAAGGGGAAATACTTTCTAGTTTTAAGGAATGTCTGTATGTTTCGATTTGATCAGTTTCATTAAAGTTATGGTATTTTCACAGCTTGCTCAGCAAAACCAATTTAATTTAAAAAATCCTCTCTTTCTTGTGCCGTGGACTCACAAACCAACTACCGTAGGAAATTACATGTTGTGTTGATGGCAGGATTTTTTTTTATTTTGTTTTGTTTATTTTGTTTGGGATTTTCTGTGGGGATTTTTTTTCTTTTTTGGGGGAGACGGGGTAAGGGGTGGGTGTAGAAAACCAGGAATGCAACTTCCTGCATTTTTTTTTTTATATTTACAGGATAATAAAAATGAATTGTTGAAGAACTAAAAGAATTTTTCAGTAAATTCTTGTCAGCTAAAAATGTTATTTTCCTTGCAATGAATGAACAATTACCAAATAACTTAGTATCTGCAATTTTTAGAAATGGAGAAAGTTGATTTTAATTTTGCTTTGTATAAAAATTACTTGCTCCAGTAGCAGCATCCATCCTGATTGAGCAATTGAAGGAATTTCTGCCCTTAAATTTAAGTGCATTTAGGTACAGTTGTGGTTGATACAGGTGTTTTCATGTTAAGTATCTATTTTCTATGGGAAAGATTATGGCTTGTTAACATTTACATACCAGAAAAGAAACCACATTTACTTTTTAAAGTTTAAATTTAGAAGTGGACTGATTTTTTGCTTTAATATATCCATAATAATAATCAGACTTTCAGTGACCGGCAAGCATTTTTCCTGTGGCTGATAATGTGAGATTTCTGCCATATTAAGTACTATTTGGATATGTAGTGCCTTTGTTTTATTCCTTGGTATAGCATTTTCAATCTGACAAACTGCCTAAGTGAAAGCATGAGTGGAGGTAGTGAAGTTATAATTTCATCACAATCCAATGTCCAATGTAGTTATTGATGTAATTAAAAACATTGGCAGCCTGGGTTGAGGGAAAACAGTGTGAGAAAAAAGGTTTGGGATTGAAAGAAGATTCCCTGCCATAAAATGATGTTGCTGGCAAAGAAGGGAAGACGGGGAAAGCTGCATTTCACTGTGCGTAGTTGTATAGTTTAGTGCTGGGTAATTTCTTAAACCTTAGTAAAGACATGATTAAAAGATGAATAGCAGAGTAGTGTTTTGGTAGCATTAATTTTGCTGGGTGAAGTTCCAAAAGGGTGAAAGGCTGACAGTAGCCCTACCTCTGCTCAGGACCCTGTGGCTACATCTGTGTTGTGAATAAAAGTGGGGCAGGGCATAGGCTTGAGTGCTGTCAATAGGATGTTGTGATTAGCTTGCTCCCTGTCCCAAGAGTGGCATGTGCATCGGGCAAGGATCTTCCTCCCCCAGGCAGTGCAGTGATAGCCTATAGCTGATTCCCAGGAACACTGTCCAAATATCACCTGGGATGAAGGTGATACCACAGAACGGGGCTTGGGACTTTTTTCCAAGGTGCAGAGTCAGATCTGTGTTAAGCTGGGGCTGTGGAGATGTAGGGTTTCTGCATTCTGGCTGTTCTGTAGTGTATCCTGAGTGATTTAAGCAAATCAGAGAGGTTAGAGTTGATCTGAAGACCACCTCATCTCACAGAGCAGTCTAGGAGACACGGTGGCAAAGCAGGCTAGTGTTATTGTAGCTTAAATCTATTTCACAGAATCACTGAATCACTAGGTTGGAAAGGACCTTCAAGATCATCAAGTCCAATCATTAATCCAGCGCCACTGTGTCCCCTAAACCATGTCCTGAAGTGCCACATCCACACGTTTTTTGAACACTTCCAGAGATGGTGACTCCACCACCTCCCTGGGCAGCCTGTTCCAATGCCTGACCACTCTCTTGGTGAAGAAATTTTTCCTAATATCCAATCTAAACCTCCCTGGCGCAACTTGAGGCCATTTCCTCTCGTCCTATCACTAGTTACTTGGGAGAAGAGGCCAACACCCTCGTCGCCACAACCCCCTTTCAGGTAGTTGTAGAGAGCAGTAAGGTCTCCTCTCAGCCTCCTCTTCTCCAGACTAAACAACCTCAGTTCCCTCAGCTGCTCCTCATAAGACTTGTTCTCCAGACCCCTCACCAGCTTCGTTGCCCTTCTGGACACGCTCCAGCACCTCAACATCCTTCTTGTAGTGAGGGGCCCAACACTGAACACAGGATTCAAGGTGCGGCCTCACCAGTGCTGAGTACAGGGCCACCATCACTTCCCTACTCCTGCTGGCCACACTAGTTCTGATACAGGCCAGGACGCTGTTGGCCTTCTTGGCCACCTGGACACACTGCCAGCTCATATTCAGCCGGCTGTCAACCAGCACCCCCAGGTCCCTTTCCGCCGGGCAGCTCTCCAGCCACTCCTCCCCAAGCCTGTAGCGTTGCATGGGGTTGTTGTGGCCGAAGTGCAGGACCCTGCACTTGGCCTTATTAAACCTCATACAGTTGGCCTCTGCCTATCAATCCAGCCTGTCCAGATCCCTCTGCAGAGCTCTCCTACCCTCCAGCAGATCAACACTGCCACCCAGCTTGGTGTCATCTGCAAACTTACTGAGGGAGCACTTGATTCCCTCATCCAGATCATCAATAAAGATATTGAACAAGACTGGTCCCAGAACCGAGCCCTGGGGAACACCGCTTGTGACCGGCCGCCAGCTGGATTTAACGCCGTTCACCACAACAATTTTGTCGCTTTTTTCCTTTTTCTCCAATTTTCTGGTTTTTAAGTGTGAACTCCTTTGCCAGTCTGCCTCTGTTCAAATGCATTGGGAAAAGTGCATGAAGGGTGAAGGCAGCTTTGTAATTTGGAGTGCTGTAAAGAGACTTATTCTGTGTATATAGAATCATGGAAGGGTTTGCGTCGGAAGGGACCTTTAAAGATTATTTAGTCCAACCCCCCTGCCATGGGCAGGGATATCTTTCACTAGATCAGGTTGCTCAGAGCCTCATCCAGCCTGACCTTGAACACTTCCAGGGATGGGACATCCACAACTGCTCTGGGCAACATGTTCCAGTGTCTCACCATTCTCACTGTAAAACATTTCTTTCTAATGTTTCTAATCTAAACCTGCCCTCTTTCAGTTTAAAACCATCGCCCCTTGTCCTGTCACTACAGGCCCTGGTAAAAAGTATATTGAAAGGTTGCAATAAGGTCTCCCCAGAGCCATCTCTTCTCCAAGCCGAGCAACCCCAACTCTGTCATGTGGGATTACTGCACAGTGGCAGGAAAGAGTGTTACAGCTTTAGAAAGCCATCAATCTCCTGATGCTTCAGGGACAATGCAGTAGCTTCTGAGCTGTGATTACCATTTTTGAGCTCATTAGCTAGTGATTTGGGGGAGTAGGGATGCTGGACCTCTGCATGTGTAGTAATGTGTCTCCTATTTTGGGGGTGAGTGGTTATGTGGAGGAGGTAGTAAAAAGAGTCTAGAGTCTCTGCTAAAGGATAGCAAGTTTCTAGGTAAGGCAAAACTGTGCAGTTTTGGTTGGCTTTTCTGTCATGCTTTATTCCTACTCGTTGCCTTCTTAAATTAAAGAATTGTTTTGTTATTTTCCAGTTATTTTCCACCGGTGACAAGCTCGTCGAAGGACAGAACCACAGATAACAAGACCACTATTATTAAATTTTTGTTCTTTTTGGCTATTTTAATATTGACTTTCTCATTCAGTCTCTTCTGAACCATCTAGGAAAGTGTAAGGTCACTGAAGCCAATGAAGGTGCATGTATTCTTTGTCTCAGCATCCCAGCCAGACGGCTCTCAGAGTCTGTCACTACTGGTTTTCTGTCCCTGAAATTGACTGATAGTAAGGCATATTAATAGTGTTTCTATACATTGCTTCCAAATTCTCATGAGTGACAGTTACTTCAAACTGATCACTTTTGCATGGATTCAGCAAAGTTACAGAAGCTATTAGCTATCCTGAGAGACAGCTAACTCCTCCTAACCCCTTCTGGAGGCTGCAAGACAGTATTTAGTCAGGTATGAACTACCATGGTGATAACTGATGTATCTCCCACTCTTAATCCTTTATAATTATGCACACTTACATACAAAGGAGGAATCAACTGTCAGGTTTTATGTATTTCTAACCCTCCACTATGGTGTCATCTAGAAAAGTACAGAAGACGTACTTCTTAAAAACACTCAAGAAGGAGAACACAGCATACCCTTGTTACATAAAGAAATGTGGTGAACAGAGATTTTTAGTAAATACCACCTACACTGGCCTTTATGCAAAGCTGGAGTCAGCAGAACAGAATGAATAAGATCTAATCTCCCACCTTGTCCTGTCATTCCAGTCCTATGTGCCTACACAAATATTCTGGCCCTGCTGAAAACCACTTCTAACTCAAGTTTCTGTAGCCAGCCTGCGATCTGGAAGCAAGGACTCCCCTGCTGATGTTTCAGAAAAAACCTAGTTGTTGCTTGAGAGTTGGTCTGCATTTGGACAGTGGGCCACCGTGGACGGTTGAAGAGTGATTCTACAAAGTGTTCCCCTGTGCTGTCTGAAACCATACTATTCCAGATTGTCACTGTGCCCTTAGCTAATTAGCTTGCTCTTGGCAGGTCAGCTGTTGTTTCTGCTATGCTAGAGTGATAAATCTTGGCTCATTTCCACCTTTTCTTACTAACTGGAGTGAATAGGATGACACTGTCTCCATGAGAGGCCAATTTAAGTGAACCAAACAGTTTCTTCCTAGCAAAACCAGTGTTTTCAGAACAGTTGTTCTACTGTTTCTTAATTACTTGATCATTTCGGAGAGAATGAGCAGAGGTTGAAATCCTGCTGTGTATGAGAGATCTGATCACAGTGGTGTTCTCAAGCTTCAAAATTTATCTTTTAGTTTTGGAGCCCTGAAGTTCAGCTGCTTCATTTTCACACTTTGCTTCACAGCCATGAGAGCTGGAATTCTTTTTAGTGGTAATTGAGGTTGTCATCTAATCATGTACATCCTTTTGTGACATTAAAAGTACGATGTCAAGAATTGGTAATACTGAAACTTTCTGAATGGCTGAACACACCCAGCTTCATCTGAAGCCAGTAAGAAATCTGAATGCTTCGTATCTTTAAAATTTGGAAGTCAGTTGAAAAATCCATAGTGAGGAATACACTTTATCTCATAAATGACCAGTTTTTTACCTTTCCCTTCAATCAAATCCAGTGAAAACTATGTTCTCTAGGATGGTGAAATTTGATTTTTGAGTAGTGTCCCAACACCAAGCTCATTGCACTTCATAAAGTAAGTGGGAGAAACATTCTAATGTAGTAAAGGATGGGAATGTGTAAGTATTGTGGAATATTATGCAATTGCACTCACTCACCTGCAGTAAAAAAAAATTCATAAATGTAAATGAACACAGGCTGTGTGCTTGTCCTTTGTTTTCTTCTGAAGCAAATATACTGGCCTCTGCTGGGGCCGTGTCAGCATTGCATGTGACAAGACTGATGCAAAATGGCATAGCCTGTGTCCAACTGTAACCCTCTGTAACTATCTGTCACCTTCTAGGTAACACTCGGCTGCACTTTCTGGTCCTGGTGACAGGCTGTACATCGGTGGGAAAAATCCTGGACGCGGAAGTTTACAAAATTACTGCAACAGATTTCTGTCCTCTCCAGGAAGAAACAAAGGAAGAGGAACGTGTTACTACCTTGAAGAAAATACTGAGCTCTGGGATGTTCTATTTCTCCTGGCCTAATGCAGGCTCAAACTTTGACTTGACTGTGCGGGCTCAGCGGCAGGGTGATAACCACTATGGATCTGGTAACTCGTTTTTCTGGTTAGTACTGTGTGTTACACCAAAGTCTCCTGTCATCCCCACCTGCATCTTATTGGTCAGACTTTCTCAGAGGGAAATGAACATACGCATTTCAGGCACACCTCCTTTGTGTCTTTTTACAGGGCATGTAGCCTTAGTGTATTCATGGTAAACCTGGGTCAAACAAGTAACTTCTGTTTAATTAAAATTAATCTGATAGTGAAATGCAATTCTAATAACTGGATGTTTTATATTGTTAAGAAGGAGACACAAGATGTATTGCTCACACTACAGAAACATGTCTGTATATGTCATGAATAGTTTCCCCTCCAGTTCTTTTTAATAATTTGCTTTAAAAGTCACCTAATAGCAGCCTGCGTTTGAACTGTTCATAAAACCCATTGCTTGTGCTGAAGTATCTTCTGCTTCTTAAAAGTGTATGTGTTTAATGTTTTAATAGCATGCCCTAGTTTTTATGTTGAAAATATCAATATTAAATATGTTTGCAGCTTAGTGTAAATGTATGCTGCACAGAACGAATCTCCTGTGATACACTGCTCTGTACTTCTTGCTTTCTTGTGCTTACATAGCAAGGAAAAAGTATTTCTTGTTGTGGTAAGTACTAGTTGAGTGGAAAGGAAAACACACAAATGCTGGGTTTTGTCTTCCCTACAGAAGGATGGTGCACCCACTCTACAGTTGGTGCATCGTTGCTGTAGTTCAGTTTGTTTGCTTTACAAGTTCTGCCAAAGTGCTTGAATTCCTATATCCTAGTTTTTTTTCATTTTAAACAAAAAAGATAGTCACACAGGAAGCATAGCTGTACTGGAAATAAACGAGGGTTAGATGATTTAGGTGGAAAATAACTGGCAGGGTTACGTGTGGGTGTGCTGCTAGAATGTGTGATAAGTCTGGTGGCCCAAAGTAGGTGAATATTATTAAATAAGCAAAAAAGTTCATAATGGATGATAAATAACCATGAGAGAACAGTTCGTTCAGGCTAAATAACCTTTCTATCTATGACTGGTAAGGTGTAGTGTTTTGAGTGTAACTCAAAAGAGAGATATATAAAAACTTGCTTTCAACTGTGCTAATTATGCATCCCTCTCAAAAAAGCTCTCCCAGCATGTCAAATGAGCTATGTTCCAGTGTTGAAACGAAACAACCTTTAAAGCAACTCTTTTTACCTGTACTGTCTTTTGAAACTTTTGTTTTTGGAAGATAAGTATTTGAGCTTTCCTTCTTTGCTGCTTCTGGCTAATCTAGAAGTAGCCCTTGAAGAGGTTCCATTCTCCTGTATGTTGTAGAACAGGGATGAATGGCGACAACATCACATTTAGGGTAAAAAGATGTTCCAAAGAAAATTAATCGAGGCAAATATGTGATATGGGAGATTTCAGACCAAACAATATATTCTTGAGAAAAGTAAACAATGGGATAAATAGTTACATGATTAAAAGTTCCAGATGACCTTAGTTATAAGCAACACAAACTGCCTGTTAAATGAACTGCAACAACAAAAAAATTCTACTGGAATTTGTCTGAGTGAGGACTTCCTCTGTGAGCGGAGCTGGGAGAAGGAGGTGGAAGAGATATCAAAAATTGTTGTAGAGCTGCTTTTTCAGTTACATATTTGGTTCAAAAATGTAAGAATGACTTGTACCTTTTTCGGAGAAATGCTACACTCTAGAAGGACAATTTTTCAAGGGTTTTGTTGGATGTAATAACTCGTAGAGGTCTGCTGTTGAGCAATAAATGATCATAAAGGGGCCCTCATCTGTGACTAAAAGCACATTTTGAAAAATGAAATGATGAAAACCATTATAATAGAAGATAGTAGCATCATTGTTAAGTAGGCATAGTAGGTTTTTTGGGTTGTTGATCATAAAATAAATTGAAGGTTAAAGCAGACATTCCTCTTAATTTTAGTAGCACTTTTTGCAATATCCCCATTGACTTCTGGGCCCAGTTTCTGCTTGGAAAAATTTTCCTGGAAATCCTGGTGGATTTTAAAATGGCTCTTCATCCTGTAGTATGTGCTAAGGTCTGGGCAGTACTGTTCAAAAAGTAATTATCTTGACAGCACTGTAATTTATGAAAAAGATTACTAAATATAAATGTATTTCTGGAGCTGAAAGCGGTGACGTTTGCATCTGAATTTATAAGACAGAAGTACAGTATACAAGGACAGCACCTTGATGGTAGCTGTGCTATTAAAATTTGCCATGTTCTGTTCACTGTAGTATTTCGGAAGGATTTCTTCCTGATATTTCCTGTTTTTGGATAAAGAAAAGGTAGAACAGAAAAGGAGTCACAAAACCTTAATTGCTTAAATTAGTGATTGTTATGGGGTGGCACACATGCCTGTCTCTTATTTTCTTCAGTAATGTATCTGTATGTTGTTGAACCTTTCAGGAACCAGCTATTGCATATCCCCTTCAAACACTACCAGGTGAACTGCTCTGACTGGTTGCTGAAGGTGATCTGTGGTGTAGTGGACATTCGCACTGTTTATGCTTCCCACAAGAAGGCGAAAGCCTGCCTCATTTCTCGCATGAGCTGTGAGCAAGCTGGTGCCCGGTTTCACGTTCGAGGGGTCAATGATGATGGACATGTGTCTAACTTCGTTGAGACAGAGCAGGTAAGCGGATGTATCCAATAGCTTTGAATAATTCAGTCCACTCGAGTTTAATTGGGGCAGAGTTTCCAACAAGAATTAAAGGAGTTCAGCAAGTATTTTTTCCAAGAATATTTAAAATATTATTGCATGACAGGTCTATTTGTTCATGCCTGTTAAGCATTTCTTTGCAATCTGTTCTTTTTCTGTGTTTCTGACTTTTCCATGCACACAATTTTCACAAATACTTTTGACTTTTTTCCTGAATGTGGAGGTCTGGCCATTTGATATTGTCGTGAACTATAGACATGGGGTTTTTAAACCATTCAGAGAGCTCTGTGTGTTAATTCATGTGAAATCAACGTGTGTAACAATAAGTTTCTCAATTGCACAAAACTTGCTTAGAATTATCAGTCATGAGGCCCATGTATTAAGCAAAATAATGTTTTCAAATCTGTCCCAGAATAAATGGCACGCTTTTATACATTCTGCGTACATTTTAAAGCATATTTTTTCTAGAATTTATCATGTTTCCCATGCTATAGAATGTTGGAAAAGAACTAGTTTGAAAGTTTTTCTATAAAGTAATGGTCTCTACACTTCATTTCTCTTTCATTCATTTTAAGTATCCCTGTTAGTCCATACCACCAGGTTTTCTGGGCTAGCCATTGAAAGTCCTTTGCACAACAGTGGTATAACTATGTCTACAGTCATGTAAAAGAATTTGGTTAGTGATGCTGGTGATTTTCAGCAAAGACTGGAGCTGAGATTTGCTTTTGACTCTAAGGAAGTTACTTAGCATCATATAAAATCATGATCATGAATATTCGTATTCAAAGTTACTTTTGATGCAGTATTGGATTGAAGCCATCAGTTCTTTGTACAGTTGTTTTTTCAGCTATAAAAGAGGGTGATTATTAACTTCCTGCCTCACAAGACTTTTGCAGACCAGTGAGGACAACATTTGTAGAAGGTAGGTAGTATATGCCATGCTTTGGTGAAGAACTCTCAGTGCTCAAATACATCATTCTAGTTAAGAGGAAACTGCCCAGCAAAGGAACTGTGTTCACTGGGAGTCTTTGGCTAGTAAAGGAAATGGAGAAGAAACACCATCTTCTCAGAGCAAGGCAAATTCCAGCACAGCTCATTTTGGAAGAGACTTTGCTTTATATTCCCCTTTGCTTCATGGGGGATTCTCTCCAGTGAGAGGTGGTATGACACAGTTTTTATACATACATACATACTAAAAACCCTATTTCCAGCTGATGCAGAGACAAAATATATGAGTGAAATGCATTCAGCAGGCTCCCTTGATTGACACAGCCAAACAAAATAACAGAGCCAGCTGGTTTTATTGCATGTGGCTTAGCTTACTACCTTGAAAATGAACAAAAAGCAATGGACCCTGAAGAATGCGAAGTCTTCTGTGCCAGCTGAAATGAGTGCTTTCCTATTCAAGTATAATCACCTTTTCCTTTTTGAACAGAAGTAGTAATTACTAGCAGTCAGAACCATCATACAGAAATGGATGTCTCTATAAGCAGAATAGATGAATGGCTGGTAGTAGTTTTCAATAAAGGACAAGGATCTGCTTCTAAAATTTCATTGTTTTCACAGAATCACTAAGGTTGGAAAGGACCTTCAAGATCATCAAGTCCAATCATTAATCCAGCGCTACCATGTCCCCTAAACCATGTCCTGAAGCGTCACATCCACATGTTTTTTGAACTCTTCCAGAGATGGTGACTCCACCACCTCCCTGGGCAGCCTGTTTCAATGCTTGACCACCCTGTCGGTGAAGAAATTTTTCCTAATATCCAATCTAAACCTCCCTGGCGCAACTTGAGGCCATTTCCTCTTGTCCTATCACTAGTTACTTGGGAGAAGAGGCCAACACCCTCGTCGCCACAACCCCCTTTCAGGTAGTTGTAGAGAGCAGTCTTCAGCCTCCTCTTCTCCAGACTAAACAACCTCAGTTCCCTCAGCCGCTCCTCATAAGACTTGTTCTCCAGACCCCTCACCAGCTTCGTTGCCCTTCTCTGGACACGCTCCAGCACCTCAGCATCCTTCTTGTAGCGAGGAGCCCAAAACTGAACACAGGATTCAAGGTGCGGCCTCACCAGTTGCGAGTACAGGGCCACGATCACTTCCCTACTCCTGCTGGCCACACTAGTTCTGATACAGGCCAGGATGCTGTTGGCCTTCTTGGCCACCTGGACACACTGCCGGCTCATATTCAGCCGTCTGTCAGCCAGCACCCCCAGATCCCTTTCCGCCGGGCAGCTCTCCAGCCACTCTTCCCCAAGCCTGTAGTGTTGCATGGGGTTGTTGTGGCCGAAGTGCAGGACCCTGCACTTGGCCTTATTAAACCTCATACAGTTGACCTCTGCCTATCAATCCAGCCTGTCCAGATCCCTCTGCAGAGCCCTCCTGTCCTCCAGCAGATCAACACTGCCACCCAGCTTGGTGTCATCTGCAAACTTACTGAGGGAGCACTCGATCCCCTCATTCAGATCATCAATAAAGATATTGAATGTGACCGGCCCCAGAACTGAGCCCTGGGGAACACCGCTTGTGACCAGCCACCAGCTGGATTTAATGCCATTCACCACAACTCTCTGGCTCGGCCATCCAGCCAGTTCCTCACCCAGCGAAGAGTAAACCTGTCTAAGACATGAGCCGCCAGTTTCTCCAGGAGAATGCTGTGGGAGACGCTGTCAAAGGCTTTACTAAAGTCCAGGTAGACAATGTCCACAGTCTTTCCCTCATCCACTAGGCGTGTCACCTGATCATAGAAGGAGATCAGGTTGGTCAAGCAGGACCTGCCTTTCATGAACCCATGCTGGCTGGGCCTGATCCCTTGGTTGTCCTGCACATGCCCTGTGAGCACTCTCAAGACGAACTGCTCCATGATCTTCCCCAATACGGAGGTCAGGCTGACAGGACTGTAGTTCCCAGGATCCTCCTTCCGGCCTTTCTTGTAGATGGGCGTCACATTGGCAAGCCTCCAGTCTTCTGGGACCTCCCCTGTTAACCAGGACTGCTGATAAATGAGGGAGAGTGGCTTGGCAAGCTCCTCTGCCAGCTCTCTCAGTACTCTCGGGTGGATCCCATCAGGCCCCATAGACTTGTGGGTGTCCAGGTAGCTTAACAGGTCCTTAACTGCTTCCTCCTGGATTATGGGCGGGTTATTGTGCTCTCCATCCCCATCTTCCAGCTCAGGGGGCTGAATACCCTGCGGATGCCTGGACTGGCTATTAAAGACTGAGGCAAAGAAGTCGTTAAGTACCTCAGCCTTGTCCTCGTCCTTGGAGACAAGGTTCCCCGCCATATCCAGTAAGGGATGGAGATTCTCCTTGCCTCTCTTTTTGTTGTTTATATATTTGTAGAAGCATTTTTTATTATCCTTTACATCTGTGGCCAGACTGAGCTCTATCTGGGCTTTTGCCGTTCTAATTTTGTCCTGCTTGACCTAACGAGATCCTTGTACTCTTCATGAGTTGCCTGCCCCTTCTTCCAGAGGCGATAAACTCTCCTCTTTTCCCTGAGTCCCAGCAAAATCTTCCTGTTCAGTCAGGCCGGTCACCTTCCCCGCCAGCTCGTCTTATGGCACATGGGGAGCATCTGCTCCTGTGCCTTTAAGATTTCCTTCTTGAAGACTGTCCAGCCTTCCTGGACCCCTTTGTCCTTCAGGACTGTCTCCCAAGGGACTCTCTCAACCAGTGACCTAAACAGGCCAAAGTCTGCCCTCCAGAAGTCCATGGTAGCAGTTTTGCTGACCCCTCTCCTTACTTCGCTCACAATTGAGAATTCTATCATGTCATGGTCACTAAGCCCAAGACAGCCTCCGACTATCACATCTCTCACCAGTCCTTCTCTGTTTGTAAACAGCAGGTCCAGCAAGGCACCTCCCCTGGTGGGCTCACTCACCAGCTGTGTCAGGAAGTTCTCCTCCACACACTCCGGGAACCTCCCAGATTGTTTCTTCTCTGCCATGTTATACTTCCAGCAGATGTCCGATAGATTGAAGTCCCCCACAAGAACAAGGGCCAGCGAATGCAAGACTTCTGCCAGTCACTTACAGAATGTCTCGTCTGTCTC
The DNA here is from genome assembly GCF_964289735.1 of Phaethon aethereus. Taxonomy (NCBI): domain Eukaryota; kingdom Metazoa; phylum Chordata; class Aves; order Phaethontiformes; family Phaethontidae; genus Phaethon; species Phaethon aethereus. Next base: position 69,866,769 of record NC_138576.1, on the reverse strand, counting down.
TTTGTCCTTGTTGGGTGGTCTGTAGCAGACTCCCAGCAAGATATCTGCCTCATTGGCCTTCCCCCTCATCCTTACCCATAAGCATTCTACTTGGTCTTCACAATCGTTGATTTCTATACAATCAAAACACTCCCTAACATACAGAGCCACCCCACCACCTCTCCTTCCCTGCCTATCCGTTTGGAAGAGCTTATAGCCATCCATTGCAGCACTCCAGTCATGAGAAGCATCCCACCATGTTTCTGTGATGGCAACTACGTCATAGCTGTCCCGCTGCACAATGGCTTCCAGCTCCTCCTGTTTGGTACCCATGCTGCATGCATCGGTGTAGATGTAGATGTTTTCAGTGTCTTCTGGGCAGTTCTGCAAAACTGTATGTAGCGTAGATTGTTTTTATATGTGTATGTATGTGTGCCCATACAATGAAAGTAGATTGCTTAGGTGATGCTCATAAGGGAAGGCTGGTGAGACATCTCTGTAAGACACAGTGACTGTAGCATAGAGATATTTAAGCTATCTGTGTCGTGACTTGTTCCGGAAGAGTTATAGCTGTATCGTTGTAGGAGTGTGTCTGACTGCTGAGGGTGGCAACACCCCTCAAAAGTGCCCATATTTTATCACCAGTGTTTCCTTGTGGCATTGTGTGAGTGTAGTGGCTCACACTCAGTGCTGTCCTTTCTGTTATCCCACTGCACGAGGCAGGCTTGCCTTCAGGGACCTGTTTGGCCAAAATCTAGCCATGTTTGGGCACTTGCAAAGTCTCCTCTAAGATGTTGCCTTGATGGTACAGCTTTAAGCACTTCACCTAGTTCTGCCTAGGGACATGTGTAGAGCTGCCTTAGACTCGGCAGTGCTGCATTGCTCAGCAGAAGTCCCAGAGGAGTTGCAGACTGGTATTCCCCAGTCTGCTGGTGAGGTTTAATCCCCAAGAGGTGCTCGAAACATGCAAAATATTACACGAGTGACTTTCTGCCTAGTGGTCGGAGTTCTCTTTGGGGATGTGGGTGGCTTTTTGCTCATGTCCCTCCTTTTCCTGGTTTGCCTGAATTTTCAGTAGGCTGGCCTGGCAGCTTTCCACTTAGTGTTCAGGCTTCCACAAATTCTGCTTGTTGGATGCCAGACTCTTCCTCTGCAGTGCTTGGGTCTCTAATGTCAGCCTCTGAATTCTCTGCTAATAATTATCTTTTGTGCCTCTGCTCCAAAGCAACTGCAAGTCAAATCCTGCAGCATCTACATCTTTCTAGAAAGTCTGTCAGTGCATTGGGAAATGCAGATAAGTCTGCTCACGAAAAAGTGGAATTTTTCCCTGGAACTTGGGAACAGAAAAAGGGACATAAGCCATTTTAAGTTATAACTTGGTACAGTCTGCTACTTCAGTTGAGTGTCTTCTTATGAGCATTAGTGCAAAGTATGTTCCTCAGGATTTGAAGAATGTTCTCTTGCTGAAATGCAGAGGAAAGAAAATATTAGAAAGGATTGTCAGCTTTTTTTCAGATCAGTCTCATATTTGCAGCACTGCACTTAGCAGTTGTTGAATTATGGGAAATACTTCAGCTGTCCTGGCCACTAGTTGGGTCAGAAGTATCTCATTCTATTTAATTATATTCCTGGAGTACATTATGTTGCAAATGATTAGCATGAAAAATAAGATGGCCCTGGCACCCCAGCAGAAAACCTGAGGATTGGCTCAGTACTTGGTTGCTAATGCTTCCCTTAGTTGGGGCTGGGTCAGGCTGTTCACAGGAACTGCTGTGCTTTGCTCCCCTTCAGACAGGGGCTGCCATGAAATGAGAGGACTGAAGGTTTTTGAGTGTTTTGCAGTTGGGTAAGCAAAAGCGTGAGAGTGAAATGGTTATAGGGTGAAAGGCTTGAGTAGGTTGAAAATTATGACAAGGGTTTGCAGTTTTAAAGGATTGTGTGTTTTCGTTCGGTTTCTGTTTTTAAAGGAGAAAAGAAGGTTGCTGTTGCTCATGGTGATAAACACTAGTTTTACCAAGCGGCGTGTCCTAACAAAGTGAAGTTGGGCTAACCACTGGGATGCCTGAGATCCAGTTCAGACTGGCATCCGCTTACCATTAGGAAGGAAGAGTCCTAGAATAAACTCTCTCCTGCTTCATAGTAGACTACTGAGTAATCGGCTATGAGGTAATATCTTGGCTGAATAACATTTTGTTTCCATTTGCTGCAGCCTGTACAGTATAATGGCATGCTGGCTGTGTGCTTTCATGGATAAATAGCATCCTAGGATTCTGAAAAGCCGGGACTTTTCCCCCCTTCATAGGAATTACTTCTAATATTTTTCTGTTTTTAGAAGAGGGAGAAACAATTAGTCTTATCTCCAGGCAGCTCTTTTATACATAGACGGTATGCTTTTGTCTCCCACTGAGTTAGCCTTGTGGCATTTTAGCTCCGCAATGAGTCATTTTTTGTGGGCTCACTTAACTGCTGTGACTCACAGTGTTTGAGAAGAAGGGAGAAAAAGTTAAATAGCTCACTTAACTTTTGCTTTTCAAAAAATAGCTACTAGTAGATCTTTCAGATATTTGATCATTTGGCTTGCATCTTTACAAAGAAAAAAGAAGAAAGAAAAAATGGTAGGAAATGCTTAAGGAGAAACAAAACATGATGGAAGGAGAAAAGAGGGCTTTTTTGAAATCCCTCTAATGTGTACTTCCACATTTGCTGCCAGTGTTTTGTGATGGGATGGCAGCCCTTTCTACTTGCAATGTTGCAGTTAATCCTTGAGTAGTTTTAAAATCAGTCTCTGTTTCCCAGTGATAGCTTAAATCTTTCCCTTCACCCTTTCTTCCTCCGCTAGTAATCCCCTAATGTTGAGACTGTATCGCATTCTTTAAATTCTTTTCTGCTGATAGGGTTGAGAAACAAGCGTGCTTTCTTCATTTAGTTCGTGTGCCTAACCCTGTTTAGATTTCAGCTCCTCCCCCAGTTATCCTCCAAAGAGTTGTGCTAAACTTTTGATATCTTAGTATGTGCCTTATGGGGAACAAATGTAATTTACCAAAGATAAATGAATGGTTTCATTTGTTTTCCCCCTTCATGAAACTGTTCAATAAAGAAAACGGAAACCTTGACAAGACATTAAAAGGAAATGCTATGAATTTGGATTAAACTTCCCTTCCAGTTTAAGAAAGAGTTGTCAGGCATGGATTAAGAAAAATTATCCCTATTTCTCAATAACTCCTAGACCATGTTGGATAGCTCTTCAGGAGAGGAATGGATGCAATCATGTGGTTAATTTATTTTTTGGATCAAGTTTTAGTATGGCCCCAGGCAGGGCAAAGAGGATTATTTTGGCAAGTATATCCTTGAATCCCGTGGTCTGAGTTAAAGGGACTCGTGGAGAGGTATGTTTAGGCCATCTGTTATCCATGCTCTTTGTGGATTGTGTGGCAGAGCTGGGAATCCCAGAACAAGCCACGTGAGTATCTATTTCATCATGGACTGTGTCTTTGTGCCCCTTGAGTCTGTAATGAATTTTGCCGTTTGAAGTTGTGACTGGATAATTATTTCCTTCTAATGAAGCTGAGTGATGGAGATTAGTGTATAAATTATTCCAAGTGATGAATGGGAGCAGCACGTTGGGATTAGAAACACCAGCTGGTTGACATAGATGTTTGCTTCTTGCTCAGAACGAGTACCAGTTTGCTTCTTGCTCAGAAGCTTACTAGCAGTTCCTGTGCATGAAGCTTGAGTTATCAGGAAAGGTCTGGTAAAAATCACAGGGGCAAGGTCTGGCCCTAGGCAAGAGAAGAGAAAGATTGAGAAACGTCCTCTTGAACTGTCAGCACTATCACCTTTGATCCTGGAGTCATAGAAAGAAACCCCAAAAAGAGTCTAAGACAGCAGAAGTCAAAAGAAAAATGTGGCAAATTCTAACACCCAAGGCCAGAGTGCAGGCAATCTATTATCAAGGTGAGGAGGTCCTCCACATTGGTTAAGTATCCCGTTGCTATTATGTTGTCTGATGGCAAACTGCAGGATACATGTCTGAAAATTCATACAGCTAACTGAATTGGATTGTTCTACGGGCCAGATCCTTTGAGATTAATGAAGTTGTTCTTGAGAGTTTTGAGTATTTGATAGGAATGAACATTCTCCTGGGGCAAGTGGGCAACAACTTGCTGTCATTTTGGATCTAAGACAAAAGATAAGACTCCACAACAGTTTTATGAAGCCCAAAGACAAAGATTTAGCAGTATGTATCAACCCTAATGACAAAGTGTTGTCCACTGATGTGGACACTGATGTTGAACTGCTAGAGGAAAACCTGTATGATCTTCTTGGATGTATTTCTTGTGCATGAGTTAAGGAAAACAGAAGACAGGAAAATTCTGGAAATAAAATGCTGTTTAGGAAGGAATAGTTTCTTTTCTTATAGAACTGTTCATTTTTTGTGTCATGCCTTAGAATAAGAGAAATGTATCTGCTAGAGGACAGGGTAGTATAGTCAAAACTAGAACGACAAAAAAGTGGGACAGATAATGTGCTTGTAGAAAACATGACATTGTGAACAAGAAATGATCAAGGTTTGGAATAATACGAGAAAAGAAGTTCTGTACTTATCCATGCATAAATGCTGGAATTGCATAAGCAATGAAGTTATGTTTTATTTATGTGTGTAATTTTAACCTGGATGTATTATCAGTGCTTATTTAAGATTTTAACAAATGGGGTTTCTTACAGTGTATATGGGTGTTAAGACTATGCCCATTCCAGAACTGGAAAGTTGTCTTAGTCTTTCAACCTGCTTGCTTAAGAAATCTGCTGGTAGGAAGGCTGTTGCCACTATTATTGTAATGTCAAGGGGCATACACAGTAGAAGGCAATGTCAAGATCAGGGATCATGTTCCTTGGAGTGGAGAATGAAGGATAGTGGGTATTACAGAAATTCAGGGAAGATTTGCATGGTCGTAATGCTTAACGAAGTGATTATGGTCTGTTTAGGAAGGAATGACTGTCAGAAAACAGTGTTACTGTCCCACTCATTAAAAAATACTAGGTCTTTTTCCAACTCACTGGCAACTTTGAAGAAAATAATTTTGGATTCATCTGGGTCACGAGAATGAAGTGAGGATTGTGAAAGACCGCAGAATTGCTCCAGAGAACAGAATGAAGAGCCCTGAAAGCGAGTGGGGAGCGGGGGGAAGGTGCTAATGTGGAGAACTTTTTTGTGAAAGACTGTGTTGGAGAGGCCATGCTCCTGGTTCAAAATCCACATGTGAATTTCTAAAAGCTACATGACAATGTGCATAAAAACGTCAGTTTCTTTAAAATGCCCTATCGTCATAGCGGAGTTTTGTATTAGATCTCATCCTGACAGAGGACATCCCCAGCTCTTCACAGCAGGACATGGGCATCCTGTTTAGATCACAGGAATGATCCCCAAATAGTTTGTATTTTTTTAATTGTTGTTCAATTCTCCAAATGGACAGCTTAATAGAGCAGAAAACAGTTGGAAGAGGTAATGGGTGAAAATCAGTGAACAGAAAATGTGAGTGATAGTAGTAACAAACATCTGTTAACTTTTATGATGTTGAATCACTAGTAAGTGGAAATGTGAGCATCTGTTAATGCAGAAAGGCAGAAATATTTGGTTAGTATTTTTGTTCTGTATTTGGCATAAAGAATGCAGGTTATATATTCATGGTCTGTAACTGTCATGAAATACTTTCCATTTAAACTGTAGCTCAGGAAGATGTTAAACTGCAGGTATTAAAAGTATTATTATTATATTTTAATAAGTGGGTCTAGAGGATTTGCAGCTGGCCAAAGAGATACTTGAGCTGTCGATTTTTCAGTTAGTTATGGAAACAGGATGTTCCAGAAGATTGTAAAGAAAACTGATCCTCTGTAGCAAGCTGAGTGGCCAAATTGTAGTTCAGATGAAGCTTTGTCTGTAATCGTAATTATTAGATGTTTCATTTCAACTCACTGCATCACTAAGGTGATGATTCGTGTCAAATTTTGAAGTGAGCCAGTCCTGACTCTTTTTTTGCACAGATTCAGGACCTGATCGTCATTTACTGTGAGTCAGGATAATGCTGGGGCTGTCCGTGGAGCTACACAAACTTGCTTTAGCTTAGAATTGGCTCCTCTGGGTCCCTGACTGTGAGTGAAAATATGATTCAGTGTTTAGAAGTCACTGAGTCATCTTGGCACAGCCTGTCTCAGTGAGGATGTGATAAAGAGGAAGAAGGTGGGCAGGCTCATTCCTCCTGTAGTCCAACTGCAGGATGAACTCTTCTGAGCACAGCAGTGCAAAGAGAGGTGCACCAGTGTGTTGCCATGGTAATTAGCTCCTGCACTCAGGTACCGGCAATGTTGGGAGAGCGTGTTTTAGGCCCACATTACTCAAGGTGTGAGGCAGGCCTCGCAAGGAGGCTTTTCTGAGCAACCCCCTCTCTCGCAGGGGGTTGTGCTAGGATGAGGTGCAGCAGAGAAAGGTTCTTAATTCATTGATGTGAGGCTGAAAACATTGAAACATACAGTTTTGCACTAAATCTGGGCTAGCCATCATTCTAACACTGACAGTGTGTCCTTGACAAAGCCACTTAAGTCTTTCATCTTAGTGAAATGGGTATAGTAGTAAGTGCTCTGCAAAAATATTGTAAGGAATAGTTAGATAAAACTGGTGGCAGAATATTTAGATACCTACCTCTCTGGTCTAGCTGTACTTCTTTTCACACTTGTAGCTCTAGAAATTGTACATTCATAGCGATATAAAGATGAGAGGTCAAGGTAAATGAAGGCACTTCCCCTGAGTCACCCAGCCAGCATATGTAGTGGCAAATCCAAAAGCACAAACCCCATTAAAGCTGTAGAGTAACCCATTTTCATGTTCTCGTCTATTTTGGGAGCTACTAGGCAGCTGGCAGCAGTTGTGCTAAGTGATACGATGTGTTTAGAGAAGCAGCTACCTGGATGACCTGGATACCATTCCTCCACAGGGCTGCAGAAGACTCATTGTCGTGCATGAGAGAACGGAGATGGGTATCATGGGTATCATGTGTCCCCATGGAAAACAGCCAGGATTCCGCTGCTAAGTATAGGCCAGGGGAGTGAGCCAGGCTCTGCACAGTTGCTCTGTGGTCATACTGAAATCATAGTACCTTTTGTGCTAAGTTAACATATAACATAACGCTTTGCTTGGGGGCTGGTGGCGGGGGAAGGCAAAGGGGAAAATCAGTCTTTGTACTTTGCATGGATTTGACTCAAAATCAGCGTGTTAGCAGTGATCATAAGAACAAATACTAAGGGAGAATTTGAGGTCTGGTTAGGGAGGGAAATGGGGAGTTTGGAGCCTCTCGCTGTAAGCCTCCTGGAAAGGAAGTAGATCACATGCTGTTCACTGAATCTCAGAATGGGAGTGGCGAAGCTGCTAGTTTTGCTGAGACTTATTTGGACACTCTGACAAGGCACAACATGCAGTGAAATAAGAAATAGTAAATAAAGCAAGAGATAAGCTTATCCCACACCTGACATTACCCATCATCAGTCACAAGGAGCAATGACATTTTGCACAGTTAGATTTTGAGAGAGACAGAGGGAGAGTATATGGCTGGTCTTCCTGAGTATCTCCACCAGTAGATCAGATCCATCTTCATTGTGAATGAAAGATTCCTTCCTTTTGCCAGTGGTGGTGTTTTAAATTTTCTCTTCTTTCTGGTAAGTAGTGAATTGAATCTGCTGAGGTGACATGAAAGCAAATACGTTGTGCTTTGTTCCCCTGCCTGAGACTATGGAAAAGTGGCTGAGCAGTAAGTGGATACATGGAGATACATGGTTTACTTTTTTTACCCTTTGAGTTCAGAGTCTTAAACTGTCACCTGGTGAAGGGGTCACACGCTGATAGATCTAACTGCAGAACTCCTTCCCTTGATTTTCTTTTTGCAGACAATTTACTTGGATGATGATGTCTCTTCCTTTGTGCAGATCAGAGGTTCTGTTCCACTGTTTTGGGAGCAACTGGGGCTTCAGGTAAACAAATAATCAAAAAGCCTGCCTTACTAATCTCTCTTGCTACTTATAATTTAGAAGTTACATAAAATCTAATTTTTTTTTTTTAATGAGCTGCAAAGCTCATTCCTTGAAAATGCAGAGCCCTTTCATTTTCGGTTTACCTTGTAGGAAATTTTGTGTATTTAGACAAACAGAACTAAGCCAGGCAAATGGCTATAGTTAACTGAAGTTTAACATTTTCATGTGTGTGTTTGCCTCTACAGGGAATTATTTGTAAGGGACTATGTCCTAATGTCTTAAGCTGAAGCTTACAGCAATATCTTTATTACATTTTCGATTTGATTTGGAGTAGCCTTTCCTTCTGAAATGCCTGGTTGGCTTGATGATATTGACCTCCACAGTAATACTGGAGTATCTAGGGATACCAGGAGCTCTATAGGAGCACGTTACCTTGAAACAAAGTGTAATGTCTGGATGGTGTATTTGCTAGATTTCAGTGAAAAGGGTGATGATGATCTAATCTGATCTTCTGCAAGGCAGAGATGTAGGGTTTCATCAGGACGTTATTACTAGTGGGTTACATATGGTCTGTGACTTACAGTTTATATACAGTTAGAAGCTCAAGTAATCATCCTAGCACTCTTTGCATTCTCTGAACAGAGGGATGAGCAACCGGAATGAGTACGCACATATATGCATATATTTTAGTATAGAGAATATGTAATATAACTGGTTTTTTAGATTCTTTAAAGATCATTTGATACTTTTTTATCAGTAAATCTAGCACTTAGGTAGTGTTCAGAACTACTGGATTTAGCACAAAAGGAAGATGACTAAAGGATGTGTGGTGTTGTCTGTTAGCACCATCCAGTGCAATACTTGCTTCTTTTTATAAAGCAGGTCTGCCCGTATGGTTGTGCACACATTCTGCCCATGGTGTGTCTGTATCCAGCACTGTTCTGTATGTTATGAAGCTATAGAGCTTTTCCCCAGGTATTTTTGGGCACTGGGTAGCATCTCTAGTTACACAGAATTTTCAATTTTTTAGTAGGGACACAGTCTGCATTTTTACCTAATCTGGGTTAGATTATGCAGCTTTCATTTATGTTGGTGAATACTCATAACTCTTATTCCTTGGATATGATTATGCTGGCATTGGTGTTAAAAAGAATTGCAGATACCAACCTCATGAAAAACAAAGGAAGATGATGAAGTACAGAAAAAAATGCATGATCCTATAAATAATTAGCAGTGTAGTTTTTGGAGAGGAAAGAAGTGATCTGCATACTGTAATAACAGTAGCTAGCATTGAAAAGGAGCTTGAGGCTACTGTTGTTGACATCCATATTAAAAGTCCTGTTGGATTGATGGCACAGGATTTAATCCTTCATATTTTCAAAGAACTGTTCTGATGCTTTTTAGTTTTGGTAAATAATGAAAGATGAAAGAACTTGGAATGCATAACACATGGAGCTGGCATAACTGCAGCCTTTTCTGCTGAGGGAAGGACAGGAAGAACGCTGGGCACACAGCATACTCGTGTGAGGCAGTGTGAGATATTTGCTAGAGGAAGCTGGCGAAGGGCTGTGATTTGTTTAGCCATAAAAAGATGTGTAGGTATCCCTTTGTTTAATGATCGTTGTGTTTTCACTTGTAATTGTAAATGTTGTTGTCTGATAAAAGCTGTGGATTTTGTATTAAGGATATTTTGTGTGTGGGTGTGTGGAATCTGTTAGAGGTGTCTGGTGCTGTTAGTGAGATAGTTTTTCTCTGAAGGAAAAAGGGAGACATCTAGTGATTTAGGACTGTAGCAATTTAAGAAGTTATTTCTCTCTTTCTTCTCTTTCCAATATTTTATTTTAGGTGGGTTCTCATCATCTGAGGCTTAACAGAGGTCTGGAAGCAAATGCTCCTGCCTTTGACAGGTAAGCTTCATTCCACTTTGGCAATAATGCAACAGCCTGGCGTTTAACCAAGATTCCACAACTTTATGCCTTCCTATTAAATCCTGAGAGATGTGAAACATCTCTCGGATGATGTAGCCAATCCCCCAGATGATCTGGGATTATTAAGTGGGTTTACATTATTTATTCACTTTTTTTTTTTGCATTTTCCTTTCTGTTTTCAATGGTAATTGAATTAATTTGGTCTCCTGGCTTGTTTCTGTAAAAGCTAAAAAATACTGAGTGATATGCAAAACGAAGGTCTGTATATCTCTTTGTGGGTGAACAAATGTGAATTTACACTTCAGGTACACAGAACAGATCTTCTTTACTACTGTAACCCAGGCAAGTAAAAAGTAAACACTGCTTTCTCTCCAATTTGGATTTGTTTTTCATCATTGTTTTACTGCTATACTGAAACAACAGTGTCTTATTCTATGATCAGTGTTGTATGGTGCTGTCATGGTGATGCTTTCCTACTTTACCTAAAGACTAGCTTGTAAACCTTTTTAAACCATTAATACTCTGCTTGTCAGCTGGAAACTGTAAAAAAAGCTGTACATTATCTTGATTTCTTTGAATATCTGACTATGAAGTCCTATCCTTTAAGGGCAAACTCCCATGGACATCAGTGAGAACATTGCCTGAAAAGGACATGAAGGATTTGGCCTGTGGGAAATTTTCAACTTCTAAGTGCCAGGTCCTGTGATTAATTTCTGTTTTGATTTGGATTTGGCAAAACAGAGTTTATGTTGATTTTGGGTAAGGGCTGTTAATTCCTTCATTTCATTTACTGCAACTGTTAGCAAATATGACATTAGTGACTCTTAATAGTTTTGCAGCACTGAAGACCCCAAACAAGGATTAGAATCTAAAGTGACTATGCACTATAGCAGTCCCAGCTCCAAAGAGTTTTAGCCTACATCCTCCAAGCTTTTAAATCCTACTGAATTCAAATGCCTTTGACGCTCAAGGTCTTGTGGTCGTCTGGTGCCATGATAACTTGCCCTGCCAGTGTCCCTGAGGCTCCATCTTAGAGGTTTGCATTCCACAGCAGAGATAATTTACATAAGAAGAAAACAATAACTTACTCGGCATCCTCTTGTGATGCTCAAGAAATTGAGAGTACCTCAGCAAGGAACAACTCTGTAAGACCATTTAGCTCAGAATCTTTTTTCTGTCACCCTGATGCAACTGATGAATAGCTTTCTTGTAAGAAACATGAACATGACGATCAGCTTGCACTATTCCTTCTTTCACTTGTGCACAGTAAAGCCTTTAGGCTAGATGAAGTTAGAGATGTCTCTGCTTACAGATCTGTGAAAGACAGTCCTTTGAAAATGGGCAAGGAATAAGCGACTGCTTACATCGAAAAAGACACTGAAACTTAACAACCTGCTACAGCTTTTCTGAGAGCGTTAGAGTGGATTTAGCCTGTTATGTTTTCCCATCTGATAGGTTAATGTGTTGAGAAGGCACTGTCAGAAATGAATGGTAGTCTTGTTAGAGGATCTTTTTCATCCCCTCTCCCTGAGAAATCCTCAGGGAGCTCTGCTTGCAGTACTCAAGCAGGTGACCTGAGCTTCAGCAGTTTTGTTGTAAGGAAGCAACGTTGGTGGAGAAGTAGGATATTGATGGGTCAGACCAGAGGGGTGCAAATGTATGAGAAGAGTTGGTGTACAGAGAGCTGGTTGCAGAATCAGGAACATACATAGCACCAGAAAATATATTTAGCCATGTTTCTTGAAGGCCATGCTGATAACTTTGTCTTTCTTTTCTCTCCTTCCATGGTTTTCTGTGTGGTTTATTTCGGGTTAGAGGACTTAAAGGTGTGTGCCAGAAGATGCATGCTTGCTGTTTTTCTGATGCTTTGCCATAGCATGTCACTTTGCAGCATATAACAGCTTTTCATTTGTGTGAGTGTTTATTTTATTTTTCTTGTCTATTTCTATCCAGCTTCCTTTTAAGTACTACTACAATATTGTTAGCACATGATGGAAGATGGCTTTAATATCTAATTGTTTCTTGATGATCCAGCACAGCTGGATGGCACATGCATGCCAACTTGAAAAAAGATTTATTGAAGGGAGAATGGGTGCCTCTGCATCTGGCTAAAAGCTCTTGACTTGAAAGTCCCTGAATATCAGGCTTTGAGAGGTTGGGGATATATGCCAAAAATATATACCACTTTATACTTGTCCTATTTTGTGTTTTTCCTGAAGAACCTGGGCCAGGCCACTTGGCTAAAAGGGTCTTTGGTCTGATCCAGTGCAGCAGTTCTTATGATTACTAACCTTCCTGCTTAATTTAAATATGTTGAGAGTGAATGTCTCAATGTTGCGGTAGCTCAAAGATGTTTGAACCCTGTCGCCTATGACATACGTGTTTGTGCCTCTCTGGCTTTGGCATTGGAGTCCTAGGCCCCATTGCTGCTGCTGCCCCTTTGTAGGCTCAGCCCTGTAAGATGCTGGGCAATTCCTGTTGAAGTGTAGTATGTTTTCTCCTCTTCTTGTCTTTCCTATGTAGTTCCCAGGCTGACAGCCAAGACATGGGAGCGTACAAAAGGCAATATCAAAGCTAACAGTGACATAAAAGATCTGGGGTCTGTTTCCTAATACACTGCTTTCTTAAAGTTCAGTACAAAATACTGTGTCCATTAATTGCGTATTTTCACCATTTGTACTATTTAATAATTGATTGCAAGGAAGAGGAAGATGTCTGTAGCTGCTGTGGCTGAAACTCTCTGCTGGATGGAACAACCAGTGATCTCTACTTCTGTATTTTGAAAAAGGTAGTAGGCAACATAATATGGTTTTGTTTAGTACTTATTATGGTTACTTTTGCTGTAGGCATATGATGCTTCTGAAAGAGCAGTATGGAAAACAAGTGATCGTTAACCTGTTGGGAAGCAGAGGAGGGGAGGAGGTGCTCAACAGAGCTTTTAAGGTAAAAGCAAAGTTGTTGGTTTTTTGTTAACTACTGACTTCCGCTGAGCCTCCATGTTCTTCTGCTTCCTTTCTGGCCCAGTAGGCGATGAATAGTGTATTTCAAGAAATGATGTTATCTCTTTACCAGATGTTACATACTGGTAGAATGGCGCTTCGTTGTCTTATGGCTTAATTTCCAGCACTGACTTCCCTGCTTATGTGTGCACACAATTATGCACATTCTCTTTAACCAGACTTTAAAAAAAAAAAATTGCCCTAATTCTCCAAAGAGTAATTCACATTTGCAAAAATGAATCGTGGCCAGCTTTGTCATAGTATGTAGTCACCTATGCAGTCAGGTGCTTCATGGGATTGCCAAGAAGTGCTTGGAGGCCAGGTCCTGACCCTGGCTCGCTGAGTGTGAGCAAGCTGTCTTGCTCTGACTGTAATGGGAAACAGCTATCTTGCACTGATTGTGATGGGAACTGGCTGCCTGAGCACCAGATGAGAGTCTGGTGTACAAAGAGAGGTTGTCCTGGCCCCTACATGTCCCTAGGCACAACTAATACCTGAAACCATCTGGGTTGTGCTTTCAGGATGTCAGGCATTGTAGAATTAAAGCTGTGCTGAGTTCTAGAGCAGTATTCTCATAGCCACATTTTTAGAACGAATGTGTACTTGAAGCCACAGATTGGCATTGAGTGGGATTTGCAGCACTGCATAGCTGCCTGAATCTGGCTGGAGGCTGATGGAAGTCTGCCTCCTAAGTGCCTGTTTCTTTAGAAATCCGACACAGATACTGTGGAGTATATTTTTGAAGAATAATCAGAAGAATGTTTTAAGTACATACCTATAGTTAAGTGTTATGTATTTATCATTGGTAAAGAATGCTACAACAGTTGTGAGTTCAAATGTTCACTGTGTGAAACTAAGCAAAATAAAAATTGTAGTTAAATAATAGTTCCTGATTTGTTTCCCTCTGCTAGAATAATGTACTCAAGACAAGGAGGGTCTTGATTTTTTTGGCAGATTTTCTGTGTGACCATTTCTTCCTTATCCAAAAGACCTGGAGAGGACTATCAGTTTCCCCAGTGGAATGACAAAAGTGAAAGTCTCCCCCCTGTACAGAATATGGCCAAAGAAAGTGATTATGACTAAAGCTTGCAAGGCAATGAGGAAGGTACAGAAGTGAAGTCTGGACCCAGCTTCTGTTTTCAGATTCTTATTGAATTTCTACATAACCCAGATAAACCTCTATAATCTCTTGATTTCCCTATCTTTAAAATAGGTTTTATAGTTTATTTTGCAAAAACAATGAATTTTAGGAGTAAGAGATGATCACTTGCTAAATGCTCAAATAACTTATGACGATACAAATCTGACTTTTCTTGTTAATTTAATACTGATATTTTATCAAACACTCACATTCTTGAAGATAGTGCTCTGGCCAGTATCATACAAACAGAGATTAAGTCAGAGGACCTCTCTAGAATAAAAACCTTGCATTCATTCATTTATTTTAAATAAAGATCTGTTTTAATTGTTAAACTTTATTGATGTTTAAAAATAAACAAATTATGAAAGCACTCTGTGTGCTGAAAGAATTTAGACTGACAGCACCGGAAACTGAAGTTATTCAAAATAACCACCTTTTGTTTTTTCTTTATCTTTGTGTTTTAATAAATGGATGTTTGTAAAGAATATATACTTTATTTTTACTTTGATGATTTTAAAGAGCTTCAATTAAAAAGAAAGTAATTGGAATGATTAGGAATGAAAGCTTTTCTCCTTTTCTGTCATTAGTTTATTTCTTTGTTTATTCCTTTGCTTGTATTTCTTCCTCTTTTAACTCTTGCTCCAATCTTAGTAATTCTTATCAGAGTTGGTTCAAAATATTCTTGCAGTTACTGCTGCTATGATTTCTTGATCAGAATGTCACCGCTACCATTCTTTTATCCAACAGAAACAAAGGAAAAATTGTAAATGACCAACTTACCTTCAGCTGTTACCGGAATCAGCTGTTACCAGGCCAAAAATCAATATTGTTCTCAGTAATGCTGTTCCTCTCATAAGCATCCCCTGTAACAGATGTAATTATGTTTACAGTAAAAGCAGTGCTGTAGCGTACAGTTACAAATACTCTGACAATGATTTCCACTGAGGCAGTGGGTAAATGTCATCCTCAAGTGCATTACTAGTGCCAGCAGCTGTAAAGGCAAGTTGAGGTGTCAACAACAGAGAAGCAGATACCCAGTGTTTTGGCTTTTCTAACAGCAATGAAATATATTTTGCACATCTCTCTCCAAACACCATGCAACACCTTTAAATTTGCTTCTGCGGGGAGGGCTTAGTGGCTTACTTGATACAATTGTACTGGTGGAACTGCTGCATGTACACTTTTAATGTAATATCAGTATTGTTTTTTTCAGTTTTGTGTCACAATCTAAATAGAGGAAAGCATCTGTCTCTTGAGAGAGAATGTGCAGGAGGGAAGGGAATAGACAAAGGCTTCCATAGTTAGAGTTAATCTAACAGTTCTCTCTGGCTTTGTCGTGGAGAGCAGGATATATTCTTGTATCTATTACAGATACCTTAATGAAATTTGTGGTGATTACAGAAATTCATGTGAGGTCATGGAAATTGGAGTTGAAATAATAAGGCAATTTGTGCCTCTTCACTTTTGTGGTTTACCACAACCATTTTATAATATGTTTCCTGGGTCATCATTTCTTTCTTACTTCTTCCTCAGGCACCCTCTACCTAAATTTAGGGCCATGTTTTCCCATCTCTTGGCACTTCAGGAATGGTTAAAAATACACCCATGCAGTGTTACGCTTTTCTACCTGAAGCAGCTCTGGACACCCTTCCTATCACGGTCCCGGTCCTAAGCCTGCCCAGAGCATCACTGTTGCTGTACACTCTCACACACAGAGGTAGCCGCCCACTGCTGCAGGGCTGCCACTAGCCAAGGTGCAGACAGCAGCAATTCTGATGTATACTTTGCAGTTACAGTTTGAGTACCCCTGCAGAAAAATTGGGGTCTAACAATCCAGTTTACTTTTGGAAAGAAAACAAAATGGGGAACTTCAGTCACTGTTTTCATGTCTGGCCTTTCAAAATTCCCTATGAGCTTCTCAATATTAAAAATGTGATAAACAGTCAAAGTTTAGTAATGATAAAAGCATGCTGGTATCAATTCTTACGTTGTGGCTTGAGCAGGATTTGTTTTCCTTCATTCTCTATCTAAACAGAAACTGCTATGGGCCTCTTCCCATGCAGCAGACACTCCCATGATAAATTTTGACTACCACCAATTTGCAAAAGGTGGTAAAACTGAGAAACTGGAAAATTTGCTGAGGCCTCAGCTGAAGTTGCACTGGGAAGACTTTGGAATCTTCACAAAGGGCGAGAATGTAAGTCCACGGTGAGTGTCCCTGCCCCTCTGTCCCAGCATAACCAGGCACCACCTGTCTTGGCCTTCCCAGGTTTCTTGCTGTGTTCAGACTGTGAGCGTAAATGACCATCTTGAAATACAATTTTGAGACAAAGTGTAGTCTTGGTGCTAAATAGATTATTTGGCTTAACTGCATCTCCATTGTTTGGAATCTGCAAAATTACCAGTGCGTGGATTTGCTAATACAGTGTTGCAAATGTAGTCAAGTAATTAGACATGTTAATGGAATACATTGTGCACAATGTGCTTGCACTGGCAAAATGGGGGTGGGGGTTATATTCAGACTGAACATTGGATGATCTTGTTCAATCAACTCATGATTAGATGTTATTTTAAAATATGTCTTTTTTTTCCTCCCTCCTCTTGTGTTTGGTTACTGAAGTCTGCAGACAGGTACTTTTCGAATGAATTGTTTGGACTGCCTGGATCGTACTAATAGTGTACAGTCCTTCATTGCACTGGAGGTGAGTTTGTCAGAAGACCTTTCATGGATGCTTGTGCTGCATACATTGTCTGTTCCATGGGAAAGACAGGAAAGAGGGCATAAGCCTCAGTTGAACAAGTCTGTCTTGCCAGCTCTGTGATACAGAATGGTGCTGGCTGGAATACTTAAACTGAAGATAAAAAGCAAAAACACATTTAAGAACAATGCGGTCGTTGTTTTTTCTCCTTCTGTACCTAATCCAGATCCTGCTTGCTCAATTAGAGAGCCTTGGGTTGAACTCTAAATCTATAATTGAGCGCTTTGTGGAATCCTACAAAGTGATGTGGACTCTCAACGGTCATAATCTGAGCAGAGTATTTACTGGCAGTCGTGCCCTTGAGGGGAAGCACAAGGTAAAGAAAAATGGTAAAACTGTTTATTCGCAGCTAAAGAAAGATGTCCGATTTACTCTTCAGTGTCACATGTATTCACGATTCCTGCCTGATATAGGTTGGGAAACTCAAGGATGGTGCCCGCTCTGTGTCTCGCACCATTCAGTCAAATTTCTTCGATGCAGTAAAGCAGGAAGCCATCAAGTTGCTGCTCATGGGTGACTTCTTCAGCGAGGAATATGCAGACAAAGGCAAGATGCTCATGGACCACACTGCACTGCTGGGTAAGGCCAGTGTAAATCCTTCACTTTTCTTTTGTGTCCGTGTTTAGCTGTCAGAGATAAGCAATTGCACCCTTTTGAAAAAAAATCAGTAAGTAAGCTACTTTTGCACAAATCTGTTGTTTAAAAAGCTGCTTTCAAGGGACTGTAGCACAGCTCTGTGTTTTTTAATTCCACTGTGCTTATTTCTCATGTTTTGTCTTGGACTTCTGAGTAAATTTATCTGCTCTTTGATGATGATCTTCTATGACAGTTTAGAGGAGTTGGACCAGAGGGGAAGATTTTAGGGCTATATTCTCAGTCTGGTCCAGTCTGAGTTTGTCTTGAGGAAATCTCTTCAGCTTGGATTTTTTATCTCCTTATTTTTGGCCTGCAGTGTGTGTACATGCTTTTAGCCACTTGATCTTTAAAGGCACGTTTATGTTGTTATGTTAGTTCATTCCCTGCTTTACTCCAGGGCCCTGATAGTCCACAACATATACACATTTGTTTGGACCCATTTAGAGTAAACCAATTTAATTCTCTCTGAGAAGATACTTGTGTGCAAAATACCGCTTGTGAGTGCAATTATCCTGTATCTGGTGGTCAGTTTGCTCCAGAGAACTAAAGGATTTTAATAGGATAGACATGAACTATTCAAATCCATGTCAGTCCTGGGGCCGTTCCCTGATGCAGACCACAAGGAAAATCAGGTATTTAAAGATTAAGGTTACCTCAGTTGCTCACACAAAAAAAGCACATTGCTAATTTTCTATACTCATCAAAAATAAGTGAATATAGCAGGTTCCTGTGAGGAGTTCTGACCAGGCTAGAGAGCCACAACAGTGCTGGTTTTGGACTGATGTGAGACTGTGCTGCTCTCCACCTTTCCCTCCACACTAAACTTCTTAGGGCTTCAGTTTCAATCATAATTTGTGACATGCTTCATCGCTGTAGGCTAAACTGAAAAGACTAAGCGAGGAAAAAGAATTTGTGTGCTTATTCCTTGAAGAAGTGCAGGAAAACGTATGCTGAAAGTGAGTGACCAGTCTTCCACAAACTTTCAAAAGGTGCCTGGCTTCTGGAAGAGAAATTGCTGATGTCAACCCCAGTTATCTTGTAGTTATTGCCACTGCCATGGGAGTTATTACTTAGCTGTTGTGTTGTTGCTGCTGGAGTAATGTCCTTATTTCACACTGACTGTGTCACTGCTCTCTGTATGCTTTCTGTCCTTTTACAGCACATTCTTCTTTTACACATCCTCTTTCTCTCTCCCCTCTTCCGTCAGTAACTCCAAGTATTTTGAAGGCCATGTCAGAGCGTCAGTTTGAATTCACAAGCTTCAAGCGTGTTCGTGTTGCCACGGGGACCTGGAACGTGAACGGGGGGAAGCAGTTTCGAAGCAACATCCTCGGTACCAGTGAGCTGACAGACTGGCTGCTGGATTCTCCCAAGCTCTCTGGAGTTTCTGAATTTCAGGGTAAGACTTCACAGTCAAAAGTTGTAAGCAATATTGGTGGGCACCTCTAGAGACAGTGAGTTGGGACACAAGATTTGACCAGCTGTTCCTTTCAAAGGCAGTGCATCTTGGAGGGCATTTTCATCAGTTCTTAGGGGTGTATTCAATTCTGTGTAGGTGTGTGTTGCCTACCTGCAGCAGTGGAATGGTGAGTGAGGGGCTCCTGATAGACAGAGCAACTCCTGAGTCTTACACCATGTGACTGTTTTGAAGTTTCAGCAGGTCAGAATTCAGAGGTCTCTTTCATGTCATCATGGAGTGTATTTGCCTATTCTGCATCCCATATTTCAGTTTCTTCTTCCAGATCTCTGTTCTTTGCTCTTCATTGCTAGAGGGAACTACATGCATAGGTGCCCTCAGAATGTCTCCATGGTCTTTATCTGGAGCTAAACATATCTGTACATTCTGGACTCTGACTATGTCTGGAAATGTTGCTATCAAAGCCTTCAGACAAAGAGATTTATTTTGTTGAAGGCAAGTTCCTTTCTTTTATCAGTATAGAAAGCTCTTGTGCTTGTGGCTTGCTTAAATTGGCTGCTGAATTTCTTGTTTACAACACAAGGTCAGGTATTGTAATTGATTTACAGATTTTATTAAGGAAAATTAAAAGTGAATGTTCTGTAATTTAAAAGTTGAGTGGTTGCAAAACTATGGCAAAGCCTGTGCTTTGTTGTTACCGTGGAACTTTTGGCTTCCTGCTGGCATCATAGGGATAGTTCTGTGCCTAACCTTGAAGCTCAGCAGTTCGTTCCTCAAATACTTGGCTGCTTATACGAGTTGTCTCATTGGAACCCTTAGTGCTTGAGAGCATGGATATGTGATTAAGTGCAGACCACTGTACTCTGAGCAGCTTAGGTGGGTGATTGGTCCAGTCTGTTTCAGTTTAGATGTGTTAGCACATGACTATGCCCATGTTATTAAAATTTGTTGAGAGCCTGTCATGTGCTAGCCTTGCTAGGCCTTCCTGTGAGAGAATTTGAGGAGCAGGACTACGTGGTATGGGCAACCATAACGTGATAGGTCTAAGCAGCTTCTGGAAAAGAGATGAGTTATATGAATGGGCAGAGTTAGGGTGTGACCATGCAAATATCTGTGTTTGTGGTAATGTCAGTGCAGTGCCCACACAAATTGGTAAGTGTTCAAAGACAAATATCCAAAATTATTAATGGGAAATACACATGTGACAGTGCCTGTTATGTTAAGCCAGTAAAAGAGGCTAGCTGTCATGTGCTAGTTTCACCCTTGTATCTACAGAGAGTTGCTGCATCCTGCCTGACCCACCTAGTGGCCTTCTGTGATGGAGTGACCACATCAGTGGACAAGGGAAGAGCTACTGATGTCATCTGTCTGGACTTCTGTAAGGCCTTTGACACAGTCCCCCACAACATCCTTCTCTCTAAATTGGAGAGAGATGGATTTGATGGGTGGACTGTTGGGTGGATGAGGAATTGGTTGGATGGTCACATCCAGAGGGTAGTGGTCAATGGCTCAATGTCCAGTTGGAGATTGGTGACAAGTGGTGTCCCTCAGGGGTCTGTATTGGGACCAGTACTGGTTAATATCTTCATCAATGACACAGGCAGTGCGATCAAGTGCACCCTCAGCAAGTTTGCAGGCAACACCAAGCTGAGTGGTGCAGTTGACACGCCTGAGGGATGGGATGCCATCCAGAGGGACCTGGACAAGCTTGAGGCATGGGTCCATGTGAACCTCATGAGGTTCAACAAGGCCAAGGGCAGGGTCCTGCACCTGGATTGGGGCTACCCTAGGTTATCAATACAGGCTGCAGGATGAAGGGATTGAGAGCAGCCCTGCTGAGAAGGACTTTGGGATACTAGTGGATGAAAAGCTGTAAATGAGCCGGCCATGTGTGCTCACAGCCCAGAAGGCCAACCGTATCCTGGGCTGCATCAAAAGAAGTGTGGCCAGCAGGTTGCGGGAGGTGATTCTGCCCCTCTACTCTGCTCTCGTGAGACCCCACCTGCAGTGCTGCGTCCAGCTCTGGAGCCCTCAGCACAGAAAAGACATGGACCTGTTGGAGCAGGTCCAGAGGAGGGCCACAAAAATGATCAGAGGGCTGGAACACCTCTCCTGTGAGGACAGGCTGAGAGAGTTGGAGTTGTTCAGCCTGGAGAAGAGAAGACTCTGGGGAGACATTATTGCAGCCTGCCAGTACTTAAAGGGGGCTTAGAAGAAAGATGGGGACTTTTTAGCAGGGCCTGTAGCAACAGGACAAGGGGTAATGGTTTTAAAGTAAAAGAGGGGAGATTTAGACTAGATTTAAGGAAGAGATTTTTCACAATGAGAGTGGTGAAACACTGGCACAGGTTGCCCAGAGAGGTGGTAGACACTGGCACAGGTTGCCCAGAGAGGTGGTAGACCTTTGTTTCCGTTCCTGGCAACATTGAAGGTCAGGCTGGACAGGGCTCTGAGCAACCTGATCTAGTTGAAAATGTCCCTGGTCATTGCAGGGGGGTTGGACTAGATGATCTTAAAAGGTCCCTTCAACCCAAAGATTCTCTGACTCGATGATTTTATGATTTTACTTTTCTTTCTGTTCTTATTTTCTGGGGCATATCTGATTTAGTTTCCTATGGTTGTCTACTATTTAGGTCTTCATGTTGAATTAAGTTATTGTTACCTTGGCTGTATGACAGTTTTAAAAAAAAAAAAAATCCCTTTAGGCAATGAACAGACCTGATGGGTCAACAGATATGCTTCACACTATTATATGAGAGTATTTGATGTTTGGTGTTTTACCAGGGTAATAACCACAGGCCTGGTCCAGGGGAGGGAGGGTCACTGTGTTCTAGAGTGACCTAACCTAACCTTAATGCAGGTGATCTAAAAAGGACTCAGAAGAAAGAAGATAAGAAGAAACTTCAAAGGCCTCCTTAAACTAGTAGATAAATTTACTAAAGGCATTGAGATGGAAGTGACATACTGGTGTGTGGACAGTAAGTTCAGTTACATAGGAATTAGTGTCAAAAAGG
This sequence comes from Phaethon aethereus, assembly GCF_964289735.1. Classification (NCBI taxonomy): domain Eukaryota; kingdom Metazoa; phylum Chordata; class Aves; order Phaethontiformes; family Phaethontidae; genus Phaethon; species Phaethon aethereus. The sequence continues at coordinate 69,844,877 of NC_138576.1, read as the reverse complement.
AAAAGCATGTTGGGTAGAATGAGAAGTGGGTGAAACATGGTGGGTAGTGAGATGTTGTGGCTTTAGTGATGAGTGGGGTGAGGGAGAGAGAACATTGAATATTTTCTCATCTTAACATTGCTACAATTTGATGCTCTGTTCTGAAGTGCTTCCTGCAAGAGAGATGGAGACCAACTGGTGGGAGAAAAGCAGGAAAAAATTTCAGAGGAACTGCAGGGGTTATTTTGTGAGATTAGATTAAAGGAGGTATGAATATGTATAGCTTGGCAGGGGATACACAAGATAGAACTACAGAAATGATCTCTGACAGAAATTAGAAAACAAGTTGTTAGAAGAAACAGCAAAGTAGTAACTCTTGTGTGACCTTTCCCTCCTGCCAACAGATGATGAGAACTGCCCTCCTGACATATTTGCAGTGGGATTTGAAGAGATGGTGGAATTAAGTGCAGGGAATATTGTGAATGCCAGGTAGGTAAAAAACCCCACCAAAATAACAAAAAAACCCCAACCCACAACTCAAAACAGAAAAAACCCCTCAGCCAACCCCAAAAGAGCACCCTCTCCCCCAAAGGAACCAGCCAAAGAAGAGTTGTTCTTTTTTATTTTCAGATGTATAGAGTACTTCCTTCCAAGTCTGTTGCTTGTAATCCTAGCTGGAAATATGTTTGCCATTAACAAATGGTACTGGGGTGGCGTTGAAAGTGCTGTTTCTCTGTGAACTTTTGCGCTGTAGAATACACTGAGTTTTCTAAGTCTCTTAAGTCTTTATGTTGGCAGAGAATTCTGATGGTTGATATGCACAGAATCACAGAATCATTAAGTTTGGAAAAGGCATTGATTCAACACTTGTCCTTAAACCCTTGTCTAATGTTGGAAAAATGTGCTCAGTGCCTACAAACATAATTGGCATTCATGTGGGAACTCTGAAGTGAACGAAATGTCTCTGTGGCTAATTGTATTTGTGAAAATTATGGCTAGAGAAGGAGTTAAAGGCAAAGCCTGAGCTTGGCATGTCAGCATGTACAGTAGGCTGTGGTGTATACCAGTCCTTTTGAATCTGAATCAGGGTGGAACCCTGAAGATAATGTTTCCAATGCTGATTCATCAGGCTGACCTGTTAGTTGTCTGTTTTGGGAATGACAAATTACAGCCGTGCTTAGCATGGCTGCTGGACTGGCGGTGTATCTGCATGTATCAGTTGACGTTGGAGATAAGAAAAAGCTAGGTCTGCAGAAGCGAAGGTATATGCGCCCACCCACAAACCTTCAGCTATTGACAGCCAACAGTTGTGGGTAGCCAGTCATCTCCCAGTCAGAGAAGATCTCCTCTTCACTGTGAGCACAAGAAATCTTACAGGTCATAAGATTGACATGGATTTTTGTTTTTATGGTTATGATTACTACAATCAGCTTCCAGTTATCCTCAATGAATGGGGGTATCAAACATCATGTGAGCATGGATTTTTCTAAGCGTAGTAGACAAAATCCTTGTCATGTCCAGAAGCAGGATAACTCTGTTTATGTGCTGTGCCTGGGCTCACTGACCCTGCTAACTCTGGGCTGGCTCACAAGGAGGTATTATCTGTTTCTGCTATGCATCCTACAAGCACTTCCAGTTCTACAGCCTAATGGGATGTCTGTAAACCTAAGGCACAGTTAATCTGCTCATTTTATTGACTGTATGTGGTTTGTTTTGATTCCATTAAATGATTTTATGTTTGTTCCAGTACAACGAATAGAAAAATGTGGGGAGAGCAGCTTCAAAAAGCTATTTCCAGGACTCATCGCTACATTCAGCTGACATCAGCACAGCTTGTTGGTGTTTGTCTTTTCATCTTTGTACGACCGTATCATGTCCCCTTCATCAGGTAAAAAATAAAACAAAAAAACCCCACAACAAAGCAAAAACCCCAACCTGTGTCTTCGGTAACATCTGCTGTTGGAGGGTGGCCAGAGAGGGTGGGAGTGATTTTTCAGCTTGGTTGGAATTATGCAAACCTGGATTCTGGTCTCTGCTCAGTGTGGGAGAGAAAGGCAGCAGGAGTCTGGAGTCCATCCTCCTGGGTAGCACAAAGGCCAGGCAGCCCCAATATCTTCCTCCAGTTCAGCTGAGAATCTGGGCATGGTCCAGGTGCGCAGTCAGGGTGCAGCACCTTGTTTGGGTGCTGTCTTTCTGGAAAAGGAATGACCTGAGCTAGTAAGTCCAAGAGCGTTTGGAGCACCAAGTGAAGGCAAGTGCCTGCCTCTGCCTGAAGGGCAGGTTTTATCTTCTAGCCCTCTTCTTAGTGTTTCCGTATGGAAACAGGTCTGGCTCCAGACATGAAAAGAATGGTGGAAAAGATGGAAAGGTGGATGGGAGAAAGAAAGCTAATTTGGCCCCTGACATTTTATAGAATTGAGAGCTATAAGGGTCTGTTAAGTGTTTGTCTCTCCCAAATGTCACATGAACCAGAACTATGTGCCTAGTCAGGAGGGTGCAGAGCTGTGTGTCCTCAACCTGCTAGCACTGATGTCTCTGGAGACTGACCAAACTCCTCTTGCTGCTAGAAGATTACCAAGCCACAGGGATATCTGCATTAAAATGCCTTTGCTGTGGGCAAGGATTATGCAGGCCAAGTGTAAATGGATAGGAAATTAATAATGAGCCAAAACTATCTTTGGGCATCTGTCTGACCTTAAAGTCTAGAATGATCCAAACAGTGCCCTCTACCCCATGTTGAGGGCATTGGTTGGCCACTGCATTTTGTGATTAAAATATCAAAAGCTGCCTCTTTCTTCACTCTGATCTCCTATCTACTGAGAAGATCAGTGCAGAGCTTGCGTAACATCAAGTGCTGTAGACTAGGCAGAGTAATGCAATCCAGGTAACCCTGATGGTCTTGCATTGCTGCCTTCCCAGTAATCTTTGTTCAACATGATTTTTAAAAATTGTGGATTTTTTCTGTTTATGAAGCAGTCCAGGAGAAGTGTATCAGTCAAAGTTTTTGACTTTTCACCTGGCTTACAAGAAATTTGAGTAATCCAGCAGGAAGTACGTGGTTTAAATGGAAATCAGAAGCAGAACTGCACAGTGCCTCTGTTGCAGCTGTCAAACTGCTAGGAATTGGTTGTAGGCCTTTGAAACTCAAGAGAAAAAGGGAAGGGTTTGAGTTTAGTGACCAAGTTTCATCATTTAATGCTAATGTGCTGCTATGTGTTATGTGAGTGTAATCAAACCTAACCTGTATGCTTGTGTAGTTTTTCCTGTGTCTATAAAAGGAAAACAAAAATGATCAGAAGTGCAAAAAAAGGTTTCTGTGCTTGCAGAGATTGACGAGATTAGGACAGAAGTTAGAGAATAGAGAAATAAAATGAGAGAATAGCTGAAGCTTATACAGCAGTGAAAGGATTGATGAAATACAAGCAGTTGAATGTACAGTGGGTTTATCTCAGCATAACCTTTGCCATGAATGCAAGTCAGATAAATATCAGTCAGCAGTTGGGTAGGCAGGCAGCAGGAAGGGAGAACTCAGGGTGAAAAAGACTGAACATGTACATCTTTCACAGTGCTTAAAACCCATCTTTTCATAGAAAACGTTGATGGTCCTCTTTTGCCTCCCTGAGGGTTTCTTCTGGTGGTTTTCTGCAGTCAGGAAAAGAGAGGAAAGATAGGGTGGGGCGGGGGGCAGCAGGGAGAGAAAAAGGCGCGGCGGGAGGAAATGAGCCTGTAACATTTTGCATCATTTTCAGATCATGGATGCCTGACAATAACACAAATAAGACTTAGTGGTTTTCTGCTTGCCTCTTGCTTAAAGCCGGTAATATTCTAGCCCAGATCTGTTTGACTCCTATCTGGAAAGTAAAATTTTCTCACTGGGAAGGACATGTATGGTGCTGGGGTTGGTTACAGCAATGATCTCATCATTTACTTATCTGATCAGACAGGCATGCTTTATTCTCAGACTAGACTGGCTATCTGGGATAAATTATCCCACAAGCAGGTGGTCTGCTTTGCCAAGTCATCTTTCTGTAGTAAAGTGTATGCTAAGCATGACATTGAAATACTATGTAATTAACAACGTGGAAGCCCTAAGCAATTTGTCATCAGTACAGAACTCATTTTAGGAGTTAGGTATACATAGTTGTATCCACTAATCACCGATTTTATTGCATCTGATTTGACAAATTATGGGTTATGATCTGTTGCTCTTTAATTGACTGGAAAATCTGACATCAGCTGTGAAGCTGGGTTTCAACACATAGCAACACTTATTAAATTGTTAACTCTCTGAAAAGCAGATTTCCATGTGTTCAAAAGTAAAACGAAACGTAATAGTAAAATTAGTTATTGTCACTATTTTAAAGATCATGCTAGAGGTAGACTTGAAAAGTATATTCTGTAGAAATTCCCAATATTTCAGAAATAATGCCCTTCCAAGCAATACACCAAGACAAGCAAGCAGAGGAGAAAAATACTTTCAAACAGTTTTATTTCTATACTATTGTATTATACTTAATTTGAAACATAAGTACATGAATATCATCAAGAAACTTTGCAGCCTAAAAGATGGTGCCTAAAATCAGCAAGCTTTCTGGATGGGAGAAGACCTGGCATTGTAAACTGACTTTTCCTTTATGTTGCAGTCAAAGTTATTTGAATGTTTGTCCCTGCAGCCCTTTACTCTCTTCTTTCCATTCTTTTTTAAATACAGGGATGTAGCAGTAGACACTGTGAAGACAGGAATGGGAGGAAAAGCTGGAAATAAAGGGGCAGTGAGCATTCGTTTTCAGTTCTATAGTACCAGTTTCTGCTTTATATGCAGTCACTTAACTGCAGGGCAGACTCAGGTGAAAGAGAGGAATGAAGATTATAAAGAAATCACACAGAAACTCAGCTTCCCAATGGTAAGTGCAGGTGTACGTATGCTAAAAACATTGGAGATAAAGTTCTTTACATTATGAAAGCTGATCTCAGGCTGTCTTCGATGACAGGTCATCAAAGAAGTCATCTCAGTGCCATGGAGAATGGGCATAAAAGAAAATGGTAAAGAAAACATTTAAAAAAAAAAAGGGACGTGTTTCACAGGAGACCAGATACCACCCAGTGTAGCACTTGCTTTACAAAAGTTCTATGTCTTTCAAAAAATATAGTTGCTGCAGTGCTTGAAAAGTCCTCACCTTTGAATAGCTTTCAAGTTGTCAAATAGGTCACCCTAGTGTTTTATTTCACACTTGTCTCCTCAGGACAGCAGATAACCCATGGGATTTGGTAGCGGTGCTTCTTTTCTTCCCTTAATGTTGGTTGCTTTAATTTCCACAGTGCTTTCTTTCTCATTCGTCTCTGGAGAGGTCATAAACCAAGGAGGGAATGGACCAGTTTGTGTATTCTGGTTAGTCAGCAAAAAATGGCATTTAGGTTGCAAAGCATAAAATTTTAACTTCCTGTTGTTTGCAAGTTTTAGAGGCTTGGCACATGCAGCATATCAATCAGTTGTTTTATGTAAGAACTAATACTGACAGTCTGAATGCCCTACATAGAATATCTGTTCCAAATGGCCATAAAGTTGTGCTAATGGTAGTTTTTGCTTCCAATTCCTCTAACTATTTATGTCTTTTACATTTACAATAGTTAAATGTACCATGTGTGTATAATGCATAGAAAGAGTGCCCTCTAGTGCTGTGACAGCCACAGCTCTGGAACATTTCTTTTATGAATCTCTGGCTTTTAGGTTTATAGCTTAATTGAAAAAAAGACTGCTTAGAGGATAGGATGTTAAACTTAGAATTGTAGTGAGTTTTCGTTGACGTTTTATTTCAATACATTTGCAAAACTGACGTGCATGTAAGATAACTTTTGTAGCTTGTTCTTAGTCTGGACCTTTGTTGTTGAATGTGTCTTGGTACCAGAAGCACATTTTGTGTTATATTCAGAATATGTAAATATATGTGTGAGAAATGTGTTAGGGAAACAAACACTTAGTTTTAATGGTCATGATAGCCAAATTGTGAATATAAAGCTAGGGTCCCAGCTTAGACATACCTTCAGGAAACAGGGGTCAGAGTCTGACACTCTTGTTTACAAAATTCAGCTCAGCAGGATGTAAAAGGCGGTGAAGGAACCATTCCATATTAGCACAAAATGGATTTTAAAAAGTAGAATGTGGCAACTAGGTCTGGTATTTAGTAATTCAGAGAGACCGAGTTGTACATTTCAGTGTATTTAAAAGGTGTTTTCATGAATGTGATTTAACATTAACAGTATTCTGTACCTCTGATCTAGGGGCGGAGCGTGTTCTCACATGACTATGTCTTCTGGTGTGGTGATTTTAACTATCGCATTGATCTAACATATGAGGAAGTCTTTTATTTTCTCAAACGTCAAGATTGGAAGACACTTTTGGAATTTGATCAACTACAACAGCAAAAATCCAGTGGAAAAGTAAGGCAGTGACCTCATTTTCTTTGATACCTGCATGTTGATTTGGCCTGATTGAGAGAGTGAAAAAGTTGCATTTTCAGACCCTTGTTTGTAGTACATGAATGTAGTAATTTGTTTAAAAATCAGAATGTTGTTTGTCTGCAAGGAAATTGATATATCACAATGGCACTTCCCTCATCTGTAACTTAATCAGAAAGATTGTATTTCTTTTCATAGATTTTTAAAGACTTCCATGAAGGGACTATTAATTTCGGACCAACATATAAATATGATGTTGGCTCAGAGGCTTATGATACAAGTGATAAGTGCAGAACCCCAGCTTGGACTGACAGAGTGCTTTGGTGGAGAAAGAAACTGCCTTTCGAAAAAACAGGTGCGTAGGATCTTTCCTCTTCCTTTATCTGAAAGTTGTTTTAGATTTCATCCAGAACCCCTATAAGGGGATTTAATCTAGTGAATGATGAGGGAGTTAGTGAGTTCTGGGCTAAGAGCTGTCTTTAGATGTCCCATAAACTTAGTCAAATCGCAGTAGCTTTACTCGAGCAGATGTTCTTTCAGCTTCACTGGAATAACTTGCACAGATAGAGAGAGCCTTTTCTTCTTGAACATGTGAACAAAGGCTTCATGCTACAGACTGAAAAGGTGCTGGGGATTTTCTGAGGAATTGAAAATAATCTAGATTTCTAGCAATCTAGAAATTATTCTGTTGCTTTTGAACAGAATCATTAGTCCACATAAAGTTCCCGTGTTATAACAGCTAGATGGTTATAACTGTTGTCCTCAGTAGATGTATAAGCACTTTTTTGTAATTTCTTCTGCCTTGGTAATTCTTAGGAATATTTCTGCTAGTTTCTAGAATTGGGGGAGATTTCATTAATTAGTGCTTGTGAAGTAGTTTGAGATCATGAGTGGCCAGCACAACAGAAGGGCTGTTTTCACTTGTTATTGAAAAGTTACATTAACAAAATAAAAAGTATTTCTTTGAGTATCCAGGGTCAGTTTTCATAACCATTCTCTCAGTCTGCAGGTACATCTATCTCCCAGCACTTATAAAATCTGAATAAATTCATATTAAAAGTGTAATTGCTGGAGAAGTAATTTGATTTGTGCCTGCTGATGTGATGTTTCACATGCCTGGGAAGTACTGCTTGGAATCCAAGTCATACTATGCGTATACTAAGTGTAAAAGCTACAAAGCAAAACTAGGGCAATTGTAGAGTACATGTCACTGTGACACAGAGTTATTCACCCTTATTTAAGGAATGAAAAATAAGGTAAAATGAGGAACTTAAACCATTGATAGAAATGTAATCTGGGAAAGGAAAACTGTATGAGATGTAATGAGTAAGTGAAAACAGCCCTCTTGTGCTGGCTGTTTTCAGTTCAGGAGAAAGAAAACCCTTCAGCATTTTCAATGCATATTCCTTATTTTGCATGGCAAGTCTTGCCCCTGGAAGGACTTTAGTTGATGGAGTGCACACAGAACATAGGACCTGTCTAGCTGGTCTGCAAGAGCTAAGGCAGGTTCCTTTCTTCAGAGCTTTGTAGGCCTCCCACAGCTAGCTCACATGGGCATATAACTGACCTCTCATCTGTTTGCCCACCTTCCCAGCCCTGCAAAGCTTTTCTAATTAGTTCGCTGCCGGAGTTCCTCTCCTTTACTTTACTGCTGGTGGCAAGGCTCTTCTGCCTCTCAGCTTTAATTCTTTTGCCTTGCTGCTTTTTGCTGCTGTGGGCCAGAGGACTGTTTGCCTTCTGAGAAGGTGGTGTAGCCCTAGTAGAGTGATAGGCAAAACTCTGTATTCTGTATTAACTCATTTTCAACTGCATAGAAAAGAGGTAAGAGTTATCCATTAGCCCAAAGAGTGACCTAAAAACTTTCCTGTTATTGATAGCAATATAATACCTCACTCTAACGTAATGTCTGTAGCACTTTCTGTCACCTTAATGCATTGCAAAAGAAGTGTTTGGTGGTTGGATTTGCAAGGGTTTGCTTTCTCCCATCTCTTGTCTACTATTTCTCCAATCTCTGTGTATTATTCAGGTTTGCAGTGTATTTTGCAAGTACAGAGTTTGTTTTTATGCTCAATAATGGGGCAGGGGGAAAAATACACTAATATGACTCTCTCAACCCAGATTGTACAGGTAATTGATTGGGTGACATTCAGGTTAACCATTTTGCAGGTGTCTTATTCTAGTGATCAGCTGTCTCTGTTGCACTCCCTTGTTCTTTCTGTATTTTTTTTTTCCTAGTCCCTAACTTATAAATCTTTTAAGATACGAGCTCTTCTTTGAATGGTATATACAAGAAAAAAATAAACCCACCTCCCACTACTGGGGTCTGTGAAGTGCATCCTAATAAAATAGCTTTTAACTGTTAGTAAAACTAGCTTTGAGTGGGTTTTAAATCATGTTTTGTACTTCATAGCTGGAGAGATTAATCTTCTAGACAGTGATCTGAATGCTGAAACTAAAGTCAGGCACACCTGGACCCCTGGAGCCTTGATGTACTATGGGAGAGCAGAGCTGCAAGCATCTGACCACAGGTAAAGTCCTAAGCAAATAATCGGAGATGGGGCCACTAGGTTAGAATGTGTCATACTGAATTACACCTTCCAAGTGAGGGACTGAGTCTGACTGTAACAGGAACGTCACCCTTACTCTGTGTTCAGTGTCTGTTAGGTGTTTTTTTTTTCCCTCATGATGGGTTTTATACTAGGGTGGCAAGTATCTATGGTCCTGTATTGATTTCTGCTGCGCTGTGATCTCAGCAAGGGTTAGGAAAGTTGCAGCAACAGGTATAGGAAACTAAGGACTTTCTGTTGCTTGGTTTTGGAAAGCTCCGATACCAAAACAAGCTGCTCTGATGGACTTCCACTCAGCTTGCTGTGGGAGAGGAGGAGGTTGGGACTGTGTGGCCTGAAGTGTGACCTAAGCCATGTGTGACCTCTTCAGAGTAGTGAAGTGTTGGACTTCTGGCCTTCCCTTAGACATGGAGATGGGAGAAGGAGGGAAAAACAAAGATGAGGGCCTTTGGTTGGTCCATATTATTAACTTCTCTTTAGGGATATGAATGACCTTTCTTTGTTAAACTTGTTCACCACTTCACTTCTCTGAAACAAATTCTGTGCTAAATACACCTTGAAAGTTCCCTTGCATTCAGAATGATCTTTTGTCTCACCCCTTGCATGCCCTATGGAAATGCTACAATATTGTTCCTCATAGCAGCACTCAGTGACCCGCAGTAGCTGTCTCTGGCCTTCTCATGGCACTCTTGGATGCGAGGACTGTTCTGTATTCCTCCAGCAACAGAAGAGCATGCCTCTCGCAATCGGTTTCTCTGTGTCAAGGCTTTGACACTGCTGTGTTTCACAAAGCACAGTAGAACTGCTGCACTCATTTATATAGGACCCTGAGGATTCAATCTGTGAAACATGGCTGTTGTACATTGGTTTTTTATTTCAGCAAACTTGACTGCAAAAACTGCTTTTTAAATTACAGTCAGCAGGTTTGCTTTCCCGAGGTTTGCGCTGGAAAAAGGACTTAGCTATATCTTCATGACATATGGAAATGCATTATGATTCATGGTGCTTATAGAAATAGTTAATACTTCCTATACCTTGGGGTTTTTTTTCCCTTTACTATTACTTTCTAGCTCTGCTGTTGTTGCTTTCACATATTCTGGTAATGCATATTCCAAGAGTCTGCTCGATTGCAAGTAGGGGGCAGCAATTTTGACATAGTTAGAAGAGCAGCCATCCCAGTTATTGCTCTGTGTATTTGTGCAGGTGGAAATCTGAGAATGTGGATCACATCCACTGAGATGAGACAAGCTTTACTCTTTCAGACAGCTTTCTCTATTTTATTTTGACCTAACACACAGGTAATTTGTAAGAAATGGCTGAAGAAGTAACTTTGCAGTGTTGACTGCTAATAATGTGATGGATTGACATATGATTGCTACATAACCACATTGTACACTTAGAGTACCTCGTCCTTAGTTTTTGGAAGAAGACATCTTTATGTGGCCTTGTCTAACAGAAAATAGTATATTCCCTTTCTGATCTATAGATGTTTTGGGAGACAGCTGTTTGATAATGAGTGAAGTATCCTGGTGTTTTTAGACTGCAGGTTTGCCAGAAGTGCTACACACAATTGTTACTTGAATTCCTTTATGGTGTATCCTCACTGTTACACTCAGCTGATGCAGGGCTGGTAAACTTAATTAGCAGTGCTCAAGACATGATCTTTTACTGCAGGAAAAATGAAACAATCCACCAGGCTCTGAACTTACAGGTTGTATTGCGAGCCACAGTGCTTTTCTGCAGTGAGACCTTAAGTAATTTGTTCTGCTTCTCTTGCTGTGTAGAACACAGATAATAATCACTTCCTTCTAAGGTATAGCAGGCTTAACTGATTTGCAATGAGATTTGACATTGTGGAGTTAAAAATGATCATAGATGTATGGAGTTTAAACAATACACTGTTTGTCCTTCACACAACTAAGTGCTTACCTGTCCTACTGCTAGATGCTGATTTTAGTTTTGTATAAGCATTTCCTATTAGGTGATTTTGATCTTAATTTTAAATAAGCATTTCTCTTTTGTTTCGTGTAGGCCAGTGTTAGCTATTGTAGAAGTGGAAGTTCAGGAAGTTGATCAAGCTGCCCGTGAGAGTGTTTTCCAGGAAGTGTCGTCTTTCCAGGGGCCACTGGATGCCACAGTAGTGGTAAATCTGCTGTCACCAACGCCTGAAGAGAAAAATGAATTTCCTGAGGAGCTGCGAACAGAGCTTATGCAAATGTTTGAGGATTATGGCACTATTGTTCTGGTCAGGTAAGTCTGGGATCTGAAATGGCATGTCATCTATTCACACAGACTAGAAATTCCCATTTTTGTCCTGACAGAATTAACTCTGTATTAGAAAGCAGTATGCTGAATTCCTTTACTTCATGTTGAATTCTTCATTAGAAATTGAATACAAGTGTTCTGAATATCTTTTACCTCTCATCAACCTGTTAAAGAAATAGTCTAACAGCTCTCTTGGCTGAGTGGAGGAGAATTTTATTCAGTATGGCACCATAAAGCAGAGACTTTCATGTGAATCATCACCTTTAGATTCAGGCTTCGTTTCCATGCACTGCTTCTGCTGGTGGGTCCTTGCTGCCTCTGACGAGGTCTGCTCTCTTCCAGCACTCTTTCACACTCACTAGGATTTCCTGGCTGGCTCTCCTTTCTTTTGGGGGTCATTTTGCTTATTTTTTAATAGTACGGCTTTTCACAGTTCTATCGCCTACTGAGTTTGAGAGGGAGAGTGTGATACCTTCTGGAAGAGCAGTTTCATTTCATTCTGTTTGATTCTGTAAAGGGCTCCAGCATAGCTATGAGACTTCTGTTTTGAGAAATACAAGCAAAAGACCTGACAGCTGACCTGGGAAACAAGACTAGAAATTTGTTTATGTTGTATTTATTAATGGAGAAAACTAATGATCTGTTGTTGTATGGTTTTATGAAGTACCAAATAAAAGTTGACGGTTCAAAAGTGGCCCTGCAGGAACAGCAGCACCACCTTGCTTGTGAAGAAAAGGAGCAAGAAAAGAACATACTTTGGTGGTTTGGGGGTTTTTTGTTTTTAATTGCTTTAGAGCTTGATGGTATACATGTCTTTGGGAACATCACATGTCCTCTGAAGTGAGGGATATGCAGAGCTATGGAAGTTAGTACAGAGGGAGTGTGGATATCAGACTTGATATCCTGTCAGCAGCTGCTGAGATGTTTGTACTGCTGCTTCAGGGGCGATCCAGTAAAGGGCAGGGTGCTGGGGTCACACAAGGGAGGATGGAGGAGAGGAAGAGCCCAACTGGGATTCATAGATCACTTGTTCCTCCCCAAAAGAATAGAGTTGTGAGGAAAATACAACTAAAACCAAATACATAGCTATACAAAACTATCATGTTTGCCTTTAAGGCTTTTCATTCAGTGGTGAAATAAAATACACTGTTCTCTTTCCTCTGCTTTTTTTTACTAGGATCAGTGGAGGTCAAATGCTGGTGACATTTGCAGACAGCAAGTCAGCTCTTCGTGTTATGGATATAGATGGTGTCAAAGTAAGACTCTCTCAAATCTATAATAATGATTTCAAAACAAATTTCTCAAAAGTGGTTGCTTAGGATGAGATAGTTGAGTTTCAAGCTAAATTAAGTACCATTATTTCAAAGAAACTTAGTGCTCACAAAGTCCTTAACTTTCACAGCTGCTGAGGCTTTTAATACAGTATTTCAGTTTCAAGAGGACAGGAGGTGACTTTTCTTGGCACTCCTAAGCAGTGTTTAGGATCTGGCCTCTGATACCACTGCGAAATACATGGACTCTGTCATTGTTCTGGCACTTGAAGCAATTCTCCTGAGGTTATGTGTGACTTCATACTGTTGCCAAAGCATCCTCATAATTGTGGTTTGGAGATTTTTTGTTTCTCTTAAGTGTATCAGATAAACTCCTTCTACTGAGGTGGAACACCATGATTCATTGGCCTGCACGGCAAACTCAGCATTAACAGTAGGCGTTTACCTTCCCATTCCCTGCTTTTCCTTCCTACACACATAATCTACAATTTATCAACTCCCTCATTTATGCTGACAAAACTGTTTGTGGGGCTGCACTGTAAACTTAACACTGAAGTAATGGATTTAACTCTCATTATTCTTTCACATTTGGATTTTTATCTTTAATTTAGCTCATTTCATTGATGTAACTTATTTATATCACAGACTGAAACACAATTGTATGTGCACAGTGTGTGAAGGTGCTGGAAACGTGGGTCAGGAACTTTCCAAACTAATTTTGCTGCCAAAAGCTGCTGGCTTGGATACATCTCACCCCAGATGTCATGGAGCAACATATATAAGCAGCTGTGGTCTTAATCTGCTTAATAACTTTCCCTATATATCAACCATCATATTTGGGATTTTCTCAGCAGAGAGTCTCCTTACAGATGGCAGCAGGTAGCAAACTCTTGGGTGTTTTAAAGTTACTGACTCGAAAATGGAATCCTCCTACACCATTATTACTATCACAGTATCGTTTTGATGATATTTGATGTTTCACCTATTTTTCAAGTATTTCCCAAATGCAGCAGCAGTGCTTTTGAGCTTTGAAGCTTATTTGCTTTCAAGAATATTGTTACAATCCGAAAGCTTGGTTATGGGGGTAGGAAAAGTGCTTTCTTTTAATTTAGCTTCCGAAATGAAGCTTTAGTTGCATCAGTTTCTGAAGCAGTTGTACAATAGGCTGGCAGCACTTGCTTATTCTGTTCACATATTCTCATTTTATGAAGTTGCTAGGCAAAGGGGAAACAATTCTTTCTTTGCATTAGATTAGGGGCAGAACAGTGAAGATCCGGCCCAAGACTAAGGACTGGCTAAGGGGCCTTCAGGAGGAAATTGCTCGAAAACGGGACAGCATTGCCCCCATGTCACCCACGGCAAACTCGTGTCTTCTGGAAGAAAATTTTGACTTCTCAAGTTTGGACTATGACTCAGAAGGTGAGCAGCGGGTTTCTAAGCTAAGTTGTGAGAAATTGCTTTGCTGACTTTGGCTGCACAGAGAAGGTACAGTATGAGTGTCAATGGTATCTTAATTTGTAATGAAGCCACATTTCTTAAAAAGAGGATTGTAACTAAAGCCATGACCCAGCACTGTGCTTGGGCAGAGAACTGTTGCTTAGATAGTCCTATCAATTTAGTGTTATAATACAATGTATGGTACAGTTGTCCTGTGTAGAAACAAACTGTAATCAAACACATGGTTTACACAAGAAGCTTGCCCAACCTGTATATTAAATTCATTGGTAGTAGAGAGAGACAGAGAATGCATTTGCTCACTAGGTCTTTGTTACCTAATATTTTAATTCAGGTGATATAGTGGAGGATGAAGATGATTATTTAGATGATGCTTTGTGTCAACACCTAGTAGCAGACACAGCAGAAGATATGCCTGAAGGCTCTGGACATTTCGCATCCGTAGTTTTTTCAAACAAATCTGAACAAAACCCATGGTTGTATAAAGGTAAAGTATCTACTTTCCTTAAAATAAGACCTGAAGGTTTGTTGTTTGTTCTCCTTTTGTCTGTTTTTCCCTGTTCATTTATATTTTGATTGTTGGTCCTCCAAAGATAAGGGTCATCTTTTTGGTACATGTTCATGCGCAACCCTCCTTGAGTTAGTGACTATAACTGAGGCACTCAGGCATAATAGCAATACAAATAATAAAGCTTAGATCCTCCTCTCTAGCCCAGGGCAAAGCAAGAATATTGAGAAATGCTGGTTTCCTTTTACAGTCAGGAGAGATTAAGTCCTCTTATCCATTTGATGTTGTTTGGCACCGGAGCACACAACAAAAAGCTGTCCATTATTTTCTTATTGGTAAGGGCCAGAGCAGAATCAAACCAAAGGAATCCCGTTGATTCAGTGAGGGGCTTGGCTCTGTCCTTGAAGCAATAGCTGTGGCAGTGCAGTCAGGTGTAAGTTGGGCAATGCAGGAGGTTGTTGTGTTCAGATGACTGACTTCAGAGGCCTAAAGTTTCTCCTTGGTTCCGATTTTATTTATTGCTGAAGAAGTTGAGGTTCACACAACAGGTATATTTACTCTTTTAGTGCTTCGTAAACGTACACATTTTTCCTGGTCACCTGGCTTGTTTGCACATTATTGTGAAATGACTGGGTAAAGAGAAGATGAAGCTGTGAAGAGAATATTGATTAAAAAACTGCAGCAAGAACTAGCCAAGCCAGTGGTGGTCTTACACTGGGATGTCATCAGGACGTGCTTTTGTGACCAAGCATTGACAGGCTGTGTCATGTATTAAACACTTCACTCTGACAGCAGGTGATTCGGTAGCTGTCTTTTTGCACTCTCTCAGAAGCCCTTTGTCTTCTGACATAAAAGTGAAAACTTTAATACTTTCAAAGGTTGAGTCAGAAGTAGAGTTCAAAAAGATTAAATGAAATTCTTAAGTTTACACAGATGGATTTTGCAAACAGAGTAATATACGTTTTCTTGCCTACCTTGAGTCATATGCTGGGTGCCGTGTGGCCAGGCCCAGAAACCTAGCCCTGAGTCAAGCAGTAATCTGTCATTATCAAATACTGTGAAGCCAATCACTTTGTATTATAGGATGCCTTGCCCTCCAAACACCTCTGGCCTACTGTGTGATGATTCATTAAGCTACAGAGAGTTGCAGTGATTCTTTTCACCCACACTAACTCTTCTCCACAAAAAATACCACAAAGTAAATGGAGATTATAAAGTATAGTTTGAAGGAGGTCAAGGTGGGGTCATGATCTCACACAACTCAAAATACGATGTATTCTAACCATCTTGAAAGTCTCTGCAATTTCAGATGCCTCCATAAGCTTCCAATTCTGCCTGAGTAACTCCTAATTGAAGGTATGATGATTGTATAGCTCATGTTAGACACAGGCAGAAACCAGTCATGGGCAGAACAGTATGCATGCGTGTTTCTGATGGCAGAGAAGGGCATAGCCTCACAAAACTGATGTCCCTGGAAGCCGTTGCCTAAAACCAGCAGCCTTCTAGAGGAAGGGAGAGAGTGGTGGTGGCTGTTTTTTGTCTTGTGTTCAGTGTTACTGCCAGAATTTCAAGCCATGCTTCTAGGTGCCTGCATGACTCCTTGGATCCTACTGGTGAGCCTGTATCTGCATCTTAGAAGTATTGAAAATGCAGAGAGAAGGGGGAGGGCAGGTTGGGCAGATCACAGGCTGCGTCTCTGTGGCTGCCATCCGCTGCCGTGTGGGAGTAGGAAGCCATGAGGCAGCTCAGCATTCCCTGCAGAGCAGAGCTTTCTGAAAAACAGGAACTTGTGTAAAAATGCCTGAAGTATGAGAGACTGCTGCTACACAATTCCTTTGCTATTCTCCAAACCACAGGGACAAAACTAAACCCAGTGAATTTTGGAGCCCTGGAGAACATAGCTGCATGGCTGGGCAGCCATGGCGGGGTGAGAGAACTGAAGTGAAAGCCTGCATTACAGCAGACCAGGAGACTAAAGCAATCCCTACTTCTCACCTCTCCAGCTGTCAGAGAAGCTTAGATAGGATGAAAGACTCTGTGTAATTACCCAGTGGTGTAAGGTGCAGCCAAGGGCTAGCAGACTGAGGCAGGTCTACCTGGTAGGAGACGTTGCTGGAAAGCAGAGATGTGATGAGCGAGCCATTCAGACAGATTTTTCTCTGGCATATGAACCGTTCTCCTGAGCAGGGAAAGTTGTCTAATCCTCAGAGGAAATTCCTGTGTTGAGGAAGGAAGAGAAGGGATTGACCATGACTAGCCTCCTCATGGCTGCCATGACACAGTTGGAATGAGAGCAGGTTGCTACCAAGTCTGGCTTGTGAAAAGCTCAGAATCTAACAAGATGACTTGTAACCCTGAAATCAGATGCAGGCAGTCTTTGTGTTGGCACAAACAGTTAATAAATGCTGGAAAAGGAGAAACAGAGGTGTTTGACAGAAGGGTAGGTGTTTCCTGGAGTGGGTGTAGGGAGACATTTGGGGAGAGCAAAACACTACGAAAGGAGCCATGTCATGTTGCTGAGATATCTCTTGGGGCTTGCCATGCGTATTTGCCTCTCTCCTGACCACTTGGCTTTGGTGCATCTTACCCAGCGGGTATCTAATATGGATCCTTTCTAAAACTTCCCTAGATGATACAGACCTGGCCGATTTGAAGCGGGAGCTGGAGGCAAGTGGGGAATACCACCGCCGGACCCCAAGCAGGTCTCTGTCTATTCCTACCAGGCCTCGGCCACTTCAGCCGCCACAGAGGCCTCCTCCTCCTGGTGAGTTGCTTGAATGTTGTGTTGGCCCCAGCTGAACAGTTTTGCCTGACATTTCTGGGTGACAAAGAAAGTAATACCTTGTTCTGAAATGTCGGGCTGTTGAGGTACTTGCTTCTCAGCCTGTTTCAGCCTGACTATGGCTGCAGTTAGCAACGGGAGAAGTTTGTCTTTAGGATGACAGATACTTCACAAAAAAAAAAACAAACAAACCTGCATTTTGTGAGGATGGAATGCCCATGTTTCATACTAACTCGTCACTCAGATTAGCAAGTTGAACAGCCACTTTGTGGCAATAAAAATAAATGTCAATATTTATGCCTGCTGACTTCCAAAGTCACTCAGTGTTTTCTTACAGTTTCTTTTTTTCTGAGTTAATTGTAATCTTCCTTCTAAAAAAATCTTTGGCAAAATACTTGTTCTGGACAGTGTTTCTGCTTCCTGCTTCGCAAGCAATTCTTGCTTGCTTTTGTCTTTATGAAATAAATTCAAAATGGCTTCTGATTTTCAGTGAGGTACAAAGGGGAATTGATGTTCTTTACCTAAGCTCTACCCACTTGAGATGCCATCAATGCTGCTCCTGTTTTGATGGCTACCTTCTAGATGAATGCTGATTGCTATATCAGCATAATCATCTTTGCCTTCTGTGTGACACAAGCTATACATCACATTTTTTTTTACAGCCTAAATCTCTCTTCTGTGTACATTTTCCAGTCTTAAATTAAAGGTTCTGTCAGGCTCACTGCTGAAAGATGAGTTCTTTAGGATTATTCCTATTCATTTCTGAGTCTGTTGCACAGAAGTGACAATACTGGTATCTGTATTTCTGTGCTTGGAATCCAGTGTTAATGCTCAGCTGAAGTTATTTAATTAAATGAAAGCAAGACTAACTAGGAGACTGCTTCCTGAAATAGTTCAAGACTTCAGCATTTTATTCTGTGTTGAGTTTTTTTTTTTCACCTTAGATTAGACCAGTAACAGTTCAGCCCATCACTCCTCAGAGATTAAAGTGTCTGGCTCTTGGCACTCAGGCAGAGGCACTCAAGGTCCCCGGTGTCCTACAGGAAGGTCTTGCCTAATATGTCTGTCCCTGGAGGAGCAGGGAGGGTGACAGCATCTCTTTTATTTATCACAAACAGTTTCAAAGCACATTGGTTTTGCTCCATTGCAGCTAAAATGTTGTACCAGCTCTTGAATGTAAGAAGCCATTTTTATGCCTCTTTCAGCTGGAACTTCAGGCAAAAAGTCCCCCTCAGATGGTTCTCTCTCTCCAGGAAGCCACTTCACCTGCTCCATCCTGGCAACGGCAAAGCTGCTACCTGGAGCCCCTCAGCAGCCAGTGAGTCCTGCCACTCAGGGTGGCCACTTAGCTTTGTCCTGATCTCCCCCATCTCCGTAGACACTGAGCATCACGTACGTGACGCACCTGTCATACAAGGAAGGAAGTCCATCACATGCCTGAGCTGGAAACGCTAAGATGAACTTACTATACTGTGATACTAGACTGCAGGACTTGCTAGACACCAGATAAATGTTATTACATTGCCAGGAAGTAGAAAGGCCAAACGGGGAGAGAAAGAATGGTGCAAGACCAGGGCACTGTTGGTTTATTCCATGTACTGCTTTCCGACAGATGCTAACTTGAATTTTCAACATCATGATGTTATGCTTTAATTCTTTTCTCACCTCTTTTTTGATGGGCCATGCTAGTGCCTAGAATATGGGAAAAGTCTTGACAATTGCCAGAAAGGCTGCTAGCACTCTGAGGAGACCAAGGCTGCTAGCACTCTGAGGAGACCAAGACCAGAATGTAGAAACACCTCCCCACTCCTGCCTTGTTGGATCAGAACCCTAATGTATTGAACAAGGGATGGCTAAGGGACTAGCTGTGGCAGTAAGCCATTGGCCTGTCTGTCAGCTGGTAACAAAGATGTAGTATCTGCCAAAAGACTCCCACCATTTCTGTAATATTTATAGATTGCTAAATAGCCACTGGCAAAACCAGAACTTTACAGGTGTGAGAGCTTAGCTGTAAGATTACAGGCATACAATAAAAATCAGTTCTCTCAAGATTACTCATTCTTGTTTGTTTGTTTTTTTTTAAAGCCTAAAGTCAGGACTGGAATAAGTAAACCTTACAACGTCAAGCAGATCAAGACTACCACAGCTGAGGAAGCAGAAGAAGCTATTAGATGTCTTATGGAAGCTAAAGGAGGTGAGCACAGCTTTCTAAGTGACTTCTAAAAATCTTTAAAGAAAAGTGTATGTGTATTCATCCATCCCCTCATAGCCCAGATGCACGTATTTCTATTCAGAAGCTCACTTGAACACTGACATACACATTCTTGCAAGATTGTACTTGGTGTTCTCTGTCAGTTTTGATAATACTAACCTTTTTTTTCAAGATGATTCAAGTTGTCTGTTTTGTTGTAGAACCTGTTACTAGGAGCACCTTGGGTTATCTAGGTGCAGATTTAGTCTTAAAAAACTAAAAGATAAAGATGGGATCTTACTAAACTGATGGTGCCTGTGTTAGCTCAGGGTTGCATAAAGGGTATTTGCTGCTCTATTTAGTGAATGTTCACTATTCCAAGCAGAACCAGAGAGCAAGTACAGCTGTGGGAGAAATAACCTGGATTCTGTTCACATTTGGGTAGCAAGTGTAGTTGTAACCTAGATAGAAGCTTGGACCACTCTAGTTTGAATATCCAAGCTAAAAGGCTACTCTCTTTAGGCTCTCTATCTAATCCCTGGAGGAGAGCGCTTCTTGCAAGGCCAAGTTAGAGCAGGAAACTAGCTTAGATATTGAAACTTAGGCAGTGTGAATGTACCCTCCAGGGTTGCAAGTAGTCTTTTTGCTTATGCGGTATGAATGAGAGAGAATGCAGCATGACTCTGAGATCCCACCTGAGTTTGCAAGGCTCTCAGTTTAGGATAAAAACATCCCTTTTCATTCGTAAATAGAGCAAACAGTCTGGAATAATCTAATTTAATTAGAATGATCATAAAGGCATCTTGATGTTTGTTCCTCAGAGAGTGCTGTTCATTTGGTTTTGAAATCAGATTTACTCTCCATTAATTTTGAAATTCACATTAAGCATTTCACTCAGCGTGGGTGAGGAAACTAGTCCCGTCAGCATAACTTTCAGTCCCTTGTGCTATACCACCAGTTGGCATTTACAGTTCTTCCCAAAGTATGCACTTGATACCATTATGTTGATTTTCCAGATAAGGAAACCAGGGCAAAAGGAGACTCAGGATTTGAGTCCGATACTCCTGATCCCCCAGCCAGTGTTTTTTCCATTTGGCCAAATGGCGACACAGCACTGCTGGTTTGGTATGAAATTATTTCACACAGGGGAGTTTTTTCCCTAACTGCCTCTTACAAATATGACAGGATTGCAGAGGTCTGTGTTTATTTCTAAAACCTACCTTCCTGGCCTAAAGGGCACGCCCTTTAGGCATGCACATTTTGGGAAACATGATCGTGAAAGAAATTATCTTGAAGCTACGTTCCAATCAGGCCAAGACGCCATTTGGTTTTGCTTTTCAGGACTACAGGAAGATGCAGTAAAGCCTGTTCCAACTAGAAACCAAACGTTCACCAAACCCGAGCCTCCTCCCAGCATCACAAAGTCAGCATCACATCAAGGGTTGCAGGCAGCACCGGTGCTTGTGCCCCATCGCCCGCCACCCAAAGTTCCAACGACAAAGAAGCCAGTACCTCTGCAAAGGACCGGAGTCAAGGTGGAAAATGTAAGATGGTTGCAGCAAAATGCATCCAGCCTCCATTACACAATGCGAACAATGGCAAGAGGCGTGGGCTCTTAAACAGTTTGTATGAAGTCCTGTCATTTAAAGTTCTTAGCCAGCAGGCGCTGAAATGATTTTGTGTATTGTAATCACCAAGGCATAAAAATGTGAGAAAGATCCGAAAGGAAATAGAGCCTTGAGTTCCTTACTCAGCCATATTCAGCTTTTCTATTTGCCAGTCCATTCTCTTAGATTTTGTTACTTTTCTTCTGGTTTGTCTAAACCGTGTCAGGATTTAAGACTAATCCCTTCTTTGTCATAGTGTTTACTTTTGACCACATCATGAGTGGCCTGCTCTGTAATGATTTGAGGCAGCTTCTTCATCAGTATGCTGTTCTGTGTCCTGGTCAGAGACAGCTAGCTTTTCTCATGCACCTTGTAATGGAATTAAGCCTTTCACTGGATTCTGATCAAGAGTTCAGGTTCTTAAAAATCCAAACCTGTAGGTGTTTGGGTTTTAATCTCTGTCAGGTCTCTACAATGAAGATAATAGTTCTTCACCTCTAGAGCTGCTAAAATGTTTATTTAATGGTGAAAGCAATTGAAGTATAAGAGAAAGACAAATATAACCTTTTATATTTTTCCTTTGACAGAACCTCTGCTAGGAAGCTCTGTTATAAGTTGTTAGGACTCCTGCCTTACCTTCCTTTGTAAAGGCATTCACCCCTTCTCTATAATGGACTTTGTGCCATCTCTGCTTAGCAGATTCACAAAAGAAAAAAAAAAAACAAAAACAGCACCATGTGTGCCCTTTCCTTAAACATTCAATAACGAGGAAGGGTCTGTTTAGTGTATGTTGTTGCCATTCCCAGGGAACTCCTGAAGGGTGCTGGGAGGGATTGCTATTTTTGGTGTTGGTTATGAGAGATCTCCTGCAGGAATATGCCTGTTTCTGTTTGACTCTGCTTTAAGACTTCCACTCCTTCCTCCACCTGAGTTCAGATGGGAGCTGTGTACTTGAAAACCTCTACCCAATCCACCTCTATCGTTAAAAAAGCATGCAATCACATGTAGGCAACTTAACAACAGCATATAGACAGAAGTGGCAGGGGATATGTCTATCATGAAATATTGACTAAATAGTTTGACTGCATTAAAAAGCTCGTATATTATCTTTTAATAGTGTGCAAGAGTAATAAAGAATTAAAATGCTTTCATTCAGTCACACTGCGTGTGAGAAATCTGAAGCAGCCCTTGCCCTCTTGGACTGAGATGGACTCTAGTTGTTTATATATTTTTAAATGGTGAATGTATGCTAGATTGTACTTTGAGAGCTTACTTTTAGCTTCGGTTCCTAGCAGCAGTGAGACATGACAGAGCCATTAATGCATTTCTCGGGTTAGCATAAGCTAATTCTCGCTTCAACCTTATCTATCAGAATGTACCCAAAGGCATATGCTAATGGCTCCATTAATTTAGCCCTCTCTATGCATTCTCGCTTAAATAATATTAGTCATCAGAGAGATGTAACAAAATAAATAACTCTTCAGAACAGCATTAATTTTGCCCAGAGCAAAATCCTCACATGAGAGAGAGATGGTCAGAAAGTTCCTTATCCCCAAACAGCACCCTGTAAATTAATGTGGGTCCAAGGGACGATGCATGAGAACAGAACCAGGCACGTACAGTGTAAAACTGTGCTGTCACGCTGCCTCTCTGTACTGCTTTTTTTATTTTCTTCCCGTACCAGCAGCTTTTCTCAGTAAGGCCAGCAATAAGACCTGTGCTAGTAGTGGCTCAAGAGTTTAAGGTACCCCCTTTGTTCTCAAATTTCTTGTTCCTTTTCTCCTCAGGCCACATCTACAGAAGAGCAATTTGACCAACAGACAGCACAGTCTCCTTTTGGCTTGCCGGAGCCCCATCTGGAAGCCGGAGCTATTCTTAGTCCGACCAGGATTACTCCAGTCCCTAAACCCAGAACACCACAACCTGGGAAGCCTCAGGAGAGCCAGGGGAGCACTGAAACGCAGCCCCTCTCAGCACACGTGGCTGAGGCCATCTCGCTGCCTCCCCAGAACGCTTCCTTTGTCCCAAAGGTGCCACCACGAAGAAAGAAGTCGGCCCCCGCAGCTCTTCATCTGCAAGTTCTCCAGAGCAGTGACAACCCAATTTTTAGTGGGTTACTGTTCAGCTCCAACAACAACAACAATCCTGGGTCCTGCCCCCAGACTCAGGACACTCATGGCCCTGCCCAGTCTGCTCTGTCCTCTGCCTGCCCAGAAAACAACACAGCTAAGCAGTTGGCACCAAATGCTGCAGAATTGATGACTAACCTTCAGGGCCCTCCTGTACTGGAAGGTCAGCATCCACAGCTCTCAGATACCAGCTACCTTCCAGAGAACATTAATCTTTTGGACCTGGATTCTTCCTGCCCTCCTTCCATACATGCAGCATCAGCTACTTCTCCAGCACACACTCCAGAAAATTCAAAATGCCCCAGCTTGAAAGATTTCAGTCACTGGGTTACATTTAGTGATGACGAAGAGAGTAGTCAGTCATCAGAGAGTCAAGCACTGTCAGAAGGCTTCAACAAACTGCTTGGCTTAGAACAAAACAAAAACACCTCGATGAAGACAAACACTGATTTAGAATTGTAAAATTTTGCCTCCTTAATGTTCCTATAGAAATCGTAATTATGATGCAAAATGAAAAGCAACCTTTTGCACAAAGATTTTTATTTAAGGAAATAGATCATCATCTGTCCATGCTACATTTCATTTTCATGTTTAAAGATAAAGATACTGCCCCTGGAGGGATATGTATAGAGTATTTACAACCTAACATCATTTACAGCTTGTTTGAAGAGTTCTTTAGTCTAAGTAAGTTATTTCTTTTCATTAATCCATCTTAAGATGTTTTATTTCATTTCAGGTACCAATCATATGTAACAACATGTAGTGATGTATGGAAGAAAGACATTAAGAAAAACACTTTTCCTGTGAAACTTACGCATTAATCAATTTCTGTCGCTTGAAATAAAGCACTCTTATCTTGAATAGTTAGATTGCTACAGTTACTCTGGAACAAACGTCCAAGAGAGGAATATATAGCAGACTAACTACAGCAGTAACACTGGTATTGTTCTCCTTCTTCATTTCCACTGTGGAAACAAGGCTTAGACAGTATCTTCTTGTAGATCTTAACTAGCTGCAGTGTTGGCAGACCCTAGTGCTTCCCGTGTTAAACTCATTCCTGTGTTAAAAGTAAAATGAAAGGTGTGTGCTATGAGGCTGTAATGCAGAACCATGAGAAGTGGTGCCCAGGCATCGGCAAGAAATGCCTGTTTTCACTCCAGACCAGGCAAGTGAACCCCCATATTACAACAGACCTCTTTGAAGTGCTATGCTGTTAGCAGCGCTGTGGACACCTCAGCTATTCTAAAAGGGCTGGGTAGCCTCTCAAAACATTGTGCCAACCTGCAATGAGATCAAAGGAATCCCTAGGTGGTTTTCTACCACAGTCTGAGACTCACCCTGGTTTTTGTTCCCAGCAGGCCAATGCCAAACAGCATACTTTACTTTACAATGAAATAGCACGTGGATGACAACAGTCCCTTTTTGAAGAAAGGCTATAGCCTGCTTGTATATTATATTATCTATGCAAATACTGTGGAAATCTGGTGAGTAGTTGAGAGCAGCTGATGACATAGGTTGTTAATGTATTAGTGTCTTACGCTACAGGCAGTTTAGTAATTTAGTAGTTGTGTCCCTGTTCCCATTCTTCCCCTTTGTAAGAAAATGCCATGTCAGTCTTTTATTTCCACAGTGCACTTGGAACCTGAGTTTATGCAAGTAAGTGCAACACAGGCTGTTACATCCCGAAACTGAGCCACAAGCACACAACTGGGGACGGCAGAACCATTCTGCAGAGAGGAACAGTTGCTTACGGCCTAATACTGACTTTGCCCACTGACAGTGAAGTTGGACACCAAACTGGTAGGCTGGTAGGGGGTGGACGTAGAGCTACTGCTCTTGCTGTGCATCTCTGCTGATCATCAGCTCTATGTTCTGTTTAGTACCAGGGAAGGAGCTGCCACGTGCTTCCCATTCACCTCACAGCTACGGTAAAGCTGTGCTGAGACCTGAGAAACAATATATTCCCCGAATGTGAGCTGGGAAGGCTAAGAAATGGAACTAGGCATGGGCAACTTGTCTAAGACTGAGGACAAATTTAAGAAGCATGCGCATTGCTGTAAATGAAGCTGTTGCTCAGGTGCACAGTGCATCCATACAGGGAGCATACCTAGGAGGCAATTCCAATAAGCAACTGCAATTATCTGGTCAATGCAGGTTCTTGCAAACATAAAGGTTTAAAAGATCATGTTTGATGGTTCAGAATATGACAGCCTAGACAGGGGAAGCACACTTTCCTCCCTCCCCACTGTTAACCACTGTAGAAAATCCAGGCAAATAACTCCTGCATGCCTGCTTTGCATCTCCCCTCTACTTACCCAGTGTTCCACCAGAGCCTATAGGGCAAGCCGTTCAGGTGAGTCTATAGATCACTTACCACAGTGGGCTGGCTCATGAAGTGTTGCTGCTCAGCTCAAAGAAGACTTGATCTTCATCGTGATGTCATCTCTTGTTTCTTAGCAAGCCAGCAGTCATGCTTCTCAGAAGCTCAAGATTTTGTCAAGGATAATTTGTGGTGCTAAATATGTCTTATCTATCTGCTCCAGCTGCGAAGGCTTTTGCTGTGCCTATACAGTACCACTGTATGCTATAGATGCCATTTGTTCAAAGCAGGCAGTTAAAAATGATGAACAGATTGCAACTTGTCATGGGAAGCATCGAGATCTTTTATTATTAAAGGAAGAAGAGGGTTTTTAAGCAGTTGGTGAAGCAGAGTTGTTTTTTTTTTCCCATTGGAAAATTAATTGGGTTGTTCTCAGTTCTTGGAAGCTGGGAATCAACCACGTTCTTACTTGTAATGCCTACCTGTTTCACTGCCGCTACCAAATTTTCAACACAAGACATCGTGTAAGAGAGGATGCTGCCTTTCTCTGAGCACCAGCTCTCTTGTTTGCCAGACACTTGAAAGAAAATCCCTAAAGCCTTCAAAGGTCAAACCAATAAAACCCAGTGCTAAGCTTCTTACATGAGTGTCAGTTTAACATGGTAGCAGGCCAGCGAATAATGCTGAAGCAAGACAGTTGTTTCCCTACAAGATGACACAGAGCCTTAGCCTCTTCATCCTCCTCTTAAAAAAAATAAAATACAGTGAATATTTATGGGCACATTTCAGTATAAAACTTCAAGAGCAGTAAAAAAGGAGTACGTTATATGACCATATCCCACATTTTCTGCAAAGATAAGTAACAGCTCTAAGACAGCTAATTTACATGTTAATGAAAGTGTTAGCAGGAAAGCCAATTAAAGTGGATTTATACAAGTCAAATAAAATCTGCTTTATTACTCTCCTTGATTAAGTATCTGGCCTTTAGCGTTGTATCTTACGTCTATATATGTGGCAAGCTGCCCACTAAAGTATGAATCCCTGCAGGTAGCTGGTTTATACTATCAGTGACAGCATATGCTGTTCAGTCGCAGCAAATGAAGGGAAAGGAACAGATAGTCCAGCTGAAAGAGTTATAGCAAAGAATGAGGAATCTCCTGCCTCAATATATTATCTTCCACACTGGTGCCCAACACCCCTGCTGCATGTCTTTCAGAGGCAGGTGCTTGTGACCTGAGTTCTAGTTTTAATGGTCAGAAGCTAAGCAGGGCCAGACTTGCTCTGCATTTGGGAAACCACAACAGAAAACTCGGGCTGTGGGAGGCGGTGATTCTTCCCTTCTCATTCAAGACTAAGCCAGGCCCCACCACAATGCGAGAAGAGGCCAAGTAACCTGAACCATCATGACCTGTTGTCCACAACCAGGGAACCCACAGCACAGCGCTGCCCTCAGCTGGGCTGCCCATTGTCACTGGGACATTATCAATGGAAACCAATGGTGCCAGTGATGGCCATCAGTCTCGAGGGCCATATAATGGGTGGCAGGGAGCAGCTATCCCAGGACATTTTTCATGTTGTGAACCCAGCACCGGGAAATCTTAGAATTGTTGATGCCAGCTGTGAATCCAGGTATGAATGATTTACCAGCTGCAAGTATAGAAGCGTCTGTGTGCTTATTTAGTGTGAGAGACTTTGGCAAGAGACTAACACCATGTGAGCTTGCCCAGGACCCTGTAGTACAGCAACTTTTAAGTTGCTACAGGCATCCTGGTTGTTCAGCTGCATTTGTATTTGGGGTGGGGCAAGTGGTTCTCCTTGGTATAGCAAACTACCCGATTTAGCTTTTTTTTTTTAGGTGGATGATCACTGAAACAAAAAAAAAAAAAAAAAGAGAACCAAAACCAAAATATTGTTTAAAATTTTGACTCTGGCAAAACAACCTTTTTGCTTTTTCCTTTTTTGTCCAGAATTGACATTTTCACCAGATGGAGAATTTCTCCTTTCTAGCTAGCTGCTCTGCCTGCCACCACAGAGCACAATCACAGTGAAAGGCAGTTTGCACTACTGTCATCACAGCAGTTAAAAACTTGATGACTGTTGCTATTAGAAATACCAACACAGTTATACAGGAGTGCTAGACAAGGGCAAGAGGATTGACAAACTCCTATTAGCCCTCCCTTCCTGTCTTACTATTTTAATCTTGGCTGCCACAATGCAGACGAAATACCATCTTCTCAGACAACTCTGACATACCTGCTAGCCACATCTGCAGCTGGGTCCCAAGCCAGAAGGAATTAAGGGCATAGTTTGAGACTTAAGAAATTACATAAAGGCACTATTCTGAATTAATGTGACACCAGGGAAGCATGAAAGCATAAGTTTCTAATAGGAAGCAGACACGAATGCTACACAACAGACCTAGCCCTCAAACCAACGTCTGTACATAGTTTAGGCGGCACTCTTGCAAAATCCAAAAGCACAACTGAAAAACCGTTCAGTTTGGCAAAACATCAATGACGAACTGCACCCCCCAGTACTATGCCTCTTACCAAAGATGAAGGGTAAACCTTACATTCTTTCAGCATGAAAGAATCACTACAAAATAACACTGATCTTCAACAAAAGCGAACATGATCCAGGGCATTCGTTTGGCAGATCACTCACTTTTAATACATTTTGTGGCATATTGAGTACATTTTTAAAAATACATTTCATTACTATATTAAAAAAAACCCAACCAACCCAAAGCCCAACAAGCCACCCCCCCAAAATTAGTTTTAAAAGTTACTCATATATACATACAGTTAAAAAAAGAAGGTTGCTTCAAGAGTTCCAGTTACAGTAACAAAACATAGATGCAGTTACCAAGATTAATGTGTAATGTCATTGATCTGAATCCCTGTAAGCCAAAGTCAACTAAAATAAATACAAGATTTGTCACACTAAACACATATTCAGTTATTAGAAGTCTTGTATATTCACAATGAATTCCATATACCCTCTACTTTGTGAATACAAAGTGTTCCAATCTATTCACACTCTGAAGTTTAAACCACAGTATAAAAAGGATAAAACTTTTTAGAAGTTACGACAGTTCTGTTACATCTTCTAGCTGAAATAGTGCCATGCTGCATTCTTATCTACATCTCAGGGGAAAAAAATGCTCTTTTTGCCAGTCTAGTGCTGTACATTCTCTGGACTGCTCTTGTGAATGTTACTACGCAACTCCAGCAGGTCAAGGCTCAGCTTTCAGAAGTGTATTTTCAGATGTAGTGTCCTCCTGGGCTGGAATGCTCTTCTGAAGTGGGAACACCTGAGGTGGCCTCAGGACCTGGCAGGACTGCAATAGCGACTGACGCCTGCACCAAGCCCATGCAGAACTGCAAGGCCCATCCCACCTCTTCGGTAGCTTTCACAGCCATAATTTTAAGGCCAGTAATATTAGATCCATGTCACAATAAGTGATGCTAAGAGATGGCTTAAGCCTGTCATTAATACAGGCCTTATTTGACAAACAGTCAGCTAGGGCAGTATAGCCTGATCATAGCCTATGTTTGTTTGCAGAGAGGGTTGGGCATGGATAGAAAGGAAGGAAAGAGACCACAATTAGACTAGGCTGCTTTTAACTACATTGCAAGCTATCTAAGACTTTAAAAGAAAGTGACTAAGTGCTGCCATTTTTTTTTTCCCCAAAAAATACTTATTTCTCATCAGTACTGTTAAGGTATCCTTAACATAAATAAGACAACACTGCTGTTTTTCTCTATATCTACACCAATAAATACACTTGGGCCTCAAGAAACCAAAATGTCTGGGATTTTCTGCATTTCCAGTGGGACCTTACGATCACCTGAATTTTCTCCTGCTTTGTTTCCTCTTTACCTGAGCTTCAAACTCTAAGCATCAAACTTTGTCAGGGCCTACATTTGTCTTACTCCACTTGAGCATTTTTCAATGCTGCTCTTTAAATCAACTAAAGAAAAAGTTTCTAAATGAGTAACAAACATATCTATGCAAGTCAACCTACCAACCTGTCTCTGTCTCATGCAGAAAACAGATGCTGTATTTGCTGACAAATCTGGGTGGTCTATTAAATGAAAAGGCAAATTACAAAAACTCCTGTATTTGGGCCACTAGACCAAAATGCCACCTTCATTCGCTTTGATAAATTTCCTCAGGCTCCAGTGAGACCACTTAACACGGACAGTAAGCCTCGGTTAATTGTTTCTGATCCTCTCTAAAAGACTTTAGTCCCAGATGTATATTTACCTTAATGAGGCCACCCACATACAGAGCAAGTTGTTTTTTTTTTCTAGAAGAAGATATTGTGGGCACTCTCCATAGTCTAGCTGTGTTGCTCCAGAGGGTTATCTGTTCACTAAATGAAACTCCTCTTCCACTGAATCCCCATCCCCTCCCAGCCAAATTGCTGGACAATTTACACACATTTTGTCAACAGATCATGGTCACTTTAAGCCAACACTCATTCTCTTTTTGCCAAGTTTATAGGACTTCAGTTTGTACTTGTTTTGAATGTCTTTTAGAAAAAAGTCGGAGAGGTGTCTTAAGTTGGAGATGTACTGAAAATTTTTTTAGCAGCAGATACTATTGACATAGTATCTTTGTAATTCTACAGATCCCCTAACAAATGTTAGGAGAAGAACTTACTGTGTTACACCAAATGGAGGAAATAAGCAGCCAAGGACGGCAAAAACTCAGTCTCCAAGTTCTTGGGCTAAAACATCTTGAATGAACTTCAATGTACGTTGGTACAGGAAAGCATCCTTCTTCTTTGGCTTGCAAATATTTAGATGATTAACATCCACTGGAATAAGGTCTCCAATTCCTAACTCTGAGAGATGGAAAAAAAAAAGAACTACTAAAGTTCAAAAGATCACCTAGACTAAAAAGCACATCTTGCATTAGCAATTTCTCTTGCAAAAGCAACTTCTTCTTCAGTTTAACTGTTTTGTCTTAATTATTTTTGATGTGCTAAAAGCATCAGTACAACTGTTATGGTCAGATAAATCTATACATTGCTACAAAACCCATGCTGGTAAGCCATTAGGTCAGAGTTCTACTATCTCCATTGGGAATACAAAGATGTGCATTTCTCCATACAGACAACTTTGAAGAATCAAAACCTCATTTACCAGCAACTGACTGACAGCAACGTCCTGACAGAAGTTTAAGCATTGACAGGAACAGGGATAGGGTTTAATCCAGGGTTTAATCACCACTAATTGCCCATATTCCTTATAAAATATTTTGATGTGGAGATTAAAAATTGGACTAGAATGAACCTGAAATATACCACAAATCACTACACACATTTCCAGGGAAATGAAAAATTTTCATTGCTTAATTGTAGAATATTCCTTTTTCAGCTACTGATTTTGGGGCACACTACAGCATTTATTCTTTCCTAACAGCCATTGCCACTAGTGAGCTTTCCAGTTAGGATGCTGTGACTGACACGTTCCAGCTTACGATCTATTCATTCAACCTCCTAAGAAATCCTCCATTTTGCTTGGAACTCTGTATCTTTAACCATGTAAAATTACACTAGAGGAGGATGAAGGTTTGCCTTCACGTGCCTAAGCATGCATGTAAGACAGTGAGCATACTGCTTGTCAGCCCGGGTTTTGAACAAAATGAGCAGCTTGCCACTGAACCGTCATGTACCCTCTACAGGCTTTTGAGAGAGCTCATGTTCTGCATTGTATGTAATCTCTAGAAGAGGAGGAATATGCTACAAAATTGCAAGTGCACAGTGCTTATATGTGCACTCTGTTACCCAGCCCTGTTTCTCATTTTATTTTGTTAAACAAAAAAAAAAAAAAAAAAAAAAGAAGCCCAGTTTTTCAGTCCTTGACAATAAAACTGCATCAGCAACATTTTCACAAACAATTGGTTCTTAAGAAGACATATTGAAAAAATACTGCTAAATATTGACTCAGGAAAACAGGGATGTATAGTCCACCTTTTACAGAGCAACTAACCTTGCATTTAACCTAGTGGATTTAGCTGGTGGAAAGCCTGATCTAAAGCCCAGCAAAGCAATGATTTCTGCTCAAGACCTTACAGGTACCTCAGGCACGCAGAAGAGAGTTTTACTCGGGGAAAACCTGAAAATATCAGACTTAAAACAATTCTCCGAGTTAAACACCCATAAACAAAGCAAGAGGAAGAACTGTCTGGTGTTCCCTTCTACAAAAGGCAAGAAGATGGAGGGAACTCTTCAGGATGCAAACTCCATTGCCTGAGTACCTGAGATATGGAAGGTAAAGGACTCTTAACACTGAAAAACAGCTTTCTGACTTTTTCCTTCCATTGGCAGTTTGCTAATTTTATTTCTCATTTTCTGAAGGAGGAGATTGCTGGAATTTGTGTGAGCTTCTGAAAACACTATTCAGCCTACCCGTACAAGGATAAACAACAGTTTCTCATAATTACAAAGAAAAGGACTACAACAATGTAACATTATACCAGAGTCTACCCTGCTTTTTTCACTAAGGAAGTTACTTGCATTTAGAAAATCAACACAAAAAATTGCTATTCTAAGATAAAAATGTAGCTGCCTCTGATCTCAGCAGGAAGACTGTAGTTTAAACAAAAAACCCCACAACATAACAGATGTGTTTTTCTAGATCTTTCTACCATAGCATTTATAATCCTTCCTCATTATCAATGCTTACATGCACAAAATTAAATAAATTAAACAGCTATTTGACTTACTTGCTGATTCCAGAGGTACAACATGCAGTTTTATCATGCTGCCTATGTGTGTTGGTAAGGTTTCGGCAAAACTCAGCACTGAAAATTTCTTATCTTTGGCAAAAGACATAAAGTCATCATTCAGCTCTTTAAGGGCAGGAGAATCTGAGGAAGAGCAACATAACTTTTGCAGTGTTATCTTAAACATAAAAGTATAGCATTCATCTGGCAAGACTGCATTCCTAAAGAGATGTTTTGGAAAAATTAATACTCCAGTAAAAGGAGTAGCATTTTGTTTGTAATACCTTTTTCCAGCTATCATATGCAACAATTGTTTATTTCTGCACAGCATGGAATTTGTTTAGAACATAAGAGTCTAAAGTCCATCACATGTTGGGTAACTAAATTCCTAAATGGCCCAAACTACTCTTCTATAAACCTGTTCTGACTCCCATTTTTCCCCTCACTTCTGCAATCAACTAAAACAGTTACTCAGAATTATTTACAATAATTCAATACACAACCCAAAAGATAAAAAGGGCGTTTGTTGGTTTTATCCAGCTTATTCTGACAGCATGACAAAAAAAAAAAAGGCATCATGAACAGATTAGCATAGATCCCTGCTGTTAAATGGTAGCAAAGTGAACGTACCCTTGCTGAGTTCTTTAACCTCCACAGACGGAAAGAGAAGATACCTGGCATTTATAGAATATTCAGCCAGCTGGGAACCATGGTGAGGTACGCTATAAAATATGATTCCTTTGGTGTTGTTTACAATTTTATCCATTTCTGGATTCTTGGAAGCATCTACCAGCATCTTTTTGACCAGAAGACCTGACAACAGAAACTGAATTAATGCAGGGATTATAATGCACTGTGAAAATAATGATCATGCTCTATTATCCATGAAACAACTAACCATATTCTTGCCTCAGTTGATTAGTCCTTAGTTTGTCAAGTATATAAGATTAAGTTGAAAAAAAAAAAAACAAAGCAAACCTGAGGAGGCATTAGAATAAAATGTCAATGAATGATGCAATCCAATTTTGGTTTGCTTTAAGTGTTGCTAATGACATTTACTAGATGCCTGATCATGGAGAAAATTTTCCCTCTGGATTCTCATTTACATGAATTTCAACTCATTGATTGTGTGTTTTTAAATCAACACAGTAAAAGCAAACAGCAATTAAAATCCTTTCAAAATGTATGTGCTACTGATTATAATGCATTAAGAAAGTAGAAATCTGTTTTACATTTTTAGGTCTTTAAAAATTTTTTAGATAAACTATTCTGAATAGTTGCATTTCAGAATGAATTTGGTTAGCAGATTATTCTGAAATATAACAGCAGATAAATGCTTTATATCAAACAGGCAACGCACTTACCACCCATGCTATGTGATACCCACACCAGAGGTCTGTCTCCAATCCCAGCAGCTCTGAGCTTGTCAAGAAGCTCATTGCTCCTGTAAGCAATAGACTTCCTGCAAAGAAAAAACACAAGCACAATGAAGCTTAGCATGATGATAGGTTAAAAGGCAATGTTAAAACAAAATGAAGGTGAATTAAGTACATAAAACATTAATTACTTAATTATTGTTGTTACATTGAAAAATGCCAAAAACTGTTGTAAGGTTGGCTTCACAAGGACAACAAGGAATTGAGCTAAATTCAGTTTCTTGATCTTCCTAGAAAGTTTTACTGTAATTTCACTCAGTACTCGTTTCCTTTAATTTCAGTTCCACAAGTATCTTTATGGGTTTTTAGATAGTTTCATTTACACATTGTAACAAAATTATGCTTTCGTTTTATGAAAGCATCATCAATACATACTGTACTTTATCCTCTGAAACAAGAATATACCTAACGTCTGACAAAAATGTACTTTGCTAAACAATGCTCAAAACGTGAGGCAATGTACGGGAAATAAATAACTAAATGCACAATCAACAAATACAAATCACTGATAATGTCTGTTATACTTTCCAGCAATAATCTCCAAATGCTTTGTGCTGGAATAGTAAAAAACCACAACAATCTCCACTTTGTAATCGAAGAGACTGAGCCCTGGAAAGGATAAGCCCCAAGCCCCAAGTTAGAGGTTGAAAATGAGTCTGTTGCTACAACCAAAACAAAACCAATGGCAATTCCCAATCTAAGCTTTAAAGTGCAACATCGTTACTACCTGCAGCATAACAAGAATCAAACACAGTAGACCCTTGGACAACAGAAACATCAGGATATTGGGGCAACCACTGTGCGAAGTCTAATTCACTTAATCTCTGTTCATTCTCAGCATTCTCACTAGAAATTACTTTTATATCACATATGAAAAGGATACTTAGATGTATCTTTTCAGCTGAATAATAGGCTTTAGGATAGCTGAGAGACATAAAACTTCCCTTTTGAAACACTGAATGAGCCTATACCCTTAGAGGAATCATAAGATTGTGATTCTACTGCTACACCTTTGTTCCTGCTAGTTAAAAATGTCTTGAATATCTTTAATTTTTTTATTAAACATAACAAATTTTAAAATAATCAAATACTATACTTGGGTGACCATAAGTAGCAGGTAATGTAATTTTCCACTTTTTAATGAAAAAGATGTTATCTTAAAATAAAGAAAGAAATATAAGTTTATCTCTTTTTAAAATTTTCTTTTATTATACTTAGTCCAGACGGACACAGGAAAAAAGTTCTCTTGTAAGGGTAACCACCTACATGCTTTTTTACTGTCACTGTTCTGCCTAATTTCAAATAGGCATATTAACAACCATGTCTTCCTTATTTTTATCTTGCTTACATGCCAGAAGACATTGTAAGAATTTAGGAAGCTGGCACAAGTATTTATCCACAAGGCTAAAAAGCTCAAGTATACCATGACTGTACCTAATGTTTTTCCAAACTTGATTTTCAAATGCAACAGGAAAAGTTAAATTCACTGTTTCACAGTAGGTGATCCCAAGGATCAGCTTTACTCTCCCTCCTGCCCCCTCTCCAAACTGCAGATGCTTCATTTGTTACCTGTGAGCCTCAACAGGACATTTTGCTTTCCAGTCACTCAAATGGGTGTCATATTCCACAGATATGATTCTAAGGGCAGGACAGTCTGAAGCCAGCCATGTCTAAATTAAAGAAAAATGAAACTAAAAGGAGCTTACAATTGAAGTACTTAAGAAACTCTTGCAAGCAATTTATCAGCAATGGAGCAAAGATGTTACTATGGGGACAATATCATGCAAGATTTCTGCTCTTCAGTTAATACCCAAATACATCTTACACCTAGACTATTATTCTTTTATTACATGCTGGCAATTCTAGCCTGTTCCCCAGCCACAAAGTAGGCAATGGATAGAGATGAATTACTAACTCGTGCATTCCTGACTCCCTCCCCTGGGTGAAACAAGAATTACTATGATTACCAACAGGACTGATCACCCTAAGATTTACAGTGATACTTTGGTGGTTACAGCAATGTCAGTTGGTTGAAGCAGTAATTACTTATTTACCAATAATATTTAAATAGCAATCTGCAAAAATTGAGGTAGTCTGAGACCTATGTAAGAAAGCACACATTTTAAAATGTAATTTTATGTATCTTTTCCTTAATAATAACATTCCATTATTAAAAAAAAAAAAAAGAGAGAGAGTATGAGGAAAGCAGCCATTGCCGCCTCTTTCACTAGCAGAAGAATGATGGTGAGAGTATTAAATTTAGCAGGGATTTTCCTTTGCAAAAACAACCTGTTCAAAATTTCAGCTTGCTAACAAAAAACCTATCAGGAACTTGGAAAGTGCTACTTTGTATAACAGATTAAGAGTAATTTGATTACAACTGCCAGACAGTGTAATTCCAGATCCTTTGGACAGCTCTCATTAATGAGAAAACAGCAGCTACATGTGAAAATGTTACTGTCTTTTTACCTTTGGCCAGCACTGGCTATAGTCCTCTTCCCCTTCTGAAGCCTTTTTATCCAAACGCCGGTCAACATCTTGCTGTCGCCAGGTTTTAAATGCTGCTCCCAAAAGACCATGAACAAAAAGGATGTCTGCTTTGATGGGCTGACTAATACAGAAAAATGCAATTTTAAGAGATGGTACATATTCTTTTAGCAAATTAAATTTACACAGAACATTTAACCTAAGGGATGCCAAAATGCTGTTTTTAACACTAGATGCGATTTCTTACCTTATGTACAACAGTTCATGACATTTCATGATATTTCAAAGAGGATACTCAGATCAAGACAAAAAACCCTGGGATCCACCCAGAAGAGAGAGATATAAAGTATGGAAAGTACCCACTTCCCAAATCGTATTTTTCTACAGCGAAAAACACAATTCTCTCCACCTACTGTTAATGCAACTTGGTAGTTCCAGCTTTATCACCAAATTAGATCTTCACTGTAACCTGACTAACACCACTAAGTGATATACCACGTCGGAGACCGCTTCAGTCCCAGATACACAGTCACTATTAATAGAAGCTGAAGCTGTAAATTTACTGCATCTTAGGCCAACGTGTGCTTGTGGCAACAGAATAATTACAAGGCACTGTATCCCAAGACACCCAGTGCAAACTTTAAATAGTTGCAACGCATGAAAAGCAGTAGTTCATCTCATGGCTTGTGTTCGGATTTTTTTATGAAATACAGTAATACTCCTTTCATGGCTATGGACTGCTCCAAGTACTTCTGTTGCTCTCCTACTTGAGAATCTAAATTCAGTCCTCTCAACCCACCAAAGAACAGGAGGAGCAGGTGACATCAGTACAACAGCCCTCTGATGTCAACTATTCCAAAGTTTTCTATCTGAACAATATAACAAGTAACTCAAAAGTACAGCATGTAAAATATCTCTTCCTGCTTTACCTGCTACGATATTGTGGATGTAAGACATAAACACCATCTGGATACTTTTCTTGCACTGTATCCCTGTCTAGATTAGCCAAAGCTCTGGATGCATGAGAAGACTGAATGACATGTGGGGATTTCATTACTTCAGCAAGTACAGAAACCCAACCTACATTGAAGAAATAAAGTGGCAGGTTAACTAATTAGAAACATCATCCAAACAAAAGAATTCAGAAACATCATCCTTCAAAGTATACTTGTGAAAATAGATGTTAAAACTTAAGAATGGTAACATCAAATCAAATTATTTCAATCCACCCTCTTTACCACAGAAAAGGCAATGCTAGATAAACGGAACCTCCAAAATTAAAAAATCCAGAGAGGTGAGGAGGCAATGGATTTTACTATTGTTCAGCTAATGATCTGAAGGAGAACCCCTTTTCAGAATAAAAAGAAAGTGTATCAGTAGGTCAGTGCAGTTGTCAGAGAGAGAATAGATCTCTAGTTTCTTTTTGCAGGTAAGATGCAGAGAAAAGAAATGTCCCAGAGAGAAAATGAAGCTTAAAGCATAAGAAAGACATAGAAAACAACCCACAGGAGTAATGGCAGGTGGAAAAAGTGATGCTTGCTGTGAGAGTACAACCATTTCTAATTTTAAAATCCAGTGTGTGAAAAGTTGTTTAAGGAATTAAAATGTCCCTGCTATTCCAAAAATAGTAAACTATTTATAGCTAAGAAACATACGAGAATTAATGAAGGAAACCTTTGAATACAATCCTCAATAAAATTTTAAGTCATAGCTACCTTCAAGAAAAAACATATGTTTTATAATACCTTACCTCAGGTGTGAAATACAGTTTCTTAGATATGGATGGGGATGTTCATAGACTACCAAGAAACGCAAAGGAATCTCTTTCATACACATACATATATTTTTCTTTAAAATCTTAATAAATCTTGTTGCTGCTAGCAAGAGTTGTCTATAAATCACAATTATATTAAAGTTGAGTTCATAAATAAAACCTGTGAAGACTCTGAAGACAGATTTTCAAATGGATGCTGATTTGAAAAAAAAGAAACAATTTACTTAATGAGCACTATTTCAAAATCATGCACAATACATTGCTACTAGTATAGCCAGTAAGTTGCTAATTCAAGATAGTTTGTTCACTGTGGAATTAGGA